>NW_016690272.1:1385754-1476709 GCF_001604755.1 Lepidothrix coronata | reverse complement strand
GCGCCTGGGCCCCAACAAAATGGCGCCTGGGCCCCAACAAAATGGCGCCTGGGCCCCAACAAAATGGCGCCTGGGCCCCAACAAAATGGCGCCTGGGCCCCAACAAAATGGCGCCTGGGCCCGACGGGGCCTCTCCTTTCCCCTGCAGCCCCCCACAGGTGTCACCTATTAAGTGATGTTGAGAACAACTGAAAAGCTCCTGCCAGGATCTTATTTGCTTTCCATAAATCCAGGGATTAAGATTATGTGAACAAATAAAACAGTCTCCATTCTAACTTCCCCACTACAAAGGAGGAGGCTACTTGCAAAACCACAGCAACAAAGCTGGAAAGGATCAGGAGAGGTCAGAGAGTCCATCCCTGGGCTCTGACATAGGTTCAGGTGTATCTGCATGAGTTTTAAACAGGTGTTTTTCCAGCCTGTTATTTTAACACCTCTAATTGCAAGGTTACACAGTGCTCTCAGCAGCTCATCTCCATGGTTAGAGTTTACATCTGCACTAAAATAATTTTTTTTTTAAAAATCAACCTTGCTAATAATCAAGTCAATTATTTCTTGTTCAACACTCCATGAATGTGGAGAAGAACAATTGCCTCGTAACCTTTTTTATTTTCAGACTATTCAAGTGCCTCTCACAAACTAATTCCTTCTAAACTAGACACACACCATTATTTTGACCAGGAGATTTTCTCCTTCCAACATACCTTGCTAAGAAGGCCCACAGTTTTCACCTCTGTACTGTATCTTCCATGATTCACCACAGAAGAGACAAAAGAAAGCACCCATTTGCCCCCAGTTTGCAGTCTGAGACTGGGACCAATTTAGGACTTGCAATCAGTCCTTTCCCCTCTCCTTCTCCACACTCACAACTTGGCAACTTTCTCTCTTCCCCAGATTCCATCAGCTATAATCCTAAACAGGATCTCTCTGCTCAGTCCTACAGAACCTCTATAAAACAAGGCACTGCCTTATCTGAAAGCACCATTTAGCATTTTATACAAAGGAAGAACAGAGATGAGCTTAAGTAAGGAATTGTTTTCCAGTTCAAGTGCTAAAACACAACTTCTGAAAGCACTGAAAAACAAATTAACATCTGTAGTCAGTTGTGGAAATACAGAACTCCTCCTTAGCATTAAGCTGTCTTTTAATGTCTTAGCAATATCTTTTTTCCCCTCCATCAAAAATATACATATTTACCACAATGGCTTTTACTGATATTGCACTTCATTTACAAAGCAAAATAGACATACCCAAACCCAGTTTAAATCTTTCAAAAACATGCACCACAAAAAATCCTGTAGAACTTCCATATCAGACATAAACTTACCCTTGGAAAAGAGCCTCTGTTTCTCCACACATGGATCCACTGGTGGCAAACAAGGGATTTTCCCTGACTACAGGTACTCACTCAAAACCAGCTCAAAAAAACTGACGGGAATCTGAACATCAAATTCAACCTACCATACTTTGATTTGTAAAAAAACTGAGGAACAAAACTCTTATAAAGTGATTTTAAATAAATCACAATTAATTACGTGTGCAAACACAGCTACTAAACTTAGATGCACACTTAAATAAGCAATCCCAGTTTGGGAAAAGCTGGAAATCCCAACTGCACACTGGGCAGCCCAACCAGCACTGGCCAGTCTGCCCCACCCGTGCCCAGGTGTTTCCATTTGCTCCCAGAGCCAGGATTGGTCTCTCCCTAACGAGGGTCACCTGTTGAAAGCACCTGAACCAACTGACACCCAAAATTTAACGGCCCGTTTTTGGAGTTTAATGACTTTGATCCATAAGGGTTTCCAAGGAGAACTTTCTAGAATATCAACCTGAAACAACATCACTCCTAATGGGATAACTGGAGATAGAAACCGTTCAGTTAAAAACACTTGGCACAATTGGAAATTAGGGCTTTTCTCCCAAACTCTCTCACTTGGATACAAGATCCTGTTTAACTCCAATGCAAACCCACCCTAAATGAAAAAAAAACCCAATTCTTTAAGCAGTGAGCATTTATGGAAAACAAAATTTATTCTGATTTTATTTACCCCATGTTGAATAGAAATATTGCGTGAGCTGTCAACTTTTTCCTTAAAGATCTTCCTTTCTATTCCAATTTTATCCTGCCAGCAAGTACAAACAGCACATTGATGGCTGGAGATGTTATCTCCTAACATCAAATAAATACACTTCTAGGTCAGAAGGGACCTGATTTGATTCCAGCCTGTGCTTTCCCCATCACTGGGGCCAGGATTTTACCCATTTCTCATCTGCTTTGCTGGATTGTTCCTGCTTTACATAATAGTCTTGAAATCTTTCCCAGCAAAACCACCAAAAAAGTGCTGCTAAATAACACATGAAACTTGTTTGCGAAGATCCAAACTTTCCAAATCTCACATGCAAACAGCCTTCAAAGAAAAGCATAACCCTCCTATCACTATGTCCTAATCCAAGTTTGAAAGAGTCTCCCTGAAAATGAGGTTGACACAGAGAGATGACTTTGGGGTCAGAAGGGGAGGATTTTTTCTTTTCATGTTTTCCACTGTTATTCTTGCACAAGAGTAGAGGCCTCCTGTCAAACAGAGCCCGTAAATCCAACAATAACATAAATAATAACCTAGAAACTGAACACCTTATCTGAGTTCCCTTTGAGTTTATGGTTTAGAATATCCTGAATTATGGCAAGCAGAGGAGAACATGCAAACTAAGCTATGGGGTGTAAGAGAACAACATGTAATGCCTGTCTGGGCAAACACAGCAGAGACATTCTCTGTTCCAAGGAGCTGGCAACCCAAACAGCTGCTGATCCCTAACCAACCTGTTCCTTGCATGTTTACAACTCCCACCCAAGCTGTGCTGCTCCCTGGTATTCACCTGCCAGCCCGGGCCCTGCTCTATATATAAATTGCAATTATGAATTTAGGACACCTGTACGTGAAGCATCTTTCCAGCCATGCACACAGTCAGATGGCAGCTGATAGTTTCATAATTCACCAAAAACTTTTGAGGCTGATGAAACACAGCCACTTTCCACAAAAACTGGTGGGTTTGGCCCTTCAGTATGAGGGGGTTGAGTCTGAGGAGCAGTAAACACAACTATACTGGAGATGGACACGTTGTGACCACAGACCACACTGGATCTCTTTGGGAGGCATGAGGGTGCTGGAATTATGGTTCTAATGAAATTGTCAATATTAATCCTGTTATTGGCAGCTTGAAAACCTTGTTTAATGAACTAGACATTAATGAAGAAAATAAAAGTACTTTAAAAGCTGCAGTATGAGGACATGATAATTGGTCCAGGCTTCGTGTCCACAATGAAAAGCAGAGGGACAGTATTACCATGGAGCAGCATTAGGATCATCAGGGGACTGATGTTTTGTTAGACCTCCTACAATTATCAGCTGGAATTTGGGGTTTGCTTTACCAGCAAAACTTCTTTGTCACACAACCTGTGAAATGGTCCAAAATGTAGTAACATCTCTGTGGGAAAGTTTGCAAGGTTTAAAATAATTTGGTGGTGACAGAAACACAGATTACCAGCTGGCAAGAAAGGATGAATTTCACCCCCCGAGATTTCCAATGCCCTCGACCCAGACAAAGGGGGTGCAGCAGTTCCACAGCACCAGAACCTCTGCATAGGTACTGATGCTGGGTTTGGGGATTTGGGTTTTTTTTAAGGCACTTCTAATTAGTGTGACAAAGGTGCTGCTCCATGCTTCACACAGAACATGTAAACATACAAAAATTCACACAGCACACAAGTTTCTGCAGTGAATTCATTTTTAGGGGGAAGGAAGGCAGTGCAGCAGTGCAGAGCTGAAATCTTTACCTGTTTGCCGAGATCAGCTCGAGCAGAATCCCAGACACAGCAGAAATAGGAAAATAATTTCCTCACTGGTGTGAAATTTAGTAAAAAATACTTTCCCCCACCCCCAAAGAGACAAAAGATTTGATTTGCCCACCCCAGTGGATAAGGGGAAAAATCAAGATGGATGGTTTCACCTGTACACCTTTAATAACAACACCTCGCTCTGGCAGATCCCAAAACACTTCTGAAGTGCTTTTAAAATGTGGGGAAAGTGTGATGGGAAAGGATTTGCCTTTCTCCCACCCTGTTACAGGACAGCAGCAGGACCAGCGTCCTGAACCCCAGCCAAGGGCTCCATTTGTGAGATTACAGAGGAAAACAGAGACCTGATCTACATAACAGAACACTTTGCAGACAGATAACCCCTTGGTTACAGGGCCTTTTAGGCTTTGGATGGACACATACAGTGATCAGGATTTTTTATATACATATATATATATATTTGAGCCACAGAGCTGCTGGATCCCAGTCACAGCTGAACAGGGGACTGGGCCATTTGGTCTTCCCAGTGACAACTTCACACACGTTTTTTGTTTCACCCAAAACACCCAGTGCTTATTTGCAGGGGGCCTCATACAGTTACACACAGCATTAGTTGTCAGAATATGCATCTGGGAACAGAGGGTGGCAAATGGGATGCAATTCCCTTTTTGGTGCATGTGGAGCGTTAGAATATGAAAAATGTCCTTGTGCCTTCTAACTAAATATGTAGTTTAAAGACCAGGGTAAGGACTCATAATTCTTGTGAGGATGGTCATTTGCTGTTGATAAAAAGGATGGGGACATGACCAGCTTTGTGCTCAGCAGAGGACATGGATAGTTGCACTCTTTCATGGAGAAGAAAGAAACTACAGCAACCTGGGCCTTGGCTACAATACCTTCATTTAACTCTTCCCTCAGGCAGTTTGTCCCTTTCTTCTAACACAAACACTGTTTTAAATCCAAAATCTGGGCTGTGTTGCAGGAGGTGCTGCTTTCAGATCAGTGACTTTACTCTTCTGAGTGTAAAGGGAGGAAGAGTTTGATGCCTCATTGAAAGAACCAGGTCTAAAGTCTAAGTGAGCCATTGTCATTTGCAGAGGAAATCCAGTTATACAAAGTTTTGGGATGGTTCATTATTCAGCACAACATATTAATCAATGTAAATATGATCAGTGCAGAGGGAGAGCTCTGCCAGGCAGCTGAAGGTGACTTTGAAGCAGTGTCCTTCCTGGATGAAGATGTACCAAACCAACCACTAAGAGGTGGCAAGGAAAGTAACAAGGAAAGTCAGCAGCAGCTAAAAATGTCACGGATTTTAAGGATGTTTCCAAGGGTCAGGACAAAGACTCTGACATTGCAGCATCTGCCTGCTATTACTGGCATTATCACCACTAAAAATTCAAAGTAAGATATCCTCCTGTCACCAACAACACGGTGCTATTCCTGAAAATTATTCAGAAAAAACAACTGGAACAACTGGACGTTTGTAGCTCCTCCTGAGATGGAAGAATGCCACTAAGAATATGACAATTTAAAAAAAAAAGGCATAAAAGAAATAAAAATACACATTTATAGGAATTTATCAGAAACCCTATTGTCTATTACTTATATCCATAACACGTCTATTATAACAATAACACGTGCTCACATGTAAATATAAAATAATTCCATATTTAATAGCCATGTCAGCACTGGATTTTATGAAAAGAACAGACACAATGCCCTCAGGTTTGCTCACATTTCCTATGACTTCTTTTAAAGAAGAGCAGCAAGAATATTTTATTTACAGTGACATGACTCAGTTTTGTTTCTAGTAAACCTATTATTGCAGAGGAAACGTTCTGCCTAGAAAACATACAATGCTGTGGGACAACTCAGCTGCATTGTCATTGTCCTGCTGTTGTTGAATCAAACCAGGCTCAGCTACAGGAGGACTCAACCATGTGAGGATGAGGACTGTGAAGAAAAAGGGTAAATGAAGTCTTTGTCTTTGATGGGCAGAGACTTAGTTACAGAGACTCACTTCTGGGTCCTGGGGAGGGACTGACTGAAGGCATTGCAGGGAATATTTAGGTCAGTGAGAGATGTGTTTCTCACTGCAGATGGTGGGAGAAGGCTGCAGTATGTCAGACTGCACCAGCTGCTCAGGCTGGTGATGAAATGATGGCAGAGGACACGGCTGAGGATGTTCACAGCTCTGTGCTCAGCCTGGTTGCCCTGGATGAGCCTCCAGATGCTCTTGGCAGCCTCACTCTCAAGGCAAGGTCACTGAGCCCCAGCCTTAATAACCTCTAGGACACGAAAAAGCAATTGGGCCCAATGTCTCTGCCCAGCATTTGGGCAGAGACATTGTCTGGACCACACATGCCCATGAAAGACGACGTGTTTGGTCAGGATCAAGTGGGTTTGGACAAGAACTCGGCATTTGCATATTCTTATTTACACTGTGATGAAATCCACTCCACGTACATGTGGGTGGTCAAGATTTTACAGAAATACTACCTCTGTTTTCTCAGAGTTGGGCAGCCCCACTGACCACACACAGAGCTGTTGTGGGACCCCATCTTCTCACACCTGAGATGCACCACTCTCATTCCTGCTGCCCAAATGACTTATCTGGCTCTTCCATGGTTGCTCCCTCTCTGCCCAACACATCATTATTCCAAACCCCTCTGTTTCTTCTCGTGCCAGACAATTTGTCCCCCTGCATTCATGTGAAACTTTGTATTAGGGATTTGTATTAGAGAAACAAAATGTAAATGCAGTTTATGAACTTGTGATTACAGAAGATGTTGTTTCAGTCTTCCACATTAAAAATGCAGTCTATACTTTCAATAAGAACATGACTGTGAAACCACTTTCTTCCTAAGAGCTCTCATGCTTTCAAATATATGAAATAAGGAAATACTAAACACAGTAGAGCTCCCATTATGAGCTCACTCCAGAAACCTGAAGACTGGCTTGTCTCAGGGTGCCAGATAAAGAACAAGTTTCATAAAAGGGTGTTGATATAAAATATAACAGATATGATGAAGGGAGGTGTTCACACAGAATTTAACTGAGTTGGGAGAAAGCTTTGAGCAGAGACAAAGGAGTTTCAATACATTTATAAAAATGTTTTACATGGAAACAGAGAAACTTGTTGAAAGACTGTGGGTATCAGTTTAATATAATGCAATTACTTCCTGCCTTGTGTGATTTTGTGAGTATTTTAAACAGCCAGGTGTGAATCCAGCAGAAGGTTTGATAGTTTATTTTTGCTTATTTATTTTACTGAAGGAGGAGGAATTACTATTGGTCTAATTAATGAAATTGAAATAGCTACATCACAAAGAAGATGAGAGTTAAAGATCAAAGTGTGACTGAACCTAGAAAAGTCACTTGGGAGCACATTTACATGCCAGATCTGAATCAGCCACATTCAGATAGTTGGGGCTCCTCTCAGGCCTTAATGCTGTCTTTTCTGTCTGATTGGCTTTGTCTTGAGAGCCACCCAAACAATAGGAAGTGCTGTGCACGGGGGCTCAGGAGAAAGGAGCCTCCTGGGGCCTACTGTAGTTTCAAAACTACCCAACTTACTCCGAAATCAGCAGTAAGTAGGTGCTTATTTCGGTTTTTTTACCACCTATCATGCAACTATCTGCATTTGCAGACACCAAAACACCTTCAAAATTAAAGCCTTGATCTTGCTCTGAATTTTACCACTTAGTGACACAAAAGTACTTTTGTGGAAGGAAGCAACAGGAGAAGGGCAGACAGGGAAAGCTGGGAGTGTCACGTGGGTATAGTCGGAGTTTGCTGTCAGGACTTGGACTAATTGTGAGAAATCTGCATGGAAACATCGACAAATACAAACCCTGTGAGAGAGAAGGGCAGGTACCGTTTTAGAACTTTTAAATAGCACTTTTACAGAAAATAGATTAAATTGTTCACCAAGTGTTCTTGTGTTTAAGTTCACAGGCTCAAAATCTAAGCAATGGGGATGATAATATATCCTCTTAATCTGCCACGTATTTACAAAATCTATGCAAATCTCTATAAAGTCTGAGTTGTTTTCCCAAGGAAACAAGACTTAGCTCCTTTTTGTCTCTCCTAAATATTCCAAGCCAATAGGCCAGTATGCATGAGCAACCCAGTAATGGTAAACCAGTCAGCCCACATGGGAGGGGGGGAAGGAAAGAAAACACATTATAGGTTTAAGCTTCTAAGGAAAACTAAGAAAAACACTCCATTTGCCCAAAAAAGAGAGAGCTACAAAGTTTCTCATAAGGTTTGCAGCCCAGCAGCTACTCTCTGGCATTTCCCATTGTCCAGTTGTATTGTTCTGTAGCAAGAGAGAAACCTGCTGAAACCTTTCCCTGTTGAAACCTTTCCCTTCCCCTCAGAACATCAAGCTGAAGGCAAACTCCCACCTGCAAGAACCCCTCTCTCCATGGATGCTCTGGGTGAGCCAGGGCTGGAACTCTGAATCAGGACAAAATCTGAGTGCCAGAACGAAAGGCCAAGGAATGTTATCTGTGATTCCAAAGGCTTTGCAAAATCTGCATGAATCACAAATGCTGGCGTTTCATCCATCCATTCTCTGCTGGCAACTACCTGGTTTCATGGCAAAACAAAGCACAAACAGAGCTGTGGATCCAGATTTCCCAAAATGGGCTCCCTACTTGCTTGGAGACTTCCTGACCTTTTCCCAATGTTCTGGTTTGAGTCAGTAAGGAAAGCACCAGGCTTGGCTTGGATTTAGCACTGACATAATAACCAAAACCAGCAGTGACCAATGAAGTGCAAAAGGCAAAAAGAGAAGGCAAACTGAAGGAGAAAATATTAATTTCCTGCTAATGGCAATTTAAATGCTCTGATAAGGAACTGGGTTCATTCTCTCCGTCCTGAGCATGGCAAACATCCCTCCTTTTCTGGGGAAGTGCAGGGCTTGAGCTTTGTACCAACATTTTCTGCTCACTTTAAAACTTAACTCCAGCAATATAAACACTGGTGCCTATGTGCAGGGGAGAAATGAATAGCACAGCTATTTTGTTTAAACAGACCATGCTGAATCTTTAAACCTTTTTTCGGTGGCATGACCAGTGGGTTCAGGAATGTCGTGTGTTTGGACAGTGTAGGACCTTTGTTGTTGTTGGGGAAAATCTGGCTTGATGCCTCCATCCATCTAAATAACTGAAATAAAAGTGCATGGAAATGAGAAACACATGCTGTCTCCAGACTTGGATTTTCCCTGTGCAGGAGAAATAGGAACTTTTCATCTCTCTTTGAACTATTCAGGCAGTCGGTGCCACGTTCATCAGCCAAACGAGAGGTTCCCCTCAACCTTCCAAGGAGAGGGAAAGGGGGTTCCTGCCTCCAATAAAAACACTGCACTTCCAAAGACTGGCCAAGAACGTTCCTTATTACCTTTCCTAAGTACCCCCAGTCCAAAAGGCCACTGAAATGTCAGGTTTGGGGGTGTTCCCTGAAAAGGAAGGGCCTTTTGATGCATTTTGGCACATAGTTGTTGTGCAGCCAGGCACAGACTCAGTGCAAATTATATTTTATACTTCTTGGTTTATCACATGGAAACGAAATTGAGAAGGGATATAATCCTCTATGTGACATAAATTACTAGGATAAGAAAAAAAAAAGGAGCCTGATTCACTTTATAAGCTATTAATAACTGGCTTTTGCAAATATCATTAGTAGGTAAACTCCAATTAAAATGCTTTTTGCACCCTTATGAATCTCAATGTAAAACAAGCAGAACAAGTATAGGATTATCATAGTGGCCCAGTACTACTCTGTTAATGGACATTAACACCTCCCAGTTAAATAAATAAAATAATAATAATAAATGAAAATTTCTGGCCATGAGTGTGCACAGAAATATTTAAGTTTAATGACTTTTTCTGATGGTTCACGAGCAAGCTAACCTGTTTTGATAATAAACATATCAATCCTTGGAAGGAGGTGACAAGCTATTTTTGGGTGACAAGAGATTCTGAATGTCACCCCCAGAGAAAAGTTACAATTTTCCTTAAGACCTGTGGAATACCCAGTGTTTTTATGTGGAGATGAGGTATAAAGAAAGAAAATCAACGTTAATTTATTCTACTTTTCCTGGGTTTCATTAGGGATCTGTTTTTCAGGACAGTGCCTCTGTACATGTTTTTCAAACCTCACGTTCACTACAAAATCCTTGGCAAAGTGAGTATTGTATCACCTTAAAAACGAGCATTTTACAGAAATATTTCTCAATTCTTATGTTCATGAAAACATTTACAAATTTTTGAGAGTCTGAGCATTTTTATAATCCTACAGTTACTTGGTCTTTTCCCCATATTATTAAGAATCTCAAAACCATGCTAAAAACCTGAAGCTGTGCATCTTATGTCACCAAGGGGCCAATCCAGTTCTGTTGTTGCTGATCTTTATGCCAGATCCTGATTCCTCTTAAAATATTCCAGATTCAGGAACACATGCACCAATGACAACTGAAATATATGACATTTCTCAAACCACACAGAGAGGAGAATCAGGTCAACTGTGCTTCTGGCAGCAACCTGGAAATTCCGTAGGAACCGGAGCCCTCCGGAGGCCTTGGGACACGAGCTGTGCAGGAACATCCTTTGCTTAAGTTTTAAAACACATCTACCTACAAACCATGGCTTGTCTCTGAGCATGAAATGCAGATGCCAAGGAAAAGCAAAGTAACAGATAAAATGTGTGAAGCTCAGAGAAGGTTTGAAGATCCTGGCCTGTCTTACAAATCCCAGGCAATTCCGCTGGGCTGGAAACCAGCTCAGAGTCGAAGTCTTCTGGTAACCAAATCCACTTTCCCCTTGGACTGGGACGTGGCAAGCAAGGATAAATTCAGCCATGAGATAACACATACTAATGTATGGTTTTCAGCCAGATTAACTGAGTTGCAGGCTGTCCTATATATTACAATATATGATGGTGTATGATATGCATTTATATGTTATACTTTTCTTAAAAGTAGAATTTCACTCCCTAAAACAAAAAGCAGCAAAATTACCCTAAAATTAAAAATAGGCAACTGAGGTCACTGAGCTGAGTAGCATCGCTCTGACAGCCTCCTTAAAAATAATTAATTAATTCAGAATTAAACAGCTAAACACATATTTCTTGTGTGCAAATCTTAATATTCTGCAGCACATCCTTCTTCCCTCCTCAACTTGTCTTCCTCCAAAATTCAGGCTCTGATTCTTTATTCCTAATTTTCTTAAATGTAAATTGAAAGTATAAATATTATGTTCAAAAGCAACGGAACAATGGTGCTGAGGGACAAAGAGACGTGCTCACTCATTCACTCAGTAGCTGTGAGAAGAATGTGGAATGTGATTTGCATGGGAAGAATGGCACCAAACATCAAAAGTTATTCCAAACAAAACCACTGATTCACTCCCAGGGAGAGGACACGATCCTGTATATTCAAGCACATCAGGCAGAGTGGATTATAATACATAAACACTATTGTATTTTAAGATAAAAGCATGGAGTTCCCCAAACATACTAGAAAATTAGCATTTGAGTTCTGAAGACCAGAGGAAGCTGAATACATTTCTGGGGAGAAAAAAACCACCTGGTTCACCAAATCATAAACAGCTCCCTCTCATTTAGATACCTGGAGATGACAGCTAGATTTTGTAACACAATGAAACTGTCCTCCCTACAGCTCTGGCTTCATTTTTAGAAATTTCTTCCAAAACACACAGGACAAGAAGAAGATGAGGGAATTCTGTGTATTTATTACTGGTGCAGATAGGATTTAAATGTGATACCCCAGAATAATGACATCTACACTAGCAGCTAAGATATTCTGGTTTCAGAACTGAGCAACTTTAAAAATCCCCTTTTAAGCTTTGCAGTCACAGAAGACTCTTAATAATTGATTATAATTGATTTTAACCTTGTCCTAACCTGGGCAAAATGGCAAAGCCAATCATCTTTGTCCAGATGGGATACGAGAAAAGAGCCCCCAATACACAGCTTTAAAAGCTCCAGACATGAGCAGAAGATAAAATATTTAGTCTGCAGAAGCCTTGACCTCCCAATTCCAGCCAGTTTTGAACTTGAATTGATTTCCGACAAGGCATCTGGGAGATGATTACAACAAAATGCACTAAAGCTGGGCAGCCTTTATTTTAACATCCCAGCAGCTTAACCTGTTAATAACAGCAATTGTTTTAGATACAACACCAATTTCGGTAACAGACACTGGGAATGGTGGCGGTGTGAGAGCACAGCCACTCGGATCCCTCCCCTCAAGGTGCTGCCAGTGCTTCCATCACCAACCCATGTTTCCAGGGCTTTACAACTTGGCTGGGAAAACACCAGCCACGGCTGAGAGGCGGGAGCTGGGCAAAATGCCCACTGAAGCCAAGGGGGGGGCTTTCCCTGAGATAAACACAGTCAGAGCTTGGGCATCAGTCAAAGGGTTTGTTATGAAAAAAGAGATGAAAATACCAGAGCTGAGTATTTGTTGTGGTCTTTGAGTACGACTTTACTCAAAGGATGAAAAAGGCTTTGTGAGTAAAATCATAAAATCACAGAATCACAGAATGGTTTGGGTTGGATGTGACCCTAAAGCCCACCCAGTGCCACCCCCTGCTATGGGCAGGGACACCTTCCACTAGCCCAGGTTGCTCCAAGCCCCGTCCAACCTGGCCTTGGACACTTCCAGGGATCCAGGGGCAGCCACAGCTTCTCTGGGCAACCCGTGCCAGGGCCTCCCCACCCTCACAGGGAGGAATCTCTTCCCAATATTCAATCTAAGCCTACTCTCAGTTTGAAACCATTCCCCCTTGTCCACTTCTACACAGCCCTGAAGTTATTCTAATACTTTAAAAGAAAAAGTCAGATTTGTGGATTACTTATGGATAGAGGTTTGCTGACCTTATTTATTCAAGCAAGTCAATCGAATTAATTTCATGAATGAATTAAATAGGAGATGGCCTTACATTGCCATAATGTTAAAACCAGACATCATCAAGACAAAAATCACACTTCTATCTAAAGAAAAAGACCCAGAATTATATAATTTCTCCTGTGTTTTCACTTATTTCCCTTGCATCATCAGTATCTACTTTTGTAAATATTTTATCTACTAATATTCATCTTAAACTCACAGTAAACTTTGAAGCAAAAAATGTAATTTGCAGACTATATTTCAAATGCTATAAAGGAAAGTATGATCATCTGACCATGGAACACAAAAAAGAAATATTTATAAACTTTAAAAAACGAAATTATGAGACCACAAATTAAACTGGCAGAAATAGGAGGCAGATGGAATGGCTTGTACCTACTCTTGTTTCTTCCCACACCACTTGCCTTGTATCAGTAGTCAGCACCTTCCACTCGTGTATTTTTCTTTAGTACTTTACTATTTATGTTTTATATTAATAGAAAAGAATAGGGAAAAGCCCCACTTTTACAAAGATGCTGTTGTTTGAAGCATTTGCACGGTAAATGTCAGAGACATCAGTGCTGGGTATATCCTGTGAGAGCCCAGAAGCCAAACCAAACTGTATTATTATTTTATAAACACTGTCCAATCCAATCACAATCAATAAAGTGGTGGCACAAACTGTGCTGTTTAGTTGGGTGGATTTTTTTTTGCAGCAGGAATCACTATTGAAATATCCTCTATTTTAATATGCAGATGTTTCTTTAAGCACAGACATTTTAAGCCCAGCTATCGTATTCCACGCGGTGCCTGAATTCCTGAGCATGTTTTTTGACTTCACCCCTTTCCCATTAGGGTTTGAGGATAAACAAGTGTGTAAATGCAAAACAATCCCGCATTTATTACTAAAACAATATTGAGATTTTCACGAGTAACCCTTAGACAATTACAGCTGTTGGTACCATACTTTCACCATGGAAACTTTTGTTTTACTTAACAATTGAAATTACAATCAGATGTGCTCATCCCTCGTTGAAGTAATGAACAATGGTACATCTGAGGGAGAAATTCAAAGTGCATCATTTATCTTATCCTATTTTCAATTAGGCCGAGCGCGGTGTAAGATGGTTCCAAACTACACCACAGTAACAGGGTAAGTGAATTTATTACCACTCCAGTGCTAATCTTAGCAGATGGTAAAAAAAAAAAATATTTTTAGCATGAAATATGCTAAAGCAATAAATCTAAACAAGGTGGATGTTATCAACTAATATCTCCCCAGTGTGAGGTAAAACTCCTGCATGACAACTCAGCATTCCTATAAACTCGGGGTGAATTCTGGAAGATATAAGTCTCTCTATAGGATGAAAAATAACAGAAATTAGTAAAAAAGGCATTCCACATGCAGTTTAATACAGCATACCTAGGAAAGGAAAGAGAGGTGCAGGATTTTGCTTAGCAAGATTTTTTTTCCCCTAGACAACTCATTTTTTTCTCACAGGAAATTTTTCGTTGACTCTGGGAAAGATATAAATCCAGTAATTCTCTCCCGCTTTGGAAAAAAAATCCCCTACTATCTAGTTTTTTAAACAGCAAATAAAAAGAGAAATATTAAAATAATCTTCAGAAGAAAATAGGTAAAATTTAGGGGGAAAGGATATAAAGAAACCCCTTCACTTGCCAATCTATAAGTGTAACAAAAATATAATAACAACCAAGAGTTGAATGGAAAATTGTTTCCATTGTTATCAACAGAACATTACAAAACACTTGCAATTCAGAACTTAGAGTCCTGTACCTGTGCAGCAGTGAACACACTGAAAATACAGAGAGTAAAAAAGCACTCAGGAAACTTTGGAGACTTTTTTCCAACATATTATAATCAAAACAGTTCATTAAATTATAACAATATTAAAATTAGTAAGTATTTGCCACAGCTTTAAAACTCATACTGCTGCTTGTCTTTGTGATAGATCATGAAAATAAATTATAGGTTCCAAACTATAAATAAATAGGAAAAGTGGTCTTTTTTGAGGACGAGAAATCAGGACTTTGGCCAAAGCCTCTGCCTGAAACCATGAATAACAAAAGGAAATAAAACTTAAAACTGCTTGAAGAACATGTTAATGTATTTGAATGTGCATCTCAGTTTTCTTAAAAGTATTACTTGCTGAGCAAATGAGAAAAGGAGATTGGAAATGGACTTGCGAGGCTCTGGGTAGGGAATGGGCACCAGCAGGGAAATAAAGGGAATGTGAAGATGGGCTGGGAGAAAGTGAACTCCAAAGATCCCGTATTCCAGTGATTCGCTGAATTACTAATTTTTATTCATGTACATAACTTGGGGGGGAAAAAAAATTGTTCCCCCTCCCCTTAGGAATCCTGGAAATTATATTTTTTTTTGCTTTATTCCACCTTTTCCAAGCATCAGGTAAAAAGTATTTAAAAAACAAACTAATTGATCATAAACTACCAAGCAGGCCATGTGTGGTTCCCAAGTATCTCATCAGATTTCACAGCTGGGTAACCAAGTGTGACTGATGACCAGTTTGTTGGCCTCAATTAGACCAAAGAACAACAGGAATGGAAGAACCTCACATATTGAAAAAAGGGCAAAATGTATATATTGCAGGCTAGAGAATTTCCCAGAACTATTCCACTCCCAAACCTTTCCAAGGGAAGACTGTCCAAACTGAAATTAGTACAACATATTACCCAAAGCATTGCTGTAATCTTCATTCTCAGATCACCTGCCTGTGTGGCTCAGCTTTTTCTACTAAAATACATCAGAGCAGAAGTAAAAATGAAAAATGTGTATTTGTCCCAACAAAAGCTCAGGGCTGTAGATTTTACTCAACAGAGTAAAAAGGAGACTTCCCTGGCAAAAGGAGACTTCCCTGAATGAAGGCTACAAGGCCCACAGAATTTAAATAACTTCCTTATCTATTAAAATATAAAAACTTATAATAAAATTGTGGCTGTAAAAAATCATAGAATTAATCTATATTGTGTCTTTACAGTTTTGCTTCAATAATAGAAGTAAAATAGATTAAGGTTTTAAAAGCAGTAATTTTGTTGCTCTAAGATTTGAGTATTACATTTTTATGCCTCGATTAAGAATTACCTTAATTTGCTCCTTGGTGCAGGTGTGCTCCAGACTCACAGGCTGACCACACAAAGGCAGAATTAATTCAGAGGGTTTTTTAATAAACTTCAGAAACTTCTTTTTCCAACCTTAAGAGATTAACGAGGAGTCCACGAAGTTGAGATGAAGATTCAGGCTGTGCCAGCACCTGAGGCTGAGGTGGCATATGCTGGAAAGGGGCTCCCTGTGTGCCAGGCAGGCATAGAAGAACAGCTTTCAAACTGAGAGAAGCTCAGATCAAGAGTCTCTGGTGTGCCAACATCAAGTCCAGCAGTTCCACCTGTACAGAATGGAGATTTTAGATGCTGCACACCCAGGAGAAACCTCCCAGTGGGCAAAAAGAAGAAGGAGAAGATTATGCACAATAAGGGAGCAGAGGGAAATCACAGACCTAATACAGGCTGGGGTTACCTTTGCATCAGAAAACATAAAAGAAGTGCACTGGGACCAGAGTGATGGATGGCATGTGGGGAGGAAACACGGACAGTTCCGGGAGCTGGAGACATGAGGAAAGGGATCCGCCAAACCTGGCTGCACAGGGAGAAACTTGTTTTGTGGTTTGTTTTTTTTTTAACAAAACACCCAAAATTTGTGAGTTTGGGGGGGGAACCCAAAATTCTGCCCATCCAGCGGAGACTGGGTGGCAGAGGGGGTTCATCCCACCCTAGGGCCCCTCCCCAAACTCTCCTGACACCCCCTTTATTTCCCCCAACCTGGGGTTTTTTGGGGTCCTCCTTAACTGTGGGGTGTCCCCTGAATTTAAGGGGGTTCATGGATTTGGGGGAGCTCCCACCCTCAAACTCCTCTTTACACCCCACAACCTCCCCCCAAAATACCTTTTAACTCCCCCCATCCCCCTAAAAAGCCCTTCACATCTCCGCAAAGTCCCTCGCTCCATGGTTTCCGCAGAAACAAAATGGCAGCCGTTCCACAAAATGGCAGCTGTTCCCCCACTCCACACCCCATGGTTTCCCCAGACAAACAAAATGGTGGCTGTTCCCCCACTCCAAGCCCTGTAGTTTTCCCAGACACAAAATGGCAGCCATTCCCCAGCTGCGCTCCCCTTGGTTTTCCCCAATACAAAATGGTGGCTGATCCCCCACTCCACACCCTGTGGTTTCCCCATCACAAAATGGCAGCCGCTTCACCAGCTCCATGCCCTGTGGTTTCCCCAGACAAACAAAAAGTAGCTGCCATTCCCCCACTCAATTCCCCTTGGTTTCCCCTAACAAAAAATGGTGGCCATTCCCCCACTCCACGCCCCTTGGTTCCCCCAGACAAACAAAACTGGCAGCCATTCCCCCATTCCATTCCCCTTGGTTTCCCCAGACACAAAATGGCGGCCGTTCCACAAAATGGCGGCCATGCCACAAAATGGTAGCTGTTCCCCTGCTCCACTCCCTTTGGTTTCCCCAGACACAAAATGGCGGCCGTTCCCCTGCTCCACGCCCCAAGGTTGCCTCAGACAAAAAATGTCATCACGGACACTGACAGCAGGGCCTCTGAGCAGCAATTACCACCAGGAAAGGCTGTTGTTTGTGCCCCAAACGCAAACATTCCAAGGCTGGAGCCTGCTCTGAGCGGCACAGACTATCTCTGGCCTGTAACGCTATCAAGAGATGTGTGTTCTCAAAGCCAACTGTGCCACACAACCTCTGTTTTACAGAATCACAGGATCACAGAATATGATGAGGTGGAAGGGACCCACAAGGATCATTGAGTCCAACTCCCACTCAACACATACCTGAGGTGGCTGAACAGAACCTACTCCGGGGAGATGAGCAGTCCAGGAGCATTCTGGACACAAAAAATAATAAGTAAAGTAACAGCAAAAACAAACAGCTCAGAAAAGGAAAGCAGGGCACCTCTATATAATTTCTGAAAAGGATTTATAGCCTGTATAAACATGGATCATAAACCCATTGGCAAATAGATACAAGTTATTTCTAAAAGCTGCTTAGTTTAGATGTCAGAACTTAGAGTTCTGAATGGATGCAGTGAGGCAAAGAAACCCACTGCTGCTCCTCAGGACACATAATGCTGTGCCTTGGGAATGTACTTGCTGTTCTTAGCAGAGACTTGATTTTTGATCCTTTCCAAAGCTTGGATTCCTATTCAAGGACAGGGCACTCCAGTAATCTTGTGAATGCACTTTGAGCTAAATGTCCAGATGAAAGATTTTAATGAAAAAAGCAGCTTAGAGCATCTGGCCACTTGGTTTCCATCCAGCACAGTACTGAAGGACTTAAATGGAGATATATTCTGAGGGGTCACCACCCAAAGTGTAATATGCATGGCAGGGAAGCTTTCCATCACTTGTCATGGGGAGTCAAGTTGCTATAAATCTTAAGAACAAGATGGTTTTCCCTTCACTATGTTTTTATGAGAAACAGGTTACTGATAATAACTGCTCTGACACTTCGACCTACTTCCTAGTGAATTTTGCATTAGTATGTTACTGTTCATGCTCTGTGGGGATAGAATTTCCCTCTCAAAACTGCCTGATGGATCTGAGCTTCACTGTGCTTTTCTGCTAAAGCAGAGATCTCACACTGCTGTCAATGGGAGCTCAACAGGCTGTGTTAGCACAGGGGTTCTGATCCTAAATTGTCCCTAACATACTCAGCTTCTGGGTGGCTCCAGATTTCACTTTTGGTATTCCCTGGATAATTTTTCCTGTTGGAGAAGCTCTTCCAACACAAATCTGCTAAGGCACAATGCTATCACAGATCTCTGTGGTCACTCAAGAGACCACAAGCAGGTGTAAAATCAAACCAAGACTGTCATTTCACAGTTCATAGGGTCAGTTTTCTCTGTTCCAAAGAAAGGACTCAGCTGCATTTTGCAGCTCAAAATCCAGCCAGCAGGAGATGATCAGGAGTTCAGAAGCATTCCCTTTTTTTTGCAAGGGGTACATCCCTGCTGTCCAGAGGCACAAGTCCCATTCAATGAGATCAACAGATACCCATTTGGGAAATAAGGAGATAAACGGACATGGTACTAGAGATTCATCCTGGTAGCAAGAGTTCCTCCTCAGAGCAAAGCAGTGGGAAGGTCTATGCAGGGAGAACATCTGTGTTTGTGTTTCTATAAGTCTGAGGAGTTTAAAGCACCAACTATAGAGAAATAGCCAATAACAAGAAAACACAAGTATGGTTGTTCAATGAAATTTTGAAAAGTATTTCACCTGTTTCAGAGTAGAAAATGCTGAGGGAAACCATGTCATCACTATTACTTGTGTTATTTAACCAATCCATTCTTTCTAATAAAGAACCAGGAGAAATAAAACCCCATTGATCTTTATTTATTGACTTCCTAGTGAGTATAGTTAAAGCTGACACAAATCAATCACAATAAAGTTAAAAGGATAATATAGCATAATATGACCCGAGATTGTACCGCCAGTTTAATTACTGAAACTCAAAGTTTTAGCGTACGTGGAACAGTGAAGAGAAACGTCCAGTTAATTGTGTTCAGATGCACACTGTAAAAGGATAGGGATATTCTTGGTGCTTGTAACATTTTAAAATGTTTTCTCAGCCAAAGCAGGTAGAAAATATAGAAATGTGAGGGGAAATAGGTCTCTTTCTAAGGGAATAAATGGCTCTTCGATTTCCTTTTCTCTTCATTCATTGCCATTAATTTAAAGCTTTCCAGGCATTCTGCAGGCAGTAAAATGGGCCAAAATATTCTTTGCTGTCAAAAGTAAATCTGGTTATAGTTTTGCTTTTCAAAGATGGTTGGCAAAAGGCAATGCCAATAGAGAGCACTGCTGCCTTATGCTCTTTAAATATGGAAAATAAGAAGAAACAAGAAATCTTCTGAGACAAGAACAGGAATATTAAAATCACAACTGACAAGACAAACCTAATTTTCCTCACCATCCCTCTGTTATGTGCAATCTACTGCCACTACCTCAGTGTTAACTTTTTAAGAGTGTGTGTCCTCTCAGAGAAGAAAAGCAGGAAAGCATAGTGTGGGTTTAAGACTGGAGGAAAGGATGCTCTTCTAGTTCATTAAGTGATGACAAAGGTCTTTTGAGATCTTTCAGAACCTTTTTGTAAACTAATTCATCCTGGAAGAGACTCGGTTTGCATGGACAAAGCTCCAGGTCTCTCCCTGCCCTATTTCCTTGGCTGTGGCCCTCCAGCCTGGGAACAGCCTGACTGCTGTGGGATGCAGAGCAGGTTTGTAAAACTATGAGTGGCATGGAGGCAGCATCAAAGCACGAAGGAAACAGCTGCTTCCTTCCTTTTTAAAAAGATCCAGAAGGCATCAAATGAAATTTGCAACTGTTTGATCAAAAAAAAGAAAAAAAAAAAGAAAATCCAAACCCAAAAGGAGATGGTTCCCACAGTGTGTGAACAAGCTGCACATCAACTCCTTGCAGAACTGTGGGAATGCCAATGCTTCAATGGTTAAAATAGAAACTGGAGACAGTAATGGAAGGAAAACAGAGGCATGGCTATGAATTGAGTCACTAAGGTCACTCTCCTCAGGCAGGTTTCTGGAGGCTGAGGGGGTAATTTGGGAAAGGACCATGATACGTTTGCTCCACACTAATTTCTTTCCCTCGACTGTGACCACTGGAAACAGGACACTGAGGGAGATGGATCCCCCATAAAGCTGTTCCTTTTACAGCATTTTCATTTCAGGGTGGTCTTAGGTCAGATAAGCCTTTTTTTTTTTTTTTTTTCTTCAGATCTGGAATAAAATGTCCAAACCCAAAGGACACAGTTCTAAAAAGCCCACTTTGCCTCGCTGCACATCTTGTGGCCATGACATTAATCCTTCCCTTGGGAGTAAGCCAAAATGCAGCCCTGGAGATGAGGTGGGAAGAGATCAGCTCTTCCCCCTTCCCATGATCCAAGCTCCACTAAGGAGACATGCCTGTGTAGTCAGGAGTACAAGCGAGCAAAGTTTCTTCCAGTATAATCCCTTCTCAGGGCTTTTGTTGGGGTTTTTTTTCCCTCCCTCTCAGTTCATCAGGGTGCAAACAAAGGGGGCAACAGGGCTCCAAAGCTGACTCATGTCATTCAGAACAAGGATATACTTGGGGAAGAGGGAGGGAAATGCAGTGCAATTTCTTTTCAGCATCATCCCCCGGCTGCCTGGTTGTGGTGGCACCTTCCACAGCACCCAAACCAACCCTCTCTGAAGGACTAAACTGACTCAAACATTGGAACAGAAATGAAAACAAAGGCGACCTTGCCTAAATTTCTAAATGGAAAACATAAAATTATATTAATTGCTTAATGTCATCAAAAAACTAATTATCATAGCTATAATTTTCCTACCCAGTCCTTTTTTTCCCCCCCTACTGATAAATAATAATTATCTATTGGCTACAATAATGCAACAGTCACAAAAGCACAATCCGTTGAGATTTAATTGTAATTCCCACAAGGAGAAGTTTCTGCTTTTAGAGGATCCCAGTAGGATTTGCAGCATTAGGCCCAAGCTCTGCAAAGGCATCTTGCCAATTGGTGTGAGCATACAACTGGTAGTTCTGATGTGCTGCTAAGGACACAAGAGAAGGTGTGTGGCAGAGATTCCACCACCAAGGAGCACTGGAAAAATGTGCAGGGTATTTAACTCTCATTCCCAATGGAACACCTTTGGGAATGGCGCAGCGAGAAAAGTTGGGGGAGTTTTCCTATTGTTCAAAATCCATCACTGCCTAAGATGAACAAACTTTAGCTTTTCACCACAGTGCAAGAGGACCTTTAAAATACAACCAGCCCTTACACCTGGCTTGAAGTTCAGCAGCCAGTGGGGGCATTAAAGAAACGCCGGGCCGGAGCAAGTGCTGAGTCATGTCAAAGTGACACAATAATGTGGGCAGTTATCACCCCGATGCATTATTTATCACCGAAACCCACCGACGCCCGTGCTTACACTGGAACCCTCCTGTGATATTGAAGGCCAAAGTGCCTCCTCTCCCTAACAACGGTGTTGTATCTTTGGCAACTCGAGCAGGAACTGGGAAAATCAATAGCACTTCATGAGCAAGGGCTCGGGCTTCTCCTTTTACGAGGATTCTGTCAATGCAAGTGGCCATTACTGTACTTTAAAGGCACGATATAAAATTGCCTCCACAAGATATAAGACACACGGTTTGAAAGAACCTGGTGAGAGTATTTTAGTCAAAGTTAAATAGTTTCATCACGTAATTACTTCTATTGGCACATCTCCAGCTGGATACGCTGGTGCAGGGTGTGCACTTTCTGGGATGGGGTGGGGGAATTGTCAGGGAGGGCTGTCGATGGATTCAGGTTGATCTAAACAAGGTCAAACTGCTAAAATGGAGCCACAGCCATCCAAGACTATTGACAGTAACACAACCACAAAGTTGCTGTCTTTTTGTTTTTCTCTATCTTTTTTTTTTTTTTTAATCTAAGTGGTCTGAAAGTAGTTTTAGTTTTATAGCTGCGAAATATGTCATCTTGATTTGCAGACTGGTAATTCATTTTCTAAGGACTGTTTAGAATTTATTCAGGGGGAAAAAGGAAGCTGTGCTGGTTCCTACAACTGATTCACATTATATGACAAAATTTAACTTTTGTGTTTTATGGGATTTTATGAATTCCACTAAAACCATTAGCTGGTTGTCTCTTTGTGATTAAATTTAACCACTTATGCAATACTTTAAACTGATGACAGTCTCGCCTGTATTTATGTTTTCTTTTGTTTAAAATGCACGTATCTCCAAAAACTACACTGCAGAGAAAAGAAAAAGACACTTCCATTGATTCTCTGGGAATGAGACAAAGCCAGTGTGAGCACTTAAAAAACACCTTAAAAATCACCTAAAAATAGAAGGACTAAAATAAAAGGGTTAAAGCACTTTCTGCATGGAAAGGGCCACCCACAGCAGAGGTTTTTTCCTGAAAAGACTTAAATACCTTAATTCCACGACTCAGTATCACTCCCAGCCTTGTCTCCACTCTTCACTCCCGAGTTTTTTCTTTTAAGAGTGCTCCCTTCAGTCAAAACCTTCCAGGTTTGGGTTAGAGTTCAGAGCAGGACCATTACACGGAGCAGGTGAACCAAGGCTTGCTTGGCCTTTTTCAAGCCTAAGGAGCCCTCAAAGCCGCCTCAGAAGGCTTTGCTGCATCCATTCACACGGCCTCATTTTATGCCCCAAAACATCTCGGAGCTGTCCTCAGGGTCAGGCTATAAAAATGCTGCTTTAGTGGCTGGCAGCACATCGTTTCCTGGTGCTTCACCTGGAGCTCTGGCTGCAGCGTCACCGCGCGGGGTCACACGTGGCGTGACGTGGCCGTGAACGGCACAACCCCCCGCTCGGCGGGGACATCAGTCACCGGGCACCCTTTGGGCTGGGAAGTGGAGAACAGACCTTGATCCCCGGGGAACCGAGAGGATTGATGTGCTGGGCCCACCTCTCCTTGTGCACAGAATGCAGATGGACTGTATAGAGATGAGCTGCCCACGTTGAACTGCAGTAATGAAGCCACTTTGACGCCTGCACTTGTCCTCTAATCCACTTCGGTTGGGCTTTTTTTCCAGCTTTGCACAAACGAACTGCTTCAAACAGCGTCTTTGCTTTTTTTTCTTTAGTCCATAATTAGCAGGGTTGAGGTTTAAGAGAAGAAATATTTAGTCCTGGAACAATGACAGAAGTAAAAATGAATACTGTATCACCCAGCAAAGCCAGACACAGGGTTTCTGACCTCCATAAAAACCCTTTCCCTCTATTTCCAGTGAGACACTCTCATATATATCTCTGCAAGCTGTGTCAAGGCCCCTTAGAAATTTTTCTAATACATTCATTATAAGTTCTGCATCCCTCTCCCTCTCTCCGAGGTCAGCCAGTTCCTTTGGACTGAGGAGTTAAAGGTTCAGGAATATGAAAAACAGTATTGATAACACTCCTGAAACATTAACTGTGATATATTTAACCGACCACTGCATTTCTTATGGAGGCTGTGATTTTCCAAACTTCGCACTAACAAGCTTCTTAGAGCAACCACAGAGCCCTGAGCCACAGCTGAGGGACAGTAAAATCCACAATTACAGCTGACCAAGGCTTTCCTAATCAGAATCCATGCTAAACATCACACCACAAACTGCATAAGATGATGGTGTGTTCCTGCAGCTACCAATTTATAAAGTAGTAAATTCTATTTATTTGATTTTCACCTTTTCTTAGAGGCTTCCGAAATACTTCTTTAAAAAAACGTATTTATTGCAATGTTTTTGTTTTCACATTCTGGTTATTTATGTCTATAAGGCCTCTGAGTTTCTCCTTGATTTCTGTGAGACTATTCCCTCCATCAAAGGGCATTTCAGTTGCTACTATGGATTGAGATTATCAGCATGTGAGCTCTGTCTTGTTGCACAGACATAGGGAGGGAGGAAAATGCAAGGGAAATGGTCATTAACATAAAAAAGCAACATATCCCAGCTATGCACTATGCACAGTACACTATATAGTGCATTTGGCTCATTAAAAAAGAATAAAAAATGTAAAATTTGAGATTTTATTCCACTTTCCATTCCCTTCAGGTGTTATTAACCTGTGTGCTTTGTCCCTCTACTCCTCACTTAACAAGCCCTTAAACTTTTGAATCCTCGGGTGGGAATTTGACATCACACCTGCACATCTAAGTGCTGTTTTCTAGGCACTACAGGAGCACAGCACGTTAAATAACCAGTCATTAATGTCAAAAAATCAAGCTTTACCATACATTTTTGGCATTAATTTTATAAGTGCCATAAAACAAGCTTTTTACTGGGTAGTTTTGGTATATAATTTCTTCCACAAGAAGAACAGTTTCCGTGCAGTTAACACGTGTGGCAGGGTAAGGAAGCATAAAAACAACATCACTGTAAAATTCATACTAAATGATGGAAATAATAACCAGAATAAGTGTAATTTGAGTCTCAGCCTGAAACAACAGGCAGGGAGTTGAGCAGTGCTGAAGCACCAAACTGCAGAGGGAAGCGCTCGAAGCCTGAGGACGAGCAGGAAAAGGGGAGGTGCGACTGTTTTTAGTCAAAAAATGCACTTGCCAGGAAGAACAGAAGGGTTTGAAGGAGTTGGTGTGACACTAATCAAGGGATTTCATGGCTGTTGAGCTGCGGGCTGTGCAGAGCCGGGCTGTGGAGGAGGTGTGAGGGAGGGGGCGGCTCAGGTACGAGGGACGCTCACGCGGGGAGGCGACGGACATCTGTGGATCTTCCATGGGACAAGCCCTGTAATTTTCCAAGTAGAAGCAGCGCAGTGTTATTTAGCACAGGTGTCTCTGTAATTGTGGAGAGGAATCGGTGCTCAGTGGCCCTCAGCCTCACCCTCCCACCCGTGTAATGCGACAAGTAGTTGCGACTCAGGGAAAGGAGAAGTCGGGAAGAGCATTTTTAGCTCCTCACCGACTCTCCCGGGTGACAAATATTTATTCAAGTGCAGTTTCTGTTCGAAACCAAGTTTCCTCAATTGGGAAAACACAATAAATTTAGCTCCTCTACAGTTTCCTGCTCATGCAGCAGGAGCCATCCTGAGATGTTTCTGTTCCTTTCAGAGGTAATTATGTCCCCCACATATAAAGGTTTGTGTCAGACCTATATAATCTTTCAGGATTTTTCACTCCAGCTACTGGAGTTTTAGAAACAATGAAATTCCTTTCTAAGGACAAATGACATGAATAAGTCAAAGAGTAATTTCAACATCAGCAGTAGGTACCAAGCCCTCTGTATTCCAGTTCTATCCTAGCACATAAATTTGTGAACCCACAAAACTCCAGACTGAGGAAGAGTAAAAAACTTCATGTTCAAGGGAAGAAATACTTCTGCCATAAATCTACAGGTAGAAATCTCACAAAAAGAGGGAAATTTGTTTACTCTTCCCTTGGAGGATTTTCTTTTCCCTTTCCACCACTTACATAGCTACTTGAGAAAGTCAAAATAAAATATTTAGAGGATTAGGCAGAGGTAAACGTGCTCTCTAGGAGATCAACTTGCTCGCACACACGTTAATAACTTCTGATTGATTGACTGATGCTACAGTAAACCAAATATGAAATAAGAAACAACCAAGTCCAATATCCCCCTGAATTCATTACTGTCCATCATCTGGAGCTGAGGATTGACTCACACCCGACAGTGTTCCCTGGCTGCACGAGGCACAGCATCACTACACCTGTCCAGGGGAAATCAGAAGGAATTACAAGTGTAGCCTCCAAAGTCCCTTTGGGTGCTCCCGTTGGACAGGCCACCTATTTCCAGCCAGAGTTCCTGGGTGAGAGGAGCCCATAGGTCCCACCAAAGATTTGGGAAATCCCTTCCTGGCCTCTGTGAAATGGAGATGGGCAGATACATCAAAGCAGTCACACAAAAGCTCTTTCTTGAAAATGTAGAAACAGTTAAAAATTCCAAACCTAATGGTGGTTTCAAGCTTTCTTACTAGTTCTGGTTGTTAAGGTTACATGCAAATATTGCTGCCCTTAAACCCACGTCAAATATATGACTGGAACTACAACCAAATTGCCATCTTCATAAACTGCACCTTCAGCTCAAAACACTCCAGCAAGTGAGATAAATACCAGCAGGGAGCATCCTCTGGCTTAAACACAAGCAGACACACACACATTCAAACACCTTTAATGACAAACACACTAAAAGAAATGCTCAAAAACCTCACTAGCTTTTAAACCTACAGAAAATGAGGAGGAAAAAACTAGAGTGAATCTGTTTAGTCTGAAAACAGGTATTTTACAATACAGGCAAGCACACAGTTTATTGTGCATTAAAACAGCACAATCTTTTAGAAGGGTTTTTTGGTTTTTTTTCTAAGAAAGAAGGTAACATATTTGCTCTGTGTGTTCTCATCCTCTCAGATTTCAGAATAACTCTACTCTTAACAGCAATTGGACCCTGCTACGCAGATCAATTAGGAAACAACACTATCATTAGAAAACCCCACACAGAAGAGCAACGTGGGGTTTTGCAGCGAGTCTATAATCGTGCCAGCCTCAAACATCCAGAAAAGGCAGCCATGGGGAAGCTGACCATGCATTTCTTGTGAAACACAACAAAATCATCCCAAATTCTCTTCAGAACTAAACATCCCATTTAAAATATAAAACACCAGTTAATAAGATACTTGTTCAAAATCGATAATTCGGATTTTTTTCAATAAGTTTTCCATTAGCAACCCCCCATCCCCCTAAATACCATTATTTTTTCCCAGCTGTATAAATAGTCTTAGAGAGTGTGGCCTGAATGAATGCACCGTTCAGAAAACAACATAATTACAGCCGTTTCCAGCAAACTGGGTGCCAAGAAAGTTACAAATTAATTGAAGGTTAGCACTGAAAATTAAATCCTAGTCAGCTTGAAGTCATTTTTTTTTAGGCTAGTTTATGTAAAATTAAATAGGAAGTTCAGTCTTCCAGTGTTCCATCAGCTGAGTGGAGAGATTTTTAAGGTTCAGCGGAACAAGTGGTTTGTCCTGTTCTGTCATGTGAACAAACATCCATTTCTCCCTGTGGGCATTTCTTCTTCTCAGCCTGTTTTCCAGGTTCTCCAAATGGAGAGACCAATAAAACTTCTGGGTTCTCTCCCAGTCCTCCTGGTTATGGACTCACTGAAGAAGAGAGAAGAACCTATTCAGGTTGACCTTACTCATTATGAAGTAAGTTTTCACCTTCTAGTTCACAAGCACACACTTCTGTTTTTGACCCTTTTTGTTCTTTTGTGTATCTTTTATGTATCTCCAAAATGTAATGGCTAAAAACTTTTCTTTCCAGTGTACTAGAAAAAGCAAGAAAGCAGACAGCAAGACTTCAGAACCCACAGTTTCAGGTATTTCAGATCTTTCCATGGAGTCCAAACACTAAGAAAAAATAGCAAGAAGAAAATATTCACCATGCCAGCATCAAGGAACTCAATTAAATTCCCACAGTTAAGTTCAGAAAACCTCTTCCATCCATCCAACTTGGAAGCAGCTCTGGAACTGTTATCCTACTTGTTCCTTTGATCATCCCTTTGTGGAAGCACAGTATCTGAAGATGAAGAATCAGGTGGATTTTAATACATCAGAGAGGGGCTGGCACTTAAAATCTTAAATCAATTCCCAGAGTTATCCAGAAACATATTCTTACTTTACATGAAATCCCAAAAGATTCCTTCCTCGAAAGCTCTGCCCACATGGTTCTGTACACTCACTATCCATGCTGGGCAAAACATTCCAACAGGATCTCAGCCATTAATCCTGAGTTTCAGTGTTTTGCCTGAAAGGGATACAAACAGGCCCACGTTGAGAGGTAAAATCCACGAGGTTTTCCTTTCATTTCCAGAGAAATGAAGCTTTTGGTCCAAGGAGGATGAGGCTCTGTTTAGTTTCCTCCTTCTCTCCCAAATCAAAGTACCTCCCTAAGGAGACATCTTGTGCTACTTTGATTTTCCCCTCCCTTTGGGAACCTGCTAAGCCCTCCTCATCCTAAATGAATTCCATCTTTCATCTCCCAGCTCCCATGAAACTGCTGTAACCACCAAGCTGAATGGACAACCACTGCCTCCCCTCCTGTCTGCTAACAGCAAAGGAAAAAAGTGCCCTGGAAGAAACATTAATAAAGGAGCCCAAAAAGGCAGTTCCTGAGGGGACAAGGCATTCCTGGGGAAGGAAGAGGCCAGGGGTTGGGCGTCTGTTCTGTGGGGTTTTTATTCTTGTCTGTTGACTGTCCAACAGTAAAGGCAGGACAGAGAGAATCCCTCTCCTCCCCTGCTCCTACATCAGCGCCCAAACCCAACACATCCAACTTTAACACTCACCTGGCACTGCCAAAGTTACCAGTGTAACATCCCAGCAACGAGAATCTCACCATCCAAACTGCCAAGGCAGGCAAAAAAAAGACATTTCCCATTTGTTTCCTGAGCTACTATTACTCTAATATTCAATTGAAATATTCTGGTTGAGCCTAATTAGCTTTTAGGGATTTCAAACCGTAATTGGGGAAGCTTCAGGTCAAAAGGCTGCTCCACAGAAGGCCTGAATTTTGAAAACATTCCCGGCAAGTATTTTCTGACATATCCTCAGCCTCTTCAGCCTCCCGTTTTCGCTGCTCTTTTTTTTCTTTTTTTTTCCTCCCCGTGAAGGGTACACAAAGGGCATCGAAAACTTTAGTCAATAGATCCATTATTATGATTGGCTGAAAACCATAAAATGCATCCATCAAGCCATTGTGTTGCATCTGGTGTTAAATTCCGGTGATAAATGGTGCCTCTGGCGTGACGTCACCCGCTAATCTATTCCGAGAGCCATTCCCGCTGCCATTCCGCATCACTCACACAATCCCCCGCATGACACGGCCCGGCAAGACTCTGCTGCTCTGTGGAGACAAATATTTTCTGTTGCTTTTATGTCCTATTGTGAAACAATTGTTTTGCTGGTTCCCGGAGTTACCCCAAGCGTGCAGTAATGTCCTCAGCTACCAGCTCTGGGCATTGCAGCTCATGTACTTTTAATTGTTTACAACTTCCATCAGAACTGGATGGAGTCCATTTGTACTCATATTGTTTTATCACTACGGGATGATACATTTTGCCACCTTCTTCTAGGTCAAAATTGAATCCTATGGAGAGTCTTTGAACGGAGAACTAATATTCACAGGAGCTGAGCTGGGGATGTATAGCAATTTTATTATTATGTTTGGGATTTTGCTTTGAATTTAGACAAATCTTTCTTGTATAATTAGATTTCATAACACTTGAATTACAGCTTACAAAAACAACAATGAACAAGAATAAAAATATTTGGCTAAAATTACTTTAAATCAAATGATTGCCTATGAAAACAAAGAACACTACCAGCTTTAGGGTTTTTTTCATGTTTCCTTATTATTATACATCCATCTTATCTTTTGTTCAAATAAACTGTCTTTTTTTCTTCCCTCATTTAGTAAAGAACAGAAGAGACAGGATAAGTCAGGGCCAGCTTTTATAAGATATTACTCTTACATTTTGGCACTAACTGAAGAAAACGAGGGATATATTCTAAGGATTGCAAAAATACCTTGCATTTACAAGGCTCATTTAAAAATAAAAAACAAAACCAAAATTGGGCTCATTTCCTACTTCCAGTGGAGCAAGTAAGACGTGAAGGAGCAGTGTCAAAAGCAAGAACCAACAGCAAACACATAATATCATTTCAGACTCAACATAATCTTCTTTTCTTGTTATTATCAGCAGCACAACATAAAAACAACACAAGAGAAAGCCCCTCTTCTTGCACACAACACCAAGGATCTGCATCACTCCAGGCACAGAAAGCAGATACGTTTTCCCCTTCCCTTTCTCTCTTTGGTGTTTCCAGCACTACTAAATGTTGAATTAAGCCTGGGGGAAGTTGGCTTCAGCTCAAGACAGGAACAAAAAACCTCAGGGATGTAGGAATGATTCTTCCCATCCCCTCTGAAGAAGGGATGGACCCACGAGCAGGGGGAAGAGAAGGGGTGCTCTTATCAGCTGGACTTTGCTCGCAACTCTGAGCACCAGCTCTTCCATGACCTCGTGGCTGGGATGCTGGACAGAGGCTTCCACATCATGCCAAACACAGACCCACCTTCTCCTGGTTCTACAGGTCAGAGACCTCCTACATTCCAACACTCTAAAATAAAGGAAGAAGGAAGGAAATGGCTCACCAGGAGCCCAAGAGCTGTAACCACCACCTGCTCCACATCAGTGCAGTCCGGAGCGGTGGCACCATCCCACCTCCCCGCTCCTGCTCCGCTCATGGAACAGCTCTCCTTGGAATCAGCAGGAGAAAGTAAAGTTCTTTTACCTGCCCGGCTAAAACACAAGGATAGAATGAGCTGCACCCAGAGAGACACCAACCAATCTTTTCCAGACACCCCTGAAAATGCAGGAGTGGCCTGGATCCTGTCTTTAGGCACTGCCCATCTTTGCTCCTTAGGTACTGGGTCCAAAAGGTCTGGATCGGGCCAGCACCTGGACTGGGGGAAAACCCAGTATGGAATCTGGGTGGGATCTGGAATGGGGGAAAACCTGGACTGGATCAGGGACAGAATCTGGAATGAGCTTGGTCCCTGTCTTTAGGCGTAGCCCTTCTTTGCTCTCAAGGTACTGGTTCTAAAAGGTCGGGGTGAAAAAAGCTGAAAAGTGAAAATTATCATTCTAATACTCAAAGAAGGGATTCAGCCTTCTGAACCATTCCCACACAACTATGCAGTAGAACTACACTTGAACCTAAAGCTCCCCCATACACTAAATCCTTGGAATAGAATCCACAGAGCTACTCAGTGCAGGAGAATAATGCCTTGTGCCCCTTTTCCCTCACTGCTGTTGGAGCTCTAACCTCCTTCCCAGTGTCATCACTTCTACTGGGAAATGATGAAAGAGGGCTCTGTGCCGTTCATAAATTGTGTGGGATTGGAAGGACTAAACACCTAAATATGTCCGAGCACTCAGCAGAAAGAGTTGAGGTGAAAGGAGGAAATTTACTTCTGGAACCCCTGAAAAGCCAAGAAAATGTAGATATACAGCTGAAGTGCTTTTGGGGAATGCAAATTGTCGACATAATTTCCAAATTCTTTTCAAATTCAAATCGCAGCTTCTGTGGAGAGCTGCTGTGCAGTACATAAGGTACACTCTGGGCAGCGTCACCAGGAGCATTTATAGAAACTTTCTTTTTTCCCTTCCATTGAAAAAGTAAAGCCTGAGTATGATACATTCAAAGATGATTTGCAAAATTTTGGCTTTTGCTTATGTAAGCAGACTGTCAGCTGAAACTCCCCCCCTGAAGATGCTCGTAAGACTGGAAACTTGGAAATTTGCTTCAAGAACATGACCAGAAGAGAACGTTTGGAAAAGATCCACGCCAGGAGAACAACGGGAATTTGATAAAAGCTGAAGCAACATGAATATTTTATTTGAGTTTGACACCTCCCAATTTATATTATCAACCCAAACCAAAGGTCTAAATGCTGAGAATCAAATGGGGATTTGATCAAATGGGGTTTGATGCAGGATTAATCCAGGGGCAGGGAAGCACCCGACCCCTCTGAAATGACTTGCTATTGTGAACAATTTTCACTGAAACTCTACCAAAACATGTGCTGAGAACAGCATTCAAATCCTAATTTTCAGAGGCACTCAGCACTTGTTTCTCCTGTGCAGAGGGTTCACAAGGGGGTAGGACTGTACAGAAGAATTAGAAACGAAATTTAAGCAGCCTTTTACACCACACCTTTGTATTTTGTACCTTCAAAACCTGATTACAGCAGGGTTTAGTTCCTCCCTGCTTCTTAAGGGTGACTGAGGCAATAAATACCACCTTGAGGAGTGTCACATGAACAAGCAGTAATTTCACATTTTCCAAACACCATATAGACATTACCTTATTGAGTGTTATTTACAGCTAGTCACAGCAGAGGATAGTAATACTTTGCTTTTCCAAGAGATGTGCTATTGCTCAATGGAGTCAAGTACACTTGTCTCATTCCACTGACTTCTGAGGGACGATTTCTCTGTGCCAAGAGATATATTTATCCCACTGTTTGCTGCCCACTGTATTTACCTGCTAAGTATCTACAGCACGAGGTGATAGTATCTATAGCACGAGGTGATAATGCACTATTGTGTTTTCAACAATCCAGAGTGCAATGGAATACACCATTAATTCTGATAGGTCTGTGAGGACACCTTTGAAAATGTTTTAAAAGACAGATTAGTGTCTCATCAAGGCAGAGATTAAGTGAAAATACTTTCAAATTTGTCATGCAGCATAGTATCTGTTGGGTTATTTATTATTTCATAGCACATGCAAAGTAATAGATCAAATACACCTTGGAGACTCCTCAGAGATATCAGTGCCTTTTAGTGCATTTAAATACACTGGCCAGCAAAACTGCAGCCTGGAATGGTGCTTTCTTCTTAAGACAGCCCAGAGATTTTCCCTGCAGTTCCCTGACTCAGTGCAGGAAAGCTGAATTCCCCCTGGACATGTTCCTACCGGGCAGAACCACCATCCCAGGGGCTGTGCTGCATCACTCACACCTCTCCTGCAGTTTAAATGTTAGACCTGGCTTTGGGAGGCTGTTTTACCACATCTCTAACTGCTAGGCTTGGATGGAGCACTGGGATGGAGCACTGGGATGGAACACCGGGATGGAGCACCGGGATGGAGCACTGGGATGGAGCACTGGGATGGAGCACTGGCCTGCACACGCTGCATCTTCTCCTTCACAGGCACGAGTGGGGCAGCGGGAGGGACGGAGCAGACAGCAAGGCAACGGAAAAAGAACTGAACTTCCCCTTCTCTCCTCTTCATATGATTGCACATAAGCAAATATGGGAAATAATCCCACAGCATATTGTTTGCAATATGCTCTCTTGGCCATAGGGAAGGGAAACAGTTCGGGGATTCTTTTAAAAGCAGTCAGCATGACATACAGTCTTTCTATTTTGCTTGGATGATGCCTGCCTTCTGCTTGTCTCACTTATTTAGGTTTCCAGTCCTCTTAGCAAGAGTGCTCCTCTCAAATACATTTTGAAATTTTGAAAATCCAGTAAATAGTTTAAGTAGAAAACAATTAAGACATTATTAATGTTCCTCCTTACAGCTTCTCACTCCCATAACTTCCTTACCTATATGTTCTGCTGCAAATGCAAGGTTTCCTACCACAACATTTCCCTTTCTCCAGATACTTTGTCTGGAGACAATTAAAGAAAATCAGAATGACAGTGATTATCAAAGGCAAAAGATAATATCAGATTCAAAGAACAAAAATAGGATATAAGACCTCGAAATATCTTTACACAAATATCAAAGTTAAAAAGAAGGAAAGGGACTTAAAAAGAAATTATTAAGTGACAAAAGGCTTTTTTTCCCCGTGCCCTTCAGATCATTCATGGCATTCTGATTTGAAAGCAGGATGACAGAAAGAGTAGGAGGTTGTCTGAAATTTTACACTGGAAACAAACAGGTGCAGACAATGAGAGAATAAGTGTGCTGAAAACTGCAGTTCTCTACTAAGAAATGTTAATGTACAAGTCAAGCCTATCGAAGGAGAAATCGCCTCCAACAACAAAGGGAAAATGTAGATGTGACAGACAGAGAGATGCCAGGCAACAATCAAAGAAAACAGATATCTAACCTAGTTATTCAGACACACAGTATATCTCCCATTATCCTCCCATTATTATGAGGATAGTGGCATGTGCTGGAAAGTCATACACAATGTCCCAGGACACACTTGAAACACAGCAGAGAAGCTCTTGACTTCAAGGATCCTATATTCAGTCTCCAGTGAAGACACAGGGTGAGATATTACAGATCTAAAGAATATCATATAGTTAAAAGCTGTCAGAGGAGAAAAGGGGAGATCAGCTGTCTTGAGAGATAAGCTGCAAAACAGGCTCACCACAGAAATATACAGAAATTAGGACTTAACAAGGTTCCCACATGGAACACGGCTACAGATGTGACACACAAAATTCGTGGTCTCTGTATTTACCGCTTAAACTTCGGTATTTTCTCCCAAATGTTTTTATCCTAGTTCAATGAGCTTTAATTCTGGAAGGAGGACAATTAGTCAGTTAGTCACTACCCCAAACTAATCTGAATGGGGAGCAGGATCTGTCTTGCTGTGGTGGTAACAGCTGGTGTGAAAACCTCCAGGTTCTCTCATTGTCCAGCTTGGCAATCGCAAGCACAGCCACATTGTGCTGCTACAATCACAGGCTGCTTAAAAATGGACACTTCTCCCAAAAAGAAGTAAAGACTCAGCAGTGCCATTTGTAGGGTGAGACAGAACAGGGCTCACCTCCAGCCAGAGGTTTGCAAAGGCTGAGCTGCTGCTGAAGATGTTGAGTATGTCAAGCACTACCTGCTTCTCTTCTGCTTTTTCCTTTTGTTTCTCCTTTGTGGTTTTATTAATCTCTTACAAACCGGATTTCAATGAAGCCTCCAGTTTTATTTCCTACCTTTTTTCCCATGTAGCATGAGTCTTTCCTTTTAATGGCTAATCTGGAGGTTGGCTTGTGGTTCTGACCTCACCTTACTACTTTGAGATTCATTCCACCTACAAGCCAAGCTGCACTTGATCAGATGCACACACTGACAGATCCATCACACGGAATAAAGTGGAAGCTTTTCCAGCACCCCCTTTGGCTCGTCGGGAGAAGTACATGGGATGAGCACCAGCAGTAGAGCAGTATCACGGTAACTGGGAAAGTTTAAATTTTAATGGCCCATTTGCAGCACCCATTCTTACCAATTCCTTGTCCAAACGTGAATCCCAAAAGGAGGGAAGAAAGGGAATTTTTACTTCCTCAGAAGCACAAGCCAATACATTCCCTTGGATGGAGGGAAGAGGACACATACTTCAGCCTGATACTCCACAGCACTTTGTAAAACAAACTGATTTCTCTGAGAGAGTCGTCACTTGGCAGCTATTTCCCAACCTTCCCTGTATTCCAAAGCCATTTCAGATACTGTACTTTGCACCTCTACATGCAGGTTAAAATATTTTACCACAGCTATGTTTCAACAGCAGCACACAGTCACTCAGTAGACAAAGATGTGCTCAGAGCTTCATGAATACATTCAGCAGTTAGGAATTGGGGAGAGCGGAGCACAGGGAAATGGATTTACTGTTTGCATTCATTTCTGGGCATGAAACATTTTTCTCTCATTTAAAGAACTGTATTTGACTAGTTTGACACGTTGAAGATCCAGCTGGAGAGCAGCACCAGATGAGACCATGCTCACCAGCAACGAGGAAATGTCTCCAGTGCATGTTTCCCTGCCAGTGGTTTCTAGGAAGTGACAGGCTGAGCGGGACCTGCGGATCAGCTGCTCCATTGTGCTCATTCCGCAGTCAGGCTGGAGAAGGCACATGCTGGGCAACTCACCCGATTGCTAAGTGGATCAGCACTATAATAGCAAAGGGGGAAACGGTCACAGGAGGATTATGAAGATGGCAGCAGAGCCCTCCTGATGTCTAAAATCCTGCCTGTGCCGAGGGCTGTGCTGGGAAGCGACGCTGACCGCTCTGTTATGTACCCAGGAATCCTGGGATGCTCCGACTCCAGCTGTGGTGATAAATTCAGGAGTGCCTGGGAGGATTCCTGGGCACAAAAACAAGGCTGCCTACACTTAAGTTACCAGCACTGCCTCCAGCCCAGCTTGGACCAGGGTCAACTGCTGCTCCCCCAAACCATTCCTGGGCGCAGTTCAGGACTCAGCACAGGGCAGAGGCCATTCCCACTTAGCACAGAGGCAGCCAAGAGTCTGAAGGTTCCAGCAGCCAAGACTCCTATAAATGAAAGGTCTGAGGGCACAGGGGTGAAAGTTATTACGGTGACTCCCCACGCCCAAGACCTGTTCCCTTCAGTTAAATACAGAGCTAAAAAATTCAGAAGCATATTCAAGGAGAAAATCAGCCCTTCCATGTTCTCTTTCCATTTGGGTGCCCACCCCAGAACACAGTTCTGGTTCTCGTCCATCACTGGGCCAGTGATGTCTGATTTTAGATATCTGACTTCCAGTGGGTGTTTAATGCAGGTAACTCTGAACTGTCCTCTGGAGGAGCCTCTCTCTCTGTTCACTGAGTATTTACTGATGAATAGGTTCACATCTCTAATTTAGGTATCTGAATTTGATGCTTAAAATTAAGCAGGCTCCACCATCACCAGAGATCAAACTGAGGTACTGACACTGTTGGGAGCTCTCCACAAAGACAAACCTCATTGGATCATTCTTCTCTTCAGTAATCTTGAGCAATGACAAGTTCAGCAACAAAAAGATGCTCTTCCCCTATTCTGTTTTTGTTTTATAGGAAAAAAAATTGTAAATACATGTTCAAATTATATCCAGGACTTGTAGTAGAAACCTTCAAAGAAGAGTTTCCCAACGAGGTAACCAATGCCAACCAGTCTGATAAGAAGGGAATTTGGATGTGCTGACAGATCACCAGGAAAAGCAAGGCCAAAGCCAAAGCTGAGAGGTCAGTATCAGCTTCTTTAGTTAAAACACCTTTATCATGCACAGAAATACATAACAGTTGGATTGAATAGGAAATTTCCTTCTCTCTATGGAAGCTAAGATTCCCAAAGAACAAATAATTCCTCAAGACAGAGCAATGGGAAAACTCACCAAGCACCAACCTGAATCTACCTCACTAGTACAGAAGAATTATCTTATAGATTGTATGGATTCCTTCCAAGTTGCACATCATGCTTCTTTCTATGTTTAAAGTCGCTTTTCATTAAATATTTCTAAAGGGTTTAAAAATCAGACTCCCAGGGCTACATTTACCAAACCTCAAACTGGGAGACTGGCACCAGATTTCCCTGCATGGCAGATCAGCTTTAGGGGACAGTGACTGCAAAGTGGATGCAAGTCACCAGAAAAAAATAACTAATAAATAACTGCAGTCTGGACAAGCAGTCAGGATCTCTGCCCAAGAGGTGCAGTGCCTTGGGTATAAATCAGTGGAGCTCCACTGGCTTTACTGACACCGGGGCAGTTGGAGGTGGCTGACACTGAACTCTGTGCGGGATGTTTGTTCCATCACACACCAGCAGCTGCTCTCTGGTGTTTGCCCTGCTCCTGGGGCCAAACAGCTGCACCTGAGGATAACATCAGGTCACCCAAACTCAAAGTTAATATACCTAAAAAGTGGTTTTATTTTTGTTTGAAGTAAGTTAAATGAATCAAGATCGTTGTGGGTGGTTTTTTTTCCCAAAGGCAAACACAGAGAATGATTTAAACTATTTTCCTATAAAAAGAGAAAAGGCTCAAAATTTAAAACTTTTTCATTATCATTTTCAACACATCCAAATTCCTCACTAACGCTTCTGAGATGATCCAACCAGCTATTTCTCCCTGCAAATCAGGGGACATGATTACATCCTAAGTGGCTTAAGACCAGGCTGCCTCGGAAATCTCTTCTCTTCTTATTGTCATATCAACAAAGATCAGCAAAACTGCTACACTTGGAATCCCTTTCATATAAACAACAAGAATTGCTTGAGCTTTGTATTTTACACAGACAATCCTCAATTTTGGAATTTTATCCTTTCTGATTCCAAGACCCACTTTATTAACCTTCGGAGGGTCTGGCCAAGACTATCTATTTTAATTAGGCAATTCAAGAAGTGGGCAGCTGAAGGCCAAGGAGTCTGGGTTATTATTGCTAGGACTACTTTGAGTTTGCTACTGCTTGCTGATGCAGTCACTTGTATTGTATTGCACAAAGATATTCAGAAAATACAAGAGCCTGCTTTTAAATATTGAATAAATAAACAGCAGTTTTTGTTACAGAGGGCAAAGGCAGGGACTGGCACCACTAGTGTTGAAGGCTGGGCACTATCCTGAAAGTTTGCTGGTATTACATGAACAGACAAATAAAGCAAACTGCATGAGGACCCACAGGTTTTTCTCTTACTGGGATAAACTCTTTGTGGTTTTCTCTCTGGTCACAACTAAGAACGGCTCAGATTGTTTTACTAACAGGGCTGCCAAACTTTAGGAACAATCATTCACTTCATAAAACATAGACAGAAGAAAATATAAAATCTCTTGGGCCTGCCAGAACCATGGGCTGAATTCATCCTTGCTGAAGTGACCCAACCTTTGAAAGTCTCCTGGAGGAAAGGGCTGTTGAATTATACTATTGGAATGTTTCCTCCCAGATGCTGTTTTCCTTAAAAGGGGTCTTTCTCCCTCTCCCCCTCATTCACAGCCATGTCCTCTGATAATTCCTTCCCAGTGGAAACACGAATTGTGTTCCATATTCTCTTTGGAACATGAAGTATTCACAGACTCCCCTTCAAGAAAATTTTGCCCAAAATTCACATTTTATTGTGTTCAGAAACCGAACCCATGTTTTGAAGCACGTTGTGTGTCTGTTTTGCAGTGAGTTACAAGCGTGTGCTGCTCCACCTGCAACTCCTTCAGCTTGTAGCACCACTGCCTGGGATCAAATAAAGCACACAGACCATTGGACATAACCATAAAGCCATTCCATGCCCACATTAACACCTCCTTTTTGTAAGATGTCCTTTGACAAAAACACCAGGGCAAATGGTAGGCAAGCTATGCAGGTTAGAAAATGCCCATTTTGTGCATTTGTTAGGGGCCTTTTAAAAGAGAATGTGCCATTATGAGATAATAGCTGTGTCTAAGGTTCATAAAGGAACATAAAGAAGTGAGGTGTTCAAATTACATTCCTCACTTCCACTGTTTCTGCTTAACTGGCCATCTATCCAAGACTCCCAAATATTGTAAAGTATCTTTTAGCACCACGGAATGACTGGTGGTGGCAGCAATGACAGACTGTCCCCACTGAATATTCCCCATAATAAAACCACACTTACAATCTGGGCTCTTCCCATATTTTCTCAAGGCATCATGAATCCAATACTCAACTACTGTAAATCACTGCAGCCATCCCAAATTTCAAAGGGATAAGGATCAGACAACCAGCCTTTAGTGAGAGCTGGTTGTTTTCATGGAGCTGAGATGCCACAGGAACAAAAGCCAACTGATGAAGGAAAAACATAAATGATATCAAATAAAACACTGGTACCTGGAAAAAGATCTGGAGCCTAATCCAGTGTTCAGGTACCTCGGTTCTGTACACGGAACTGGGAATCTGCGAGGCTGGGCAGGGATGTGCCAGGGATGTGGGCTGTGTGCTGTCACTGCATTCCAAACTCTGCTGGAGGACCAGGAGTGTTGATCTGAACTCATCAGGCCTGGAAATACCCCCTGCAGACCTGGGATTGGAAATCTCTGTTACCTCTTCTACAGCCAGAGAAGACCTCACATGCAGCACAACCAATACAGATCCCATACTAACGTTGGGAAGCAGGATTTCGGGAATCTGCACAGCCCTGGGATGCAAACTTAGAATAACAAAGACATCAAACAGTTTCATATCTAGCTAAGGATATTTTTCTGTCCTGCCTCTCCCACTTTGCCCTTTCCCACCGGGATGTGGTCCCTCACTAGGTATTCCCGACTCCTCTTCCCGGCAGGACTGAGGAGCAGAGGTAAGGATGGGAAGCTCCGCGGTGCCTCGGCTCCGGTGCCGACAGCCCTGCTCTGCACCCAGGCACTGCTTTGGATGACTTGCTTTTATTTTTCCTAACAGATATTGCTGCATTTGCACAGGAGCAGCTCACCTACTCCTGGAATTGCTACAGAGAGGGATCACCAGACTTCCATCACCTGCATCCATCGCACTGTGCAGTTCCAAGCCCTCATTTGGAGAGGTGTGGATGAAGTTTTGAGGCAACTGATTGTTCCCCAGTAACATATGTCCATGTTTAAACAGACATTTTTCTCCCCCCACAAAGATCTTCCAACTGGTTTGCTCTGTATTTAAATAAGAAATACAAATATGATAATATAACTGTAGAGTAGGAATTCAATTGGACTGGTAATTGTGTTCCTTATGTTTCAAAAAAATGGGAAGGGCTCAAAGAAAAGTCTGTCAAAAAAGCCTTACAAACCTACAGGGGCTTATAGATAAAATCACATGTACAATTTCATGTTAAGTAATACAGAGTTAATGGTAATTAAAAAAAACCCAAACACATGACTTTAGTAATCGCTGAATCATTTTTTTAAATTCAGCACTTACATTTAGAGGGGTAGATTTTTCCATTTCACAGCAGCTTTGCTTATTATTAAACATTTCCGAGGAGGTTTACAGCCCTAAATTGTGGATTTTTCTGTATACAGCAACTCTATTGTCATGATTTAACCTAAAGAATACCAAATTAAAATTGATTTACTAAATAGGTTAAGGATAGCATACTTATTCAAGATTTCAACCCTATTTCATGCTTAGACAGGCAGATCTTAATTATACACAAAAGAATACAAATGTTATTAGCATGATAATAATTATTTAGAAGTCGTCCTCTTTAAAAAAAAAGAAATAAAATTAAAGCAGCATTGTCATTCGTGCAGGCACATTTTTCAGGGGGATGACAGCTCCACTAGTCACAGATATGTTCAAAGAACATATACAATATTCAAAGCTGTGCAGCCGACATGTTATCAGGATAAGCTGGAGTAGGTACTGCCAGCACGGCACTACACACTAATCATTCTGTCCTACCCGTGCTACTACATGCAAATACAATCCTTTGTGACATTTTGTCAAATATTTGGAGGTTTCTGTACTTATCCCTGTCTCCCTTTGCACTCATTAACACCCGGAACCCGGAGTCGGGAGGCGTTTGAGCGCCGGTTCTTCGCGGGGATCACGCCGTGACAAATTAATGAAAGGCAAATTAAAGATTTAAGTCTCTCCAAGTCTAACAGAGGAGGAGAAGGGCAGCACAGTTGAAGTTTGTGTTTGCAGCGGGGTTTCCTCCCGGCTGCTGGAGAAAAGGCAGTGCCTGGGTGTGTGTCGGTGCTCCGAGGGATGTAAACACTCCAGCCAGCACCCAGCACACCACACACCCGATAAATCAGTTTATAGGGCCCGGGTTTGCCCGGCCCACGCTGCCAATGAGCCCCCGTTCTACCAGACTGACAAAATATAAAAATGGTTCAGGACTGAGCACTTGGCTCCCGTACAAGCCGTGCATTTCTCAGCATTGATTTGCCAGAAGTGTTTCTGTTGTCTTGTTGCTCTAGGCTGGCATTTTTAATTATTTCTGAGACAAATGGAACATTCATACACAGAAAATCTGTAGGGCTTCTTGTCAAATTAATAAAATAATAATGAAAGTAGTCATTTTGGACTGCAAACTGTCAAAATACCTGAGAAGCTCTACAGTAACCTACATGCTTAAGCAAACTAAAATGCTTCTCTGTGTTATTTCAAATCCTAAGTACTACGACATAAAATAGATTGTATAGTGTCCATTGTATACAATGACACCTACTGTGACAAAACCGACTATGTTTAATGACCTTTTTAAATCTTATACCTAGAGTCCATAAAAGCATTGTAATTCAGTTGTAAAACACACTTTAATAATCAAAATGCAGCTGTTAAAATAGCATTGCTCATAATTCTAACTTCAGGCAATTTTTTTGTTTTTAATGCAGAAGAGCAGACCACAGTTTAAAATTCCTATGAGGTCACTATTGGCCATTACAGTGTTTTTTTGCAACTTAATAATAGATGTTTTAAAGTTTAAGTGCAGCCTCAGGCACTCATAAGCATTTATTACAAATCGCTGGTTGCCTCCCTTATGCAGAGAGGAATAACATTTACATACAGTAGCACAGATTAATAAGATAAAAAATTTGAAAAAGCCGTCAGTCAGGGAGTGGAACTGGTGCTAATAAAGCCCACTATATTCTTCGGAAATATCAAGCCGTCTGTTCCAATATTTTGCCATTCCCCATGAGGTATACAAATCCAAATCAGATAAGACTCAAGCAATGCCAAAGACATGCTGCTCTGCTCTCCAGTGGCATCCAGCTGAATCTTTTATTTATCTTCAGAGCAATTGTACATTCCCGTGTACTAAAGACTGAAATAAACCCAACATCCCTCATCGGAAAGTTTCATAAAATGGGCCCCACTCCTGCCTTGTTTGCTAAACCCTGATTAGCGCCTGCAAGGCTGGACTTAAAAGCACCACGTCCTGCTGCAGGTTAACACGGTGCTCACATGGAACAGGGAGAAATCAAACTGCTTAAGCAAAGGAAATCTAAGTAGCCTTACACTTTTCTGCTTTCTATTAGACAGCTCAGGAGCGGGGCTGCCAAAGACATTAGGCGAGGAAGGGAGCAGGTCCTGGAAAACAGCACACACAATGTGGCATTCTGATTAAACTGCAAAGGTACTTGTTAGGACAAATCACTTTGTAAATCAAATAAACTGCAGCAGGAAAAAAAAAAAAGAACGTGAAATCATTTCTGCACTCTTGTAATGCCAATAATTTTAAAAGTATGGCATTAAGGCCAGGAAGTCAGGACGAGATCAATCAGGAATTTTTAGTGAGATTTCTCCCAAAGATAAACCCTGTTTATTTAGGCAAGTGTTTGTACGACTCTCCTCCTGAGCACGGCTGTGAACTGAAGACAAAACAGAGATACAGTTTCCTTCTCATTTTTCTTCAAGAACACTGTCATATTAACATTGAATAATTACTAAAAATTGCAATACACTGGTGTAATATTACCTTTTGCCAAATTGCATTAATCAAAAAGTGAGCCCGCTGCAATCAAGTAATTAGGTGTAAAAAGATTCGGCAGATTTGCATAGCCTGTCTGCCCAGGATTGTTTGTGGGTTGAATTCGTGGGGCTTTTTGTTTTGGTTTAGTTGCAGGGATGCCAAGCCAAAAGGTGAGGAAATGGGAGTAAAACATGGTGGGGGAAAAGTGGCCAAGCCCGGGTGAGGAGTGACAGGCACCCTCCCTACTCCCACTATGTGCACAACCAAATAAATCCTGCTTGACCCCCTCAGGAAACCAGACTATTGTTCACCAGGAGAAGTAGTAAACACGGCTGCTTAATTACACACAAGCAAGCTCTGCTCCATCGGGCTCATGAGACAAAAATAAGGAGTTTCTTGTTCTGCTGGGTTTCTTTTTTGGGGGGAAAAAAAAAATTTGTATACCTAGTAAAGATCATTTCAGGTATATATTAAACTGGGTAAAGTCAGAAAGAGCTCCTTTGTATAATGTCACAAAGCAACCTTTAGTGCTAACAGAATAACTGCACACACAATTATTTTTACAGCCTTTTGTCTCCCAAGTTTATTTCAGAGGGGAGCAAAGGTTTCTTTTCCAGGTCAGCACCTAAACTTGTAGAACCACCGTGCCAAAACAAAAAAAAATAAATTCTGCATTGGGAAGATGAGTTTGATGAAAAGCAGGGGGATTTTTGGGGCTGTTTTTGTTGTGTGTCTCCCACCAGCCTCTCCTGGGCTGGCTGTGAACAGTGCCCATTTTGAGATTAGGAGATTAGGTTATTCATCACTTGAGATGCTCCCTGCTGTGCTGCTACTATCAGAGCGCAGCCAAATCAAAACATCTCTGGAAGGCATTTCAGAATAATTGAATGCATCATAATTTCCCTATTAATACATATCTCATATTACAGATTATGCATGAAATGTTCACATTATCTGTTACTTTTTGTTAACGTCTTGCTCCTTGCCAGTAAATTTAATACACAGAGTGAATCAGCATGCCATGATGAAGGGATAGGTTACTGATAGCCATTTTTTCAGGATTCAGTAGAAAATTAAAGTAAATCGATCATTTTATAGCCCCACTGGAATGTCTACAAGGGCATGTTGCTAAGCAAATGGTAATTTAAATGTACTGTGTAATTTTTCTAAGCAATTTACTGAAAGCAGATTTTATTTCTCACTTACTTAATATCAGATGCTCTTTATCTGTTAGTGCATGATGTATCAGTTATAGAAAAATTATTAATCTATACTTTAATCAAATGGCAAATATACAGTGAGCTGACAGCCAGCTGTATACATATTAGGATGTCTTAATTCACATGAATTACAGTAATATCACTCGCTATTATCTTAGAAGACACAAGATGATTAAATTACATACATAAAAAACACAGCAAGTTCCAGGTAAGTCAGAATAAATCCTAAAGAAACACTAATCCAGCTGTCTATTATATTTCACAAAAACCAGTAATATGTGTCATTTACACTTTATTTTATTTCTTTTTTCCCATGAATAGATCTACTCTTTCCAAAGTTATCCCACAACGGGGAAACACAGCCCCCGTTACGGCACCCACAGAATTCACCTGGCTTCAAAATGAAACTGCAAAAAAGAAAATTGGGGTGGGATTGTAAAAAAAAAAACACCCACATGTAATGAATGTTTCAAGGCAACTAATTACCAGCTGGATGGGAGCTGTGCCCAGTTTGTATATTCAGTGCACATATACTGCTTTTAACAAAGAATATTTAAGATATAGCACAGGTAACTCCTCACCCTCGTTCAGGCAAAATGCCAGTTGGCTTTCAGTGCAAATTTTGCCTCAAAGGCAGAAGGATCGGGTTCATCAGAGTATTTTAACTTTAAGGATGCTTCCGAGTATGAGAACAGTTTAAAAAACAAATAAGGCCGTAGAAAATAATCTCTCCCTGCTTCCCCCCCCCCAGCCTCTGAAATGTGCTTGTTGACAGCCCTCATTTTTATGAAATACAAAGAAGTCTCCATTTATCCTTCAGGTTCCTCAGAATGAATGTAGGGTCCTCCTACTGCTGATGCACAAAATGTATTATTGTCATTAATGAAAAAGTTAATGGGCCATTTTCTTATATATCAATTTACATTTTACAATTTGAGTATACAAATGATATGTACAGCAGAGAGCTGATTATTTTTGCTCAAGGAAATAGTTTTAATGTGTTTTATGGACATCAAATGTTGTGAATAATGATGCATCCACAGAATGCAAATAGGATGACAGTTCTTGTGCTGTGATCAACAGTCCTTGGATAAAAGGTCTGCAGTGACAATAATATTCTGTGGAGGGTCTGAACAGTAAAAAATGGGAAACAAGAGGATACCGTGATGTTCAAAATGTACACCAGGAGGAAGATTTGGAATTGGCAGGAACATCATCGTTTCCAAAGTACAGGGTAATGGCAATTTCCAAACCCCCTGTTCGGGGGCTTTTCCAGCAAATGGGTTGTCTGGCCTTTTAAAATAGCTTTTTTCTCAAGTTGAAGCTTCTGTTTTTAACCAAATCTGCTGCCCTGTGTTCCAGGAGGCCGGCAAAAATTTATTATGGCATCTCCCAGAGGTGTGAGCCCGGGAATCTCCCCAACAGGCTGTGCAGGTGGAGTGAGCACACCTCATCTCCCCCTGCCTGGGCACCGGGAGCGGGGGGGCCGTCCCTCAGAACATCCAGGGTCGCCCCAGTACCATCTCCATAAAAGGCTGCTTTTCCTAGCAGAGGAATTTTACTAATTCCCAACAGGAGGTCCCAAAGGGGACTGGTTCTATCCATAGGATTGAAGTGATCTGTACTTTTGGGACCCAAAATCACCCTGATCCAAAGGCATCTCTGGCAGAGGAAGGATTCAGAGCAGCTGCTGTGCATCCCAGTTATATGGACAACAATTCCCTACCACGCTCAGGACAAACACTCCCTACAATATATTTGGATCATTTTTGAAAAAGAAGGTACAAGATACAAGATCAGACAGAACTAAAGCATTCAAGTGTTTCCCTCCCCAGCACTGGACTAATTTTCACCAGGATTTTGTGGATTGTTACCAGACCTGCAAACTGTTTTCTAGAGTTTCTCACTATGGTTATAAAAAGAGGTGCAATTATTTTTAAAGTAAGTTTTTAAATTATTGCTTATGCTCCAGCAATCCATGTTAAAATGCAACCCAGGATTTTTATTTCTCTTCCCCCCCCAAATGCAGTGCTGATAAACAAACTCTGCTGTGCCAGCACTCCTCGGGTAGTTTCAGATTTCAAGATATACTACAGTTACAGTGGCCTGTGTAAATCAATCTTAACCCATGGTATTAGAAACAGTTACCCAAAAGATATTCAGTTCATAAAGTGTAGGGGGGGAAAGTAAGACCAGATGTTGTGGTGGGGTTCACCTCTGCTCCATGTGGAGTGCAGTGCCCCATAACCACTGCCTGTGGCAGCTGGAATGGGGATGTTTGAGGCTCACAGAGACCTTTTTAAAGGCATTTTGAAAAAGTAGAAAGCAGGACTTTGTCTGCAAGCAAAGCTAAAGCAGCACAAGGCTCAGGTGTTGTCAAGGAAAACCTAAAAAAAAACCTCAGCTAAAACTCAAAACTACACAATATTCTGCAAGAAACCCTGTCAAAATACTTTCCTTAGTCTCCCTGAACTACTGGGTGTTGCACCTGAGCACAGTTATAAGGACAGAAAATAGAGAGTTATGGGATGTTCGTTGCTGTGTGTCCTAATTAAAATAACTGGAGCTGCACGTGAGCTGAAATATTGTGTACAGATACAAATGGAGGAATTGGGTTTGGGAAACCAGGAAACTGCAGTGGGCAACTTCAAACACATCATCTACTTCCCAAAATTCAGGCTGATGACAGAGTTCTGCCCAGAAATCAGAACTGTGAGCAAAAAATTCCAGGTGATGTGATTCAACTGATAAAAACTGGGATGGCAGAAGGGGAACAGGACTGATTTTCCTTCAGGCCCATCCTGTGCTGGAACAGGCACTCAGAGTTCACTGGAGGCACTTTGGGAGGACAGCAAAGCTCTGGGCCAGCTTTGGGCCCTCTTTGCAACCAGAACTTGGGGAGTGCACGTTTGTCACTCCTGATCCTTGGGTTTGGGAGTCCAACACGGATTATTCCACGCTGGCAACACTGATTGGGATGAAGTCTATCCAGTCACATCAACAGCAACAAAACATTTCTCAGGCTGGTGCTGGGGACCCTAATTAAGCATGAAGCAAACCATCAGCGTTCTGGGTACCGTGGAATCTCTCAGCCATTCTGCTAAATCTCTACAGTACTTTAACAGCTTTCCACACAAAACACCAGCCTGGAAGCGTTTTAGCTGCACTTTGAGCTGATCATCTGCACAAAGCCAATGTTACATGAAGTGACAATTCGGGGCCATCACCCCGTTCCCTTAATTAGCATATCTAATTTTTTCTAAATCTCCTTCCAACTAAACAAAGCCTCAGATCAGAGGCGAAGGGCTCGTCTGTACAGCACCGCCTCATCCCGGAGCCACTGCCACGGAAACGGGGCAGGGCAGGTGTCTGCTTTGAGCTCGGGATGTCCGTGCTGATCCTGCCTCCAGTCTAGGAGGGACACAGCAAGAGTTGGAGCCTTCCCCATGCACAGAACACGAGGATTTCACCCTCGAGCCTCGAGCAGCACTGACACAGCCAGGGCAGGGACAGCAACACACGGATTTTGGAGTCATCGGGAAAACACAGAGGAGGAAAGAAACATTCCCCCAAGGTAATCCAAGTTAGTAAAACAAAAGCATAACTCTCCTAAACATGACAAACACAATCTTCTTTTTTTTTTCCCTGTTAAGTTAGCAATCCATCCTGAAAAAGATAACAAATATTCTGCTGCACGTTGATGTATTTTGTAACAGTACAGAACCCTCCACTAGCAAAAACACTTGGAATTGGTAATCAAGAGTAAGATTTACTGTATTTTATGATACGTGCATTGAGATGCAACTTCTCTGAATAATACTACTAATAATAATTCTCTTTTTTTATCATTCTGTATCAAACTGTAACTTGTGTCAAGGAAGCTGAAAAAAAACCAGGAAAATTTGATGAACAGCTTCCTCCAAAGAGAAAAGGTTCTGGCTTTGACTTCCAATTGCTAACTAATATTGATCCCATCATAAAAACATCTCATTGATTACAAATTGAGGGTACTTAGGCACTCTGTATGTACATATTTCCTCTGAATTCATCAGGTACCAAGAGGATGTTTGCCTTTAAGCACACGGTAAAGTGTTTTGATGAACAAGGATAAATACTGGTTTGCCTGTGTTTTTTTGGACTGCAGGTCATCTTTATGTTTACAAAAACACAAACAGCATATATTTATTTTCAGCTACCTGTTTCTTGTTGTTTACTATTAACTTCCTAAACAACATCACAGCATGTTTGGTTTTTAAGGGAAAAAATAGATTAAAACTTGCAAAGACAGCATCAGCCTAAATAAAAGGAAGCATTTTGTACAACATGTTTTTGGTACCAAAAAAAAATTATTTTGAGCATAACCTTTCTTGTACTTAACACTCCAGAGATGTTCAGTTGTGAGGTGGAAAGATGGGATTCAAATTTACGAAGGTAAACTTGTTATTTAAAAAAGCAAGGATAAAAGATCATGCAAATCACAGGCTTTGATTGATGTTTCTATTCTAGGAACTGATATACTAAAAAAGAGCATCTGGAGTTGGCCAGATATTTACCTGGTAGCCAAAACTCCAGGCTGATTTGCTGGCAAGCTGAGAACTCAAACACCAAAGAGCCCTGTAATTCCTGTGTTCTAACAACCAGGATAAATCTCCTGAAGCTTTTAAGTCCATGTTGAAGGTGTACCAAAGCTCAGTTCATGTCCAGTCCAATGCCTAATCCTTCAGAACCTGCTTATCCCAGAAAAGTCATCTAATTAAAGTGTTGCCAATGCAGGTGACCGAAAATTGGCTCTTTTCCCTGGGAGTTCCGAGCAGTCTCACTGGAGGAGCTGGTTCACCACCACTGCTTCCCAAGAAGCCCTAAGAGATGCGCTTCCCTGGAGCAGCACCAGTTTGTATGGATACTCTGCCTAATCTCCAGCTTGTAGCAGAGGAGTAGTAAATTTTTGACCAATGTATTTACTTAATGATACCAGCGGGTCTCATTTTCACATTTTGCTTTCTTTGCGGGAATCGTCGGCTTCGTTTTGAAGGTGTAAAAACGGAACCTCGCGAAGGTTAAACGGCTTGTCAAGAATTCCTGTAATCCTGACTCTGACACCAGCTCGCTGTGCCAATTTGGATTTGTCACTTCATTCCTCCGAGCCGCTCCTTCCCCATTTGTAATGTCACTTCCAAACTTTATTTAGTGGCAAAGTGCTAATGTAAGTGCAAAGTATTACTAATCCTGTGCGTGGCAGACACTGGGATGGAATTCAAGATCTTCTGGCTCCCAGTCCTGTGCTTAACTCCGGAGATCTTGAGATTGCTGAGGACTGCCTTCCCTCTTTCCATCTTTTAACATGTGCCATTTCAGACAAAGGGTTGGGGGGTTCTCTCGTGAACCTCGTTAGGAAAAACATTTCTGCCAATTTGAAAACTTTTTAACTAGAGAAATGGAACATGGAATATTTTGGCCAGTCCTGTTCAATTACTATTCTGCATAATTGGCAGCATGACTACATAAAGACAGAGAGAAAGAGAGAGAAAAACTAAATGGGAGTTAAAGGCTGTTGTTTTAATTGGGCTGGGAGGGAAAAAGTGGGAAGATGTGACCTGCAGCTCAGTTGTTTATTAAAGTTATCACCTTCCTGCCTGGAGTGAAAATCATGGTGCGACCTCCTTGCAGATTTTCACATTCCCAGCTGCCTTGCAGGAAGCCACGTTGATCTTGGAGCACTGAACAACTCAGGATGCTGAGGTACAGCCAGAACCCTGGGCTCATTTGTTCCACCAAGGTTTAATTGCTGCTTCTGGATAATAAGTTTTAATTGGGTTCTAAACTTCTTCTGTCACGTGTTTTCCTCCCGACCTCCAAGTAAACAAATTAACACATGGCACACATGTGGGACGTACTACTGGGCAAATCCAGAAAACAGTTCCTGTGTGTATTTCCCAAATCATCACCTGATTTAGGACTGTGAATCTGCACAAGGAAACACAGGTATCAATGAGATCCAGCAGGAAAGGGTTGTCAAACATTCAAACAGGCTGCCAAGGGAAGTGGTGGAGTCACCATCTCTGACAGCATTTAAAAGCCATGCAGATGTGGCACTTGGGGACAGGGTTTAGTGGGGATATTGGCAGTGCTGGGTTAACATTGGACTCCATGATTTTCAAGGTTTTTTCCTAAGTTTGATCCTAAGTACTGATAACACCAGTTGCCACATCGTCCTCAGAAAGCACCTAACACAGCTGTGGCTTGTTCAGGCAACTGGAACACGACCTTCCCTGGCTCTGGGAGCACTGCAAGCATTCCCCCAGTCTGCAGCACTGTCAGCTCTAAGTATAGTTGTGACAACAGTCAATTTGAGGTCTGCCAGAGCATATTTAATTACAGATAACACTATTTATATGTCAAATGTGTCTGATGAAACAAAGCATCTGATGAGGACTGACTTCCCATGCTTTAGTAATAAATGGCTGCAAGTGGACGATAAACACATGATGCAACATATTATTCCTTTTGGTGTGACTTTTATCAGAAGTTCATTAGATTCTCCTTGCTGGAACTATTTATCCTTTTCAAACACGAATTTCTTTGTATTTAGGCTGGAAGGTACCTGCACGCTTTGGCACAGGGCCATGAAAAGATGAGCTCCTACAAAGGAGCCCAGAAAGTTCTTTCTGGCTGACAACTCTGTAATTTTTCCTCGCCCTTTGGCAGGCAGTTTAACAGAAGGAGAGACAGATCAAAGAAAGCACCATCAGTTTGTTATTGGCCATCAGAGCCGCGATTTGTTTCCTCAGTTAAGCAGCCCCTATTGATTTCGGGGTCAAAGGCACGTTGCATAATTGCACCATTCCCAGGGCAGGAGCGGGTTTGAGCCACCATTTCGTCCTGCAGGGGAGCGAGCTCAGCACGGCCCTGCTCGGGCAGCTCCAACGCCGCAGCAATTCCCGGGGTGGATGTGCAGCTTCATCCAACAGCCCCCGTGGGCTCGGTGAGACCCTGACCAGCTCACACAGCAGGGGCCGGGGCTCCTCGTGCAGAAGAAAAGGCTCTGCCCCGGCAGGATCACCGGGGGGAGCTCCAGAAACGGGCCCTGGGTCTTTGGGGGATGCTGAGGCTCACGCAGGAAAGGTTAGAACTGGCCACTGTCGTGTTTGTTTAACTCCAGCAGCTTCCTTACACAAAATCCTATTTACTCTGCTGCTCTTCTGTGGCAAGAAGAGTAAATATTAACTTAATGTAGAGAATCTAAGTAACACTGAATGGAAAAAAAAAAAAGTAGCAGGAGAAGAGGTAACAAAATGTGCCTTTAACTCGGACTAAGTGCCTCAGTTTGATTATTAATAATTTCTACTTATTAGGCTGTTGCATCCCGAAGTTCCTAGCAGGAATAGTGCTACTATTGGCCATGGGGAGAAGAGCAGGGCTGGAGTTTGGTTGGGTTTTTGAAAGTGAACTGAACAGTTGAACAGTTGAACCAATAAACCTTCCTCTTTTGTGCATTAACAATTTGTATTTTTCTTCCTGCTGCCACCAAGCTTTTTCCAGACTAACAGTGAATATAGAGAGATCGAGATATATCTATACAGAGATAAACAGTGGATATAAAGAGATCAGATTTCTTCAAGATACAGAACAAAAAGCAGCAAGTTGGCATCTTTCTGGAAAGAGGGTTGGGATAATTAGTTGTGATGTAATAAAATGAACCCTGCGCCTGAAGTAAAAGGCTGAACTTAATGAAAAGAAAAAACATATTTGTCCTTATTTTGATATTTAGTGGGCCAGTCCCATCTACCGAATGAGCTGAAGGTGACAGTGACTTCAGTGGATTTGCCTGTTTAGGCCCTTCCCAGTGGTTTGATCTATTCCCAGTAAATACCTCACGGAAACAGAGGAGCTGGTTCAGCAGCTCTTGGAATCGGCGTGACTTCGGCCCATCTTGAACAACAGCGAAAAGAGGCACTTTTAATTTAGAAAAAATGCCAGAATCTGTCATTTAAATCTACACTGGTAAACCACTTTCCAAGGTTTTCCTTCCTTTTTGTTCAGAAACCTGCCATTTTTACATTTGATGCTCTTCATTCCAGGAACATCTGCCAATCATTTTGTTCTGCCAGCTTCCTTTATTAATTGATTAACTAGTGGAATAACCTACCAGTGTTTAACAGGCTTCTATCCCCAAATAATTACTCTGAAAAATAAATATATTTAACTCCTTCAGCTGAAACCAGAAATTCACGTGCAGTGACCATAACAACACTGGTCTCTATACTCCAACTCTCTTACAGCCCTGACTCTTACTTTGTAAGATAAAACTTCACTTTAGATCCACACAGATCAAAATAACCGAGATCCTCCCAGGAAGAAAAATGTAGAATTTCTTGATACGTAGAACAATGTTTAAGCAGCACAGAGTAAGCAAATTCTCACATGGGAACTGCTGAAGTCAAGTCTAAATATATGAGCTTCATTTGAAAATGGCACTTTTAAGGGAGTTCAGTGGTTTCACAGACTAAAAAGGAGGCATGGGGAGTCTAAAGCACTCCAGGGATTTCAGATGGAATCCCACTGGGGTTTATCAAGTGGGGAATGGTAACCTTAAAAGAAGTGGATTTCTAGGCCTCGACTTGCTGAGCAATGAGGAACTTCTTGCATGAAGTACCTCAGGTAAGAACAAAAAAAAAATCCACACAGAGAACTCCAAGTAGTGCTGCAAGATTCCTGCAAAGCCAAGGCAGGCCTGGAGATCCCTGATCCCTGTGAGCACCTCGGGGAAATACTGGAGATCCCTGAGAGCCCTTTGGGGGAAATACTGGAGATCCATAATCCCTGAGAGCACCTTGGGGGAAATCCTGGAGATCCCTAATCCCTGACAGCCCTGACACCCAGAGGCTCCGTGAAGCCACTGAAGTTTCACAGGTTCTTCCTATGAATTTTTCTGCTTTTCTGTTTATGCAGCATTTTTAAAAGTAATCCTTGCTGAGTTCTCAGGCAAACCTGCACAGATCCCAACCCTTTATTCTTTAGTATCAACTCAGATCACAAAGTAACTGCTGTAACACAACATTTTGTGTCACAAGGAACAAATATTTCTGCTGTTCCTGTCTCTGTACAGCTTAATGTACTCAAGGTGACTTCCAGAGAAAATACATATACAAAAAACAATAGGCCAATGAACTATTTCACTTTAAAGCAGGTTCTAAGTTTTCTACTAACATTAATTAGAATTTTCAGTGGAATTTTTCTTTTTTTTTTTTTAAGTGGTTTATAATTATATTTTATTTTTAATGAGAACCAGTAATGAAAAACATAAATAGTGCATCCTTTAATGATCAACACACTGACTAATTCCACTAATGCTGAGTAGCATGTGCTGAAATGATGGATTATCTTAAAATATAATTTTACTAGCTCTGCTATGTAATTTGTTAAGCATTTAGTAATAAGTATGTCTAATAAAATATGAAAAAAATATTTAGAAAATGAACCATAATTTTAATATAATTTTAATTAATGGGAGTGCAATTGCAGTGGTTTAAATTACATTCCCAGTGGTAAAAAGCCTTTCAAACCTAATTTGTAAGCCAAGATGGTGGCTTTAATGACTGGCAGCAAAGTTTCTTCAACAGATTTCATGGGGCATGATCCAAAGATAATAGGTTTTCAGCCCAATGACAATCCAATTACAATGCCAATCAAAGCCAACTTCATGCACTCTAATTATCAGATTTAGCTGTCAGTTCAAATACAAACATAACACTTTTATTTAAATAAAAATTTAATTTAGAAAAAAGAAGACTTCATGTGTGATTTATTGAGACTGCAAGAGCAATCTAACTTATTTCTCTAGTAATATAATAAAATCAGTCTTGTATTAAAAATGTGAAAACTTTTCATTCTCCTGCATGTGCTGTGCTGTATTATTCAGGAGTTAATTTAAGCAAAAAAAGCATAACATAACATGGCAGCAGATATTTGCAGACTAGAAGTAGGTTAAATAGAGTAGCAAGGTTTCAATGAGACAAAACTCCAAGTGAATAAATGACAAAACCTAATTAGTTTTTTACCTAATCAGGAGAAGCTCTGTTAAGACCACAACCCATTTATACAGGTCTGCAGCTCCCAGAATTTCCTGTAGCTCTGCTCCCTTTTCTCTCTGCTCCTGTGCAGGAGGGTGTAAATGCACAGCTCTTTATTATTCACACATGTTTATTTGTATACATACCCAAGAAATATGTGAGTTATAAAAAACACAACGAATGTTATGTTAAAATGAATTTAATGTTCCAAATATAGGCAGCTCCCAGCTGAAATAGCCCCATGGTACCTCCTGACTGCAACCTTGCTGTTATTCTCTCTCTCTATCAAAAGTTATTATTTATTAATTAACATCATTATAAAGATCTCGATATAGGAAGGAAAAGCTGGTTCAGGACTCTCTATGCTCTAATACATTACAGCACAATTACCAATTCAGGCTTGGTTGAAACAGAGGTAATTGTCCTATAACATATTTAATACCTATAAAATCCTGTCTCCCCACAACTACAAGAAATAGGAGAAAAGAATTACAGAAGGAGCAATTATTATACCATTCTTTAAGAATATGAACTAATTTCCCCTCGCCATTTCCTCCCCCTGTTTTATGGCAGCTCCTGGATGTTTGGTACCTTGTTGGCTGCAGTCAGCACACCAAAGGGAGGGGATTCCAACAGACATGTCCACATACAACAGAAATATATCCACGGGTAACAAAAGTGAGTCCCATATCAGGGCTCACAAAACCAAAAGACAACACCATGGTAGGTGCCAATGCTAAAAACGGCAACAACCTCAATATTTGCAATTCATTTCTACAACTTTCACTAAATCCAAACACTGAAATGGAATGAGAAATCCTGAATTAAAGCAGGAATTGTTGGCTTGCCCGTGCTCACCTTTTATTTTAATCATTCTCGTTCCTTCTGCTGTGACAGAATTCTTTATCATAACACCCAGGCCGTGCCGGCCTCACCTTCCTTCCACTTTCCATCACGCAATTCCCAATACATTTCCTTCCTCTCCCTCTCTCTTTCAGATGCCCATGACATCATTCTTTGCTCCTGCAAGGGACTCAACCCCACTGTGCAAGTGCACAGAGAAAGGATTTCAGGAACTGGAATAAATGGGAAGGAGAGGTACCACGTTTATTTATAATTCTGAGATGATCATCAATCTGAAGATGGAGCCACCAGATTCTTGAACTCGCCATCATTCCTCACGGTTTGGGGTTCTAAATAGCCACGTAATCTTTGCCCTGAATCCATAATGACTTCAGAGTTCAGCCAACACAGAAATATAAAATTAAAGGGCAGAGCCGAGTTCAGCAAAGTTACATTTAAAATGCTCTCTGGAATAACCATCCAAAGTCATCCAAACACTTCCACATTTGTTGGCCTCTTTCTCCCTGTCTTTGACAGTCATCCTGCAGCTCCTCTATTTCCCTACCAGAAAGCCCCTCCATGGGATGGGACAGGAGGATCCAGGATCCAATCTCAGGACCGGCCACTAACTCAGGGAAGTTCAGAAACTCCCAATTCCATTTTGTCAGGGTCACGACATTCCTCTGCTCCCTCCAGCCAAAGCTGGAAGTTAAGAACTCAACTTTACCATTTCCTGTAGCTGGTTCAACTCCTGTCATTACTATTGTTTTCTCTATTTTTATGTAAATAACATTGTAAGTTCAGATGAGGAAGGTAACAGAGATGTATCTTTTGCACAAGGAAGACTAAAAAGGGAAAGCACAGCATATATAATATATATGTTATATGTGCTCTCAGCAGCCTGGGCTGGGGTTTGCTTTAAGAGTCCCTAGATTTTGTTTGCATTACTTGCCAGATGTACCAGTAAAAATTTCCTGACTTAAATATCATGAGAACAAGAGCCATAATTCATCATCATTGTTACTACCACTATTTTCATTACTATTACCTTTCTTCTCTAACTCACTCAGGCATCAATAATTGGAAAGATAATTCTGAAAGCCTATTTAGCAATCTGACTGTGCTTCCACATTGTGGATTTAGGAAGTACACTGAAAAACATTAAAATTGCTGTACTGGCTTGATCAGGGATTGGGGGAAATAATCTGAAAACTCCCTGTTTGTTCAAGGTTACCTGGCATAAAACATATCACGACCTAAATGAGCTACACCCAATGACATTAATAGAATCTATAGAAAATTAGATAAAATGGTGAATTTAGCTCATAAATTTGCACTGTTGTTCAGTATCCAGAGTTTAAACATCACTATTGACTGGCTTTTGTATTTGTAGGATTTTATACTGAGATAAATGAAAGAAAACTTTAAAAGCAATAATCAAATTTTTGTATTTGTATAAATTTTTCTGCATTGTCCGAGGCCTGTTTTTTTCTGCCATGTTACAATTAAGCTGAACATTTTGGAAACCAGAGCCAGACAAATCCTAGAAGCCACTAAAATGTTTTCCAAGTTAAAGCATTATTCCAAGAACAATGCTAACACTCAGCATGGAGTAAGACATAAGAAAATAAAGATAACATGCCAGAAAACGATCCAGCTACCTTCCATTAATGGAAACAGCTGAAGTGCCAGACTTCCCTCACACAGAGTCTATACACAGGATCTGAAGTTTGTTGGAATGCTGAGTCAGGAATATGCCCGTGGACGTGTCATGCCAGCCAAGCAAAGCTCAGGGGGGTTATTTTCTGAGGACAGGTGAGAGCTGAGGCACTATTTCTGTGTGCATTTCATCCCAATTTTACCAGCTTGCAAGAGACAGCACCATGGTTTTTTATGGTTGGTGCACTCAACCATCACATCACATCTGCAAAATGGAAAAACATGTAACTAGTTAGTTCAGACCATAGATTGGGATGCACCCTGTTCAATGGACACAGCCACTGAAAAACTGCCCCATTGTCCCAATCTCTTCATATTCCTGAGGACTGTATGACACAGGATTCCCAACTCACAAATTTACAGATTACCAATCTTTTCCTTCATTTTAAAAACAAGATTTGAATGCTGAAAGCAGCCTGACCTGTACTCCTGATTTTTTTTTTATTCCTTGTGGATAATGACCTTTCAGAGAGTAAGACGCCTTTTCTCAGCCTGAGCTGGAGAAAAATATGGCACAGATTTATACTCTGACACCCTTTTCTGATTCTGCTGTGGCTCCAGCTGTGCCATCCCCACTCAGCCCGGCAGGATCAGGGCTGCAGTGCCCAGCCAGCGGGGATCTAGAGCCCAGGGAAATCTGCAATAAGCAATTACAAGTTCTAGACAAGGGTGAAGTGGAAAGATGGAGCGGGGGCCTCCCTTCATTTCATTAAGATAATGCAGTGGGATGAGAGAAAGAGCTCAGCAAACATCCTGCTGAAATTAGATGGCTCCTCGCTTCCCTGTTACCTTGTTTGCCCTTCAGGACAAGCAGAGAGGCAGGGGAGGGGTTTATTTTTTTTAGGAAGTTGTTCTTTTGTGGATGCTCATGGCTGGTAAGGGAAGGTCGTTCCTCAGTGACTGTCCTTTGAGGTGAGCAGTGACCATACACGATCCGAGACATGCTCATGGCTCATCACTGAGACTCACAGATTTTCCTTTGCTCTTGCCCCTCTCCTGCCTGATGTGAAAACACATCCTCCACTGCTGCAGCTGTCACTCAGTCACAGGGGACATTCCCAGAGGAAGAGGGGAAAGTTCACTGGGAACTGAGGGTATTTGTGGAGAAGGAAGGAAGGCCCCTTACTAGTAACCGCCATTCTTAAGCTCCAGTTACCCCAAGTACTCATTGATCCAGATTTCAGATTTCTTCTTGGAAAGAGGCACTGCAGCATTGCTCTATCCAGTAATGCACAGACTCTTGGAGCAGCAGAGAAGGAGCAGCATTTGGGAATGGAACTCCTCAGAGCTGCACAGAAGATATCTGAAAATCCAGATTTTAACCCCACCTGCCACAGTTTGTTGCCTCAGGTTTTGAGGGTTTTGCCCGGTTTCCATTTTGGGGGGAAAGCAAATCCCATTCCTTGTTAGCTCCCACTAGCTCCAAAAAACAGAGTAATTCTGTGACATTATCAGTGTTTTGACAGGGATCAATCTCACTCAACTGTACAATATTAATTTTACATTTTGGCACTTGTCTAATTTTAGAAGATGCTATTACACCAGCACTCCAAGGTGCAAACGCCACAGGCAAATGGGATTAATGCTTCTCATCTCGGATAAAGAACCACAGCAGGCCAAGCCTGTGTAAATAGGTTTTAAGTTGCTACTTGGAGCCAATGAAGTTTGAGACTTTTAAAACCAACTGGAGTTTTTAGCAGCCTTTCTTCCCTGGAACGGGATTTCAGATGGCACTTAAACCCTTCTGTCAACTCGGAGTGGGGCTACTTGTGCTTCAGGTGAAATCTCCCCTGTTGTTATGCAAAACCAAGCTGATGGAAACGCAAACATCTTACTTATTAGAGGCTTGTTCCTTCAGCAAAACAGAGCTTTAGCCTTAGCAAGCCCCGGCAGTATAACACGTTGTAAAAACAGTAACAATAGCAAAAATTATTAAACATTTATCTCTCCCCTGAGTGAACATCTGGCATGTATCAAACCGCTGCCGTGGGGATTTAGCACCAGAACCTTTAAGGTTTTATGCGACAGTGCCTAGAGAGGGCAATAACAGAGCATATTCCACGACGGATTTTTAATCACTGGCCTCTTGAAAATATCAAGAGCAGAAGCTGAACCGCACCTCACTTCAGAAATGAAATGTTACCGTTCTCGTTTGTGACGCAGGAAAAAATTTTCGGTTCCTTTTTTAATTAAGTAAGAGGAGATTTAAAATAAACAGAATGCAAGATATGATAGTGCAGACAGCAAACAGATGTGATGGAGGGTCTCTTTGTACACCTTGCAGGAGGGATGCCTGGCTAAGGAGGACTTCTTTCACCTAGAAATTTTTCTGGTGGTTTTTAGCTGGATACCTCCACAAAGGTTTTTCTCTCTTTCACTGAAGTCTTAGGGAAGTTGCAAGAAGCCACAAAGCCAATCAGCCAAATGTTATGTCCCTGCACACAGACACAGCCACCGTGTGACAGCTCCAGGTCCAAGCACAGATGCTCCAATATTAAAAAGTCCTCCCTTTTAATAACCCAAGAGCTGCCACTTCCAACAGAGCCCAGGTTTGCATCAGAAATGGGGAATCCTCCTAACTGAGCAGGAAACAAGGCACGTCCTGCATCAGGAGGAACTGGGGATTCACATCCACGTTTAACTCCACACCCCACGTTCTCCAGGAGATAACACACACAGGGGGCTTAAATTGCATCTTTAATCTCTGCTTTTAAAACACCTTTAGAAAAAGGCACAAATCTGTTTCTAAGTCTCCCCCAAGAGCTGGAAAGCCACGGCTTGGGGAGAGGGGAGGAGCGAGTGGGGTGTGTGGTTTATGGTTACATAAGTCTTGCTCTTCTGTAGGGACAAGACAAAGATTTATGTAATGCAAGGGAGGAATGCATGTAATGGGAATGATATAGGGAAGGAACAGGGGAAAACCTGATAGTGAAGATTAAAGTGCAGGGATCATGTGGATCACGTGTTGGGTCAAGAAACAAATGTGAGGGGAGAATAGAAAAGGGTTCTGTTTGGACTCTTGTTATAATAAGAAATGATTATACAACAATGTCCTCAAGCAGCACTTCCCTCTCTCCCCCTAATAACTACATAGTTGGGGGGCTTCAAATGGAACAAGAAAAACTTGAAAATTTTGTGATTAATGTTATTATTAAGGAGACTGTCCCAGGGCCATAATCTTAGGACTAATCCCGTTAGTTTCTTGAATAAGCAGCACAAGAAGTAAATAATTTCTGATTATTTGGGTTTGTTTCTTTGTAATATCTTAGGAACTCAATAGTTTTTGTTAAGTTTTAATACGTATGTCAGTATTTAAAACAAATGAATAAATGGGGTTATTTCCCTTATCTAAGTGGTTTTGTAATCTATTTGAGGTTCTACATAACAAATTTCCTTTCTTTATAAAGGAACACCATCAGTTTATGCAGAGATGTTCAAACAAAAGGTTCTAAACCAGTGCATTTTGGAGGAGATAAAGATGCTGAAAAAGACGGAATTACATAGAGGATATAAATTAGTCCAGTACCTTCAGAGAAAAGCATTTCTGGGTAGCACAAAGGTGAGTTCAACCCTGATTAAACCAATGGTGGATCTGATGCATGAAAGCAAAGAAGGGGAGAAAGCAAAGGATGCTGTCACAGGGAAAAGGAGGAAGAAACCAACCAAGTGACAGACTGACGAAAAATAAAGATCCCAAAGAGGAAATCACATCCAATACCCTACTTATGCATTGTTTGAAAAAAAACAAAAGATATCCTACAAAGGCTGGGAACGTCTTTTCTGATGCTCAGGACTCAGCACAGGTAGGTACCACAGGACAGTGCTAGAAGAGGACGGGTGGCAGTCACTGGACCACAATATTGAAGAGGAACACACACTCTGGGGTGGGATTTGCCTCAGTCTTTGCCAGGCACAGGCACTGCAAACACACCCGGCAATTCCAGCACCGAGGAACCCAAGTTTAAAACGGTATTTGTAGCATGAAATGAAATTATGATGCCAAAGTAAAATAAACGTCGAGCAAACTCAGTCAATCATCTGTATCGTTCTTTATGGCTCTCATTTATATTTGATATTGAATTGCTCACTTTTTAAAATTCAAATAACTCCCTCATCGATCCGCTCCTGAATGATTTTACTGAACATATCTTTTTAGTATCTAACACCCTGTGATTTTGTTCCACATATGTTGTGCACTGGCTGATTCCACCCTAACCTCACAAAACATATTAAGCTTAATAAATATATTTATGAGAATTACTTTGTATAGTCCTTATGCAATCAGCCATGCTGTGTATGATAGCCCAAGACGATGAAAACCCATTGACTTTTTGTAGCAAATTAGTCTACCACCTAATCGGTGAACCCTGCTAAGCTTTTGAATTATGAGGAGAACCAGCAGCTCAGTTAGAACACTCAAATGAATTATATCAATTCATAAACTTGTTCATGTCCAGATTTCATTAGCCACACATTAACAGCATTTTATGTTTATTACTGCTCTGACATAATCTATAAATAACTGAAATGCTAATCATAGTGTTCTGCCAGGCATCATCATTTAATCATAAAGAGATACATTATTATAAACTATAATAGATAATAACAAGTCCGGGTCAATGGCCGCATATTAAAAGATCACAATTATATCCTATAAGGGTATGTACCTCATACATTTGGTGACACAAAGGTCCATATCTAATCACTTGCAAATGTTTCCCCTCTGACACACTTACAGTACAAGGTGACACAATTAAGAAAATATGCTTGTAAAACAGGGCAATCTTTGAGCATCAAAGTAAACAGAGAACAATTAATAGTGAGGGGAAACATTATAGCATTTGCCAATGGCAGTGCTATTTAACTCTTCATTTCTGGGGTGGTTTTTTTCCCTTACTAAAGAAACCACGATCACAACACTGGGAGAGTTTATTGTAGAGGAGGATTCTGACTTATTACTGCAGCAGCCACAGAGCCAGGGCCGCTGGGTGATACCTACTGGGCTAAAAACAGAGCCCCAAAGGCTCAGTTGCCTTTCCTCTGCAATCCTATTGTTTAATGTAATGCATTCCTTCAGTGACCTTATGCCATTAAACCCCTGGGATACTCAAACATACCCTGTGTGTCTTCTTTTAAAGAAACCTATTGACTGAAGTGACTCTCAAGGGCCATTTTGGAGCCTCCTCCCATGGTCGGGCATTCTGACATCACAGCTGCTTCTTTTTCCCCAAAACACGGTAACAATCTGGATTGTATTTTTAATTTTTAATTTGATGATGGGATCAGGAGACTACTGAGTGATGGTAGTTCCATGGAAAACCTCCTGGCAATACACCACTTACCAAACAAACAATTGCCATAAGAGCTTTATCAACTAAACTAATTCTGAGTGAGAAATGAATCTGACCCAAGGACCAAGAATTAATTGCAGATTATTAGGATAAAGTTGTTTTCTGTGGGTTTATTTTTTTTTGTAGGTTTTGTGTTGCTAAAAAAAGAAAAAAAATTAAAATAAAAGAATTAGACTAATTTAAAGCTTTGGTTGAATAGGAAGCAGAGATGCAGCCTGTCATTGCAAGCACTTGCACCTCATAGCTCAGGGTGAACTGAGGGAGATAAAGAAAGGAATGTAAAACACTATGGAAACCAACCTCTGGAGACTTAATATTCTGATCAGCTCACCTCCGAACATCTGGCTCTTAAATGTTCAAGCACAAAAACAAGAGAGCTAATGAAAGCAGTACATATTATCTCTCCCATCAATGTACCTCACAAACACCTGCTAAAATTAAAACAAATTGAATCTTGATTGCTGATTAAGTACCCCTTCTTTAGCTAGATATTCTGTCATTATTTGCCCTGGCACACAATGCATAAACTGATGAAAAGCCTGTGGTGGGCTGCAGCAGCAAAGGTTGAGAAAAGATGATCCAGCCCAAGATGCCTGCAAACGGCAGCACATTAACTTTATGTTCCCTAGCCCTCAAAAAGTTACATTTGGATTTTTTTCCCTCCTTTCCAGGGCAAAAATTACTTTCATTTAAAAAAGAAAGCACATAAACCGAACATATTTTGTTTTTCCTCCAGAACACCCACATCCCAGAGAGGAGGTAATAGATGGACCAACATTTAGTAACACCACTGCCCAGCTACTGAGCTGAAAAATCTCTCTGAGCAGCACTGCTGGGCTTTTTGGGCATTTTCAAGGATGTGGGAAGACTCTCAAGCAGTTATCCATGGAAAACAGAGCCCAAGACCTGGTCAGGAACGTCTGGCCTCTATTTATCTTAAATAGATGCTTGGGTAATGGCAAGAGAAAGGTTACATAGTTTACTGCCAATAAACTTGGGGAATGCTCTGCTTGCACACTTCAGGCAGGATAAAAACCCCCATTAGGAATTTCATCACACCCATATAAATACCCTCCTAGGTGAGCCCCGATGACAGATGTGTGGCTAATCTACCATGTTAACTTCATCGGAGAAGTTGTGGTTTTGTTCAAACTTTATTAGTTAAAACTCGAATTGATCCCACTACATTTTAAGTCGGTATTTCATCTGCTTTAAGTAGGTTTCCAGATATCCTAAACTCCTCAGACAGCATTGTGTTTACCATATATATACATATATATATATGTATTCATGTAAATTTGGCTGTTAAAATAATCAACTTTTATTTGACTCACGGTTCTCCAATAATCAAAAAGGAAAAAAACCAGCAACATGACAGTGTGTAAATCCTTCCCAACAATAGCACCCACAGAACCTGTTTCTTGACTGACAATAAGGTCACAGCAGCACATATGTTTGGCATATGTATTTCATCAGTGGTGATTATAATGTGAACCAAGAATTAGCTTCAAAATGATGGGTTACTTAAAGACCTGGAAGAGGACATTTAAACAAAAGGGGAAAAAAAAAAAGGCCTGAATCACTTACTAGAGCTTGACTTTCCCTCCCCCCCCTTATTGCATTCTAAATTATTTAAATATACTATTAGACACCATATTGGAAAAAAACAGATGTTTTCTAATTATGAACTGATTTTACAGTGTGATGGTGTCACATATTTAAATTACAAATACACATTTTTAGCATTCCAGCTGTGCTTTACAAGAGTTTAATTTGCTTCTTGTGATATGTCACATTGCACCTGCCTTTTAAAACTCCTATAAATGTAAAACATTAGCCAAGCACAAGTATTAAGACATGCTGATGAATTCTAAAGATTTTTTAACATCTTCTAGAAGACGAAATTTATAGAGAGATTTAATAATGAACCAGCTAAATGTTTATTGAAAATAACATTTACAAATACTTTCCAGAAGTACCAAATGGGACTGATGACTTGTGTGTGTGCGTGGGTGGAACGGGGAATTAATCTGGTGCTCCTCTGCTCCTTCCATACACCAACTATTCCACAGTAATCCATGAACTAATGAGGTTAAACGTGGATGATTCAGTAAAATACTGAAGGAAGTCAGCTATGCTCTCAGCCACTACACACACAGAGAACCTGACACGTTTAAGACCATCAGTATCTAAATAAGAACAGAGAGATCACCAATGCCAATGCTGGGGATAAACTATGAGAATGTATTTCTGGGAATAGAACAGCAGTAGTTTCTAGGATAAACTTAAACTTTGAAGTAATTAGCTTGTGATTCACAGAATGCAGTGAGAGCACACACAGCTATTTCTTGTCTTGAACACTCCCTAGGAATAACAACTATGGGTTTGGATTCAGGCATAAAGAGAGAGTATAAACAACCCACGGAGAAGATGTAACACTGTTGATGCACCTTTTAAACCCGGTCTTCTAACAACAAAGAAGAAACTTTTGAAGCACTGGGCTTACAAAGAATATTGGAGATAAACAGAGAGGCTCTTTTAGAGCCAGTTACCAACTGCACAGTTTCTAAACACAGCCAGGGACTTCCTTGATAAATCTAATCCTACTCGAGTAACTTAAAGGCAACTTGTGCACTGACACCAACAGGGACTGGAAGAGGCTCTGCCCATGTACTGCAAACCTCATCCCAGTATCTGTACTCAGACCTCATTACTGGCACTAAGGGGACCGGCCCCATTTTCCTGCCCCCTTGGAAAAGCACCACCCTTCCCTGTACTGTGACACAGCACAGGAAATGTTTTCCCCCGACCAGAGCTGTTGTCTGTGTGACCTCCATTGGCACCACGAAGCCCTCAGTGCACATCCCAGCTCTGAACTGGCAAAGGGAAAAGAAGAAGGAGGGCAGAGAAAGCCCAATGGGAGACAAGACAGCCAGGTACTTGTGGTAATCGAACTGTTTAATCTGTTTTAAAATGGGAGATTTTAGTGCCTTCACATAACCACACCTGCAATTCAAAAGCTTCCCCGCACTTCAACGCCTTAGAGAATAAATGTGAGGACATTTGGGCTACAGAAAGCGTTACAAGCCCTCTGGACTCGTTTTACAGAGACATTTCCAGGGCAAGGCTTGTTACAAAACCGACCAGTTCCTCCTCGGGAGACCTTTCAAAGCCTCCTGCCCGAGTTTTGCCGAGTGCTTTTTGTTTCAGCCCTGCCCGGTGCAGCAGCTCTGGCACACACTCCAGCAGTGCCAGAAACAGGCAGAGGCCGCCTGTGCTGTGCCGGGAAGAAAAACTGGATGCTCTGCACAGCCCGGGAGCTTCAACCTCTCATCAGGAAAATTACTCTTGCTTCTCTCTGCCATGAAGTTGGTTGTACACCCAGCAAAAACCCTCTGCTCCGTGCAGGTGAAGGCACGTTGCAGGAAGCTGCACTTTCTGCAGCACACAGACTACAGGCTGAGTATCTGCTTCACCTGCGGCTCCCCTATTTTATATTCCATTAGAAAAATTAATGGAATACTCACCTTGCATTTTGTAATTATTTTTTAGACTAGTTTCAGAACTTAATGCAGTCTGAAAGCAGTAATAAAGAACAAAAGAAATCTCAAAACTGTCTGAATGTCTCCAGTCTCGTGATTTTCCACTGCCAGCAATAGTTTAACTTTCATTAAACATGCCAAGCCAAATTTACTCTATTTAAAATTACTTATGTTAGGCTACCACTGTACATCAGATGCTTGCAGTAAATTATTAACAGCAGAAGATGGAGCTGGGATAAACCAAGCCCATTCTGGCAAGGGAACTTCCAGAGTTAGAGGGGGCCTGGAATTAAAGGGTTTCTATGCCTGTTCTTAATATAGATGAAATGCAGAAATCTGATTAATTTTATTTTTTCTCCAGGATTTACCATGTTAGAGTATCATCCCTTTCACATTCTTATTAAATGACAAAAAAAAAAATAAATCAGCTATTCAGTCCATATTTTGGGAATGCTTTGTCTGGGATTTCATGCTATTGCTTCCTGTCTCATGAAAGTAATATCAAATTGAAAATATTTCTGTTCAGCAACTTCAGCAGCTCTAAATTAAGAGAATCCGTAGTTTATTGGCTTTCAATGCTTGAGCAGGTTAAGAATGTGTAAGCAAGAAAGATTCCATTTAGAAAGAGAAGTGCAAGGCCATGATGCCAACAGAGACATTAAGAGAGATTAGGCCATCTTCATAAACTACTTTTCAGCCACTAGATTATCAAAAATAATGAATGCCACTAATTAAAGGAGACAATTTTTGAAATAAAGAAAATTCATTTTTAACCCAGTAACAGCTCACGGAGATAGAATTGTAAGATAACCAGCAAACCAGTTTTTACACTGTGGTACCAAACAGGCATCAACCACCCCTTGCTGTAGAGCAGGTGGCCTTTAGGTCACACTCTACACATTGGCAGAACTGTCACAAATTGGGGAAAAAAGGTGGTTTGAGGAAGATTTTCTTTCTGTGACAGGAATGGTGATCTGTCTCTCCCACTTGTGTTGCCAGTTTTTATAGATCATTATTAAAACCTGACTAATACATTTAATTTTTAATGCGCGTGAGTGGGTTCAATTTTAATTTGGAAATCTCATTTCCATGGTTTTAGAAGAGATTAACAACTTCTGAATGAAAAGGTACAAGAAACAGAGATGCTTTAAATTTTGGTGGTATTTTAGTTACTTTGAAATTTCTCTGGTGAGGGATGACATCACCCTTGTGTCACGTCACTGTGAATTCCCTGGAGGTTTGCTGTGGTTCTCAGATCTCCAAAGCACAACCTGCTCCTGGAAGTTTAGCCAAAGCATCTACAGGGATAATTTAGCTCTGCACACTCCATTTTAAGTTCATGGAGTAGTCATTCAGCTGAAGTGGTCTCTGCAGAGGTGCTTCAGAAGTGCTCTGCAGCAGAGAAGTGATCCAAGCAGAGCCGTGATCCAGAGCACGATCCGCCTGCACAAGAGCTGGATTCAGGGATTTTCCCCCAAAAAGGCAGCTGTCAGTAAAGAGACAGCCTTGCCACTGAGGTAGAGAGAGGCTGGTGTCAGGAAAAGGGTGGTGATTCATCCCTATTGAGGACCCCAAGTGTATTTAAACTTCATTCAGTCACTCTGTTCACATTCACCTTGAGCTCAGGGCTTCGTTTCAGGGGGAAATGCAGGAAAATGCAGGTAGAAAGTTGAATATTCAGAGTCACCACGAGAGAGATAAATCACTTCACTGTGTGAATGATAAAATGAAAAAGAAACCCCAACCAATCTATATTAAAACTAAAGCCAGAAACTACCATTTTAAGACTTTTTAAGACAGAACACAAAGAATAACCTAGAATTTCCAAAGCATAGGTAAATATGAACCAATTACTTATTATTTCATTAAAGTGGAGATGGGAAGGGCCAATTCCTAACTCTCAGCGTTTGCCTCCTGGGGTCCTAGATAGCTTTTCCTGTCAAATTAAAACAGGGAAAAAAAAGAAAAGATAAATAAACATGAGAAATTAAGATTCTCTAGGTACGTGAAGGAGAAAGGAAAAGAAACAAGGAAATAATGTTCCACAATTATTACCAGAGCTAAGAGAAACAAAATTACCTGATCATAAATTCCGGATAATCTGGTTTTCTTTATGAGTTTCCATTTTATTAATGAAAGGAAGGCAACACCTTAGTGTACCCGGATGAATTAAAAAGCCTATTTGGAGAAGCAATCCTCCATAGGGGTCTCTAATAGAATCTGTGAACCATTCTGGAGTCAGATAATTTAGCTGTAAAAAGGCAATATTAATAGCTCACCCCTCAGTACACAGACCAGGCTGGACAGAAGTAGGCAATACTGGCATGAAAGGCTGTGGGGATTATTTGCATTAGCAGAACTTCCTGCAGCCACGAGGCTTCACACACAAAGAGCCCTTAAAAAGGGGGCAAAGTTGCCAAGCCCCGAATCTGTAAATTCTCCATCTGCTCTTGAAACAAAGTTTCCATAAGTTTCTAGTCTCTGCCCTAGAAAATGTGTGTCCATCAGAAATGTAACAGATCTTAATGATGTATCATACTGAAAAATATTTACTTCCCGAATTTAAAGAGGGTTTTCTCATTAATTTTTAACCAATTGAAAGAGAATATATGAAATATCTAAACTATCTTCTCTCGGTTATTTTGGACAAATCTGACAAAGATGCTGCTCATGAAAATTCCAATCAGATCCTATTAACTGCAGCTCAATTTCAAATGTGGCAGAAAAATCTCTGTGAATGGAAATATGATGAGAAAAAAAGAGAGAAGAAACAGTTCATCCCACGTATGGGTACCTGCTCCTCTCCACACTGGGAAATGGGATCATTCCAGACTTCAGAAAATCGGGGGGGTTGTTATTTGGGGTTTGAAACGGTACCAGCACACTCTTTTCAGGGAAGAGATTTGCAAAAGGCAGAAATTCTCTCTACAACGGCCCCTGGCAATCCTCATGTTCCACAAAGATCAAAATGGCGTTGAAGAGCCACAAACCCACGTGTTTACTGAGGAACTGTAAGAAAAGCTCCTTGGAAAGTTTCACCAGAAACTACGGAAAATGGACTTTTTCAACTCAGTCCAGTTGGTTTTGATGAAGAACCGCTGTTATGAGAAAGACTGGAAAAAAAGTATTATCAAAACTATAAATACTCCAGCCTGCCAACTTTTTCTGTTCTATATAGGAGAAGTTCTGGTTCATTCCCCCCACTCCCATTCCTCATCTACAGACTTTCTCCAATGAGATTTAATCTTCCATGCTGAAACTGGCCATTTCTACTTAGTAAAGAATTAAAAAAAAAAAAAAGAACAAAATAAAGAAAATAAAAATATACAGAGCAAGAGCACAAGAGCTCACACCTAAATACTCAAGATAGCACCGAGGGAAAGCACATGAGGGAAAGAATCATCACCATACACAAGCCCTGAAAACTTGTGGGGGATCTTTCATTTACACCACTGGAATTTCTTATTTCATAAACTTTATTCACCTTCACCACAGGAAAAAACTAAAAATCTCCTATTCTCAGTATCAGTCTAGTGGAAATGAAAATGAACCAAATTTGGCAGATTACGACAAAGGCAATTTTCTTCTACGAGAAAGGTGAAAGGGACAAAAAAGGCCTAATCCACACAGAAATTACCTCCAGGAAAACCCCTTCCTTACTGTGGCGTTCAAACACACACATTGCAGCGCAACCGGTGAATTGTGCCCGCCTGCTCTTCCCCGGTGAGACCCCACCTGCAATCCTGTGTCCAGCTCTGGGGTCCTCAGCACGGGAAAGGCTTGGAGCTGTTGGAGAGACTCCAGGGGAGGCCACGGAGATGCTGCGAGGGCTGGAGCCCCTCTGCTCCGGAGCCAGGCCGGGAGAGCTGCGGGCGCTCACCTGGAGAACAGAAGGCTCCGGGGAGGCCTCAGAGCTCCTTCCAGTGCCTGAAGGGAGTTTATTAAAAAGAGGGAAAGCAGCTTGTTACACAGGCAGACAACGATAGGAGAAACGGGAGTGGTTTTAAAATTAAAAAAGGGGAGATTTGGATGAGACGTGAGGAGGAAATTCTCCCCTGCGAGGGTGGCGAGGCCCTGGCACAGCTTACCCGGAGAAGCTTTGGCTGCCCCATCCCTGGCAGTGTCCAAGGCCAGGTGTTAGACATCAGATCGGTACTGTTGGGTCAGAACCACCTCGTGTGTGTGTTTGTGCGGAGGGGCAGGGCCCAGCAGCCCCTCCCGGCGCTGAGGCGGCTCCATGTCCCTCAGGGCCGCCCCTGGAGCGCAGCCGGGGCAGCCCCGGAGCAGGCGCGGGGCAAAGGCGGCGGGAAAACCGACCCCTCTCAGGGGCGGGGCGGGGGCTTTGGGGCTGCACTGAGGGGTGGGGGGGCTTCTGAACGCTGCCCGAGCCCCACTGTTCTCTCCCCTAAATTATCTCCGAAAGGGCCTCTTGGGAACAAGTCTGTGGCTCACTCCCTAGACACTATCTCGAGGCATTAAAGAACCCGGTATATATTTTAAAGTAGAACTCCCCGCTGAGCCGGTGAGCTCGTTGGCACCAAGGCAACCTGGTGGAAGGTGTCCCTGCCCATGGCAGGAGATGGGACAAGATGATCTTTAAGGTCCTTCTAACCCAAACCGTTCCGTGATTCTAATAAATTCCGGCATACAGGTTATAGGGAGCTACTATCAAGTTGCAACATGATGGATCCATTATCATGAATAGACAGGTAAGCAATAAGTCTATGCCTTTTTTCTTCCCTCTTTATTTTAATATCTATTCGGCCTTGTTATTGGGCTATTATATTTTGCTGTTGCAATTTAAACCTTTTATCAGAAATAAATCTTTGAGTTCTATTATCTTGTAACAATCCTGTAGGGACAGGCATCTCAAAAAGCTGAGAGATAAAAATGAGAACGAAAAGAGCCTCTTTTGCAGGCCGCTATTAAAGTTTTCACACTGTTCCATTACAGCTATAAAATAGTGGTTTTATAATAATTCATTACTATTCTGTAATACACAAGGAATATGTTGTGCTGTATTAATCAACAGTTCTGTTTTGCTAACTTATTAAAATCATTCACTTGAAGTTGCATATTATTTTCGTGCCATCTTGTAGCTGATTTATAATGACTTAAAGTTTATTGATAATTTCTCATTCGCCTCATGGAATTTTCAAATCCTGTTGATTCTTTCTTAAATCTGTTTTTAGTCAATATTTATCATTAACCTACTAGTGAAAAACACTTGACGCCTTTTAAGCGGTCACTGGCTTTGGGTTTTTTTGAAGGTAACGCTCCAAAAAAAGAGGAATTTAGGGAAGAAATAAAAGGAATGAATGAAACCGGTTGTGAAATCTGGCGGAAACCTGCAGAATTGCAGAACCATGAGGAATCTGTTTCTCCCTGAGCCAGCATCAATGATTCATTAGCCACTTGCTAAAACTCAATAATCAGTTCATGATTTGCTGAGTTCAACCATTATGAAAACAATACACAGAATCAGTAAATAATGGCCTCTGATGAATCTGCTGTACCGTGTTCCTTTTGGAAGGAGAACAATAGAAAGATCCAGAATAAAAGTAGAAAAGGGAAGCAAATGAACCCAGTAAATCATATGGAAGCCTAACTTTGTACTGTATATCTGAATTTACTCTGCACATCCAACTTCTTTATAAGCCCAGCATACCAGGTTGCCTGAAAATGGGTTCGTTTTCAAACCCTAAATTTCAGATTTTGCTGTAACACACTGAAAAGCAATAGTGGGGCGGGGGGTTGGGGAGGATTGTTCCTTTTAATTTTTTTTAGCATGTTCTGAAATCAGAAAATTCTCTCAGAATGTTGAGCACCAATGGCAGAAGTATTTTTCACATGCAGCAATATGTTCTCACTGTCATGTCTCAGAAGAAATCCCTTGGGGCTCGAGATCTGTGCATGTAATACCCACATAGAAAATTAAGCCTCAATTGACTCCATAAAAAAACACCCAACAAATCCCACCTCTAAGAATATCTAAGCATTGTTTTTTAACGATGATTAACGAGATCCTCTTTAGAGTTCTAATATTAGTTACACACATTTATGGCAAAGCTAAATTTGATATAGTCAGGGATTTCTTTAAAATGCTGGACTGGGAGATAATGAGTTTCACAAATTTCTCCAGCACTCAGGAGAATGCACAAATCTCAGGACCAACACATCTTTCTTCCTCTGAATTGAAACCCTTGCTGCCTCTGTTTTTTAAGTTTTAAACACGGAGGTTTGCTTCTGTGAATGGGGCTCCAAAGGGAAGGAAAAAAAACCTTCAGTCCTGTCCAGCGTGTATTTTGAAAAATTTAGCTTCCCTGAGGTCTTAACAAAAGGAAATTCTACTTTGTGGGAAGAGATGATTAATCTGAGACGCTCCAATGATGAAAAGGATGCTCAACAGGTCCGAGCCTTTCGAAGGGAGGGTCTCACTCATCTTTGCCAAGGTGTGGTTCATGGAGCATCTTTAGCTCTTGACATAGCAGAGGGCACCTCAGAATAATACAGCCTCTCTCCAGGGAACAAAATGCATTTCCAAGCCTTTTCTTTACCAGGTTAGCATTTGACAAGCTTGCTTTAATGCCCTCATTCTCCCCAAGTGTCTCAGATGAGGAGGACAGAAAAAGTTTGCGGCGGCGAAGGACAGAAGGAAAAGGAATTCAAGATTTTTCAAAACAGGTGCCAAGAAGCAGACTTTCTTTCCTTGCTGCAGACAGCAGGTAATGAGTATAAATGGACGTACTGGGGATTATTCTAGAAGCTTGGGCCAAAGAAAATGGGGTTTGCTCAGCTTTTATACACAAAGACAGACAAAATCTTCTGAATTCTTATCGTTTAAGTGTATGGGCTGAAAACTGAGTAAAGCTTAAATCCTCCACAGAGCCAACAGAAGGTGATTAGTCCGACATCAGCAATGCATTAATTTTCCTACTATTGAATTATTATTTACATACCACAGACGTGCACAGCCCCTATCAAGGAAATAAAAGTGCAGCCCCTGTCCAGAAGATCTGCTGTCCTAAGTTCATCCTAATATCGATACAAATAATGGAGCACGCTTTTGCTCTCTAAAATGGCAGTCAAAGCAAATTGGGCATTCTGAGCTGGGCTCTGGCAGCCTTTTGTATTGCTTTCATTAGAGTGTCAGACTCTAAAAAAAAAATAATGTGACAAAGGCAGGGTGGCTGGTGAGCTGGCAATCATACAACGTGAAGAGATCTGAGCCCTTCTGTAATGATCATATGTGATTTACAGAATCAAAGGGTCAAATCCTGCCCTCAATTACGCACCTATTGCGAGGTGGGACACCACCACGTGGCACGGGAATTAGAGAGATTATTGTGTTTCTGAAGAGACAGAAAAATGCTCTCTGGCCTTCAAAGTAAGAAATTCAGTGTTGATCCTGTATTAAATAACAACATATAAATGTACCAAAATATCGGGGCATCTTCAGGGCGTTTTTTTTAATGGAGGTATTTCGGGGGAGCAATAGAACTGCTGCAGGCTCTGGTCTAATATTCTGGGTTTCTTGTCTAATATTGTCCACAGATCAAACTCTGGAAAAGAAAAACTGGCCTTCTTTTAGCCTGTTTGAACGCCGAGGCATTGGCTGAGTTTGGCAGTAGTTCCCCATCTCTGCTGTATCCCAACTATCCCTCCAGCGCTGTCGTGGGAAAAGTGTTTCTGCAAATGCTCATTTCTGGTATGTCTCTTCACTAATTCCTACACATTCTACAGAAGGAGTATGCAATTTATTCCTCAGATGCACAAGTTACCTAATTTCAACTGCTGCTTTCTGCTTTTGGTTATATGGTCACTACCCTATAAGCCCAAACTCGCTGAATTGTGGAGTTTCTCCACTGACTTTAGCAGGATTTCATTCACCTGGCAGGTGCTCTAAGGAACTGAAAGGCAGCAAATCTGAAATATCAGCTGGAGAGGGGCATTTCTGTTCCCCTTTTTGTGGAAACACATGACCAAGACCAAGAGAAGATTCCTCTTGGCTACAGGCTTTTGTTTTTCCTCAACAGCCACCTGCATTTGGTTCTGACCTGTGATGCAACATTAGGGGAAACACCACCTAAAGAGAAGGCAACTCTAATGGACAGATACACAGATTTTCATCTTAATTGCATGTTTTTAGGGCTTCAAAGAGTGTTTCAGAATCATCAGTGCATTATAACATTTTTTCTGAAATGCAATTAATATTTATTGTATGGATTCTTTGGCCTTCCAAAGTAACAGTATTGGTGTCATTAAATAGATGTAATGATTTTTTGACTCGGAGCTGGAAATAAATTCTGACTTTCCATTCAGGCAAAACGCACGGATGCAAAGTTAGGGACAGTTGTGAATGACATCTAACCAAGAAATGGAGCTCAGACAGGAGGAAACACTGGAGAAGGAAATTAAAGAAGGAGAAGGTCTGTTAAAGAACAGTTCCAACGATTTGGATGTGCCACAGAAACATCCCTGTCCCTGCCACTGTGTATCTCACTGGAAGAAACTACGCTGTGGTCTCTGTGGTAGGCACTGTGCTTCCATGGCATTTTAAAGGAACAGAATTTTCTGGATCTTCCCCTTCTTAGTTAATACCCAGGCACACCCTCACACAAACCATATGTTAATAACTTCAGAGCACAAATTTAATTTATCTCAGCTTTCCACCTGACATCACTCCTGGTCACGTGGCACAGACCCATCCGTAAACAAAACGGGGATTCATTTCCATAGCAACAGCAAGGGGGACTTTGATCAGCTCCAATGATTATTTGTAGGCACACAGGCACACAGATACCAAAACCCTAAGTGAGGCCTGATTACCCTGTTTTTTTAATTGCAGGCAGTTCAGTTGGTTTATATGGACGAGCAGGAACACGAGGAAGAGGCGCTCAAAGCTCCCTGTGAAAGGCAAATGAAGCCACTGGTCATTAGCCTGGTGCCCCTTCCAGTTCCTTGGGAATCTGTACATTCCTAATGCCTCCAATGTAATGTGTGTGTCCTGTGACCAATAAAGTGTGTTCTTTGTGCTCCCTGGCAGATGTGCAGGTTCAGGCAGCACGTGCAGGTGTTTTTGGGGCTGGCTCGTGTGGGATGAGGAGAGGTGGGAGCCTGTGGCTTGACAGGAAAAAGAAAAACAGGAGAAAAAAGAATCTGAACAATGTGTTGAAAAAGACTCCAGTCAGAGCTGCTCAGGACCAGCTGTTTTTTTCTAATTAGAATAACAAAAATAGCACATGCTAAAATGTTTTTTGTTTTTTTCTCAAAAGCCATGAATGCTTTAGGAACTATAAGGAAAGAGCTCTAAAACCTATTTAAATGAAGGAATGTTTCAGGAGCCATATGGAGAAGAAAAAGAAAAGGCGAAAGTAGAGAAATGTTTTATTTTTAGCTAAATCTGAAGCATTTCGATTCTTCATCCAATGTTACACAGAAATTGTCTTACTTCTAAACTTCCAAAAATGTCAGTGCTGATGCTTATTGTATCATGGCTTAAAGGAGACAGTTAAAATACTCGGTGCCTTTCAGTGGGCTGTTCTTCCAGGCACTGGAAATTTGAAAATTCCATTCCGTGCCCTGAACACGCATTGAGATATATTCCTAAGATCTGTCTGTGCTCTGGTAATGTACGAGAGCTGCACGTAATGAAGGATGTGACAAACACTCAAAACTCACCCTGTATCATCAGTCTTTGCTCCTCTTTTTTCTTCTTTTCCCCCCCCCCCTTTTCCTGAAGCGCTGATGATTCAAAACTTTGACTACAGGAATAACATTTGTAACAGCTCTGGCATTCTGGACATCTGCACTGCTCGAGTACTTCAGAATAAAGTCACATGGCCATGGGGAAATTTCACAGAATTCAAATCACAGGGACTTGCCAAGGTGTATAACGAGTTTGTTTTCAGCTGTTCTCCTCATGAATAATTACCAGGCAGGCATATCCTAAAGCGAGCACAAGCTGTCATTTCACCAGAAATATTCAATATTTAAAACAGAATTTCGAATTTAGAATTTCATAAATGAAAATAATTAACAGCCCAGGCAAAACAGCCCAGTCCAAGTGCTGTCAGGTACCTCCTGCCTTTCCAGGAGGCTTCCCAGGACCAGCACGTTGGAGCCACATTAAATTATTTTTTTCAATGTAAAGAAAATTATGCAAATGTAAAGGGAATTGCAAGTATCTTTTTTTTTTTCTCCCCTAGAACTAATACTTTGCTATCATTTTACTGACTGTTCCTTTACCGAGCACAGGAGGATCCCAAGGCTTCCATCTGTTTTAGTCCCTTCGGATCAAAGCTGCTCGTGGGTTCTTTTCCACCACCATACACAGGAGCCAACAGCAGTGCAGAGCTGGACAGGAAGGATGAGAGGGGGGGATAAGATGCAAGGGATGGGATGCACTAGACCTCAAAGCCTTCCTTAGACCCTTTACTCCCATGCAGGTCCCTAACTGGAAGCTCAGACCTGTGCTGTTCCTTTGGGAGAAGTTGGGAAGAACTCCTGGCAGAGGGAGAAGGGACCATGGGAACACGAGCAGCTCCAAGGGTCTCACTGCCCCTCCGACAGCTTCCAGATCAGCTGTGACCTCTCTGTTATTCCAGCAAATATCTGCTCACATCCCTGGGTTTTCTGCTTTTGCATCCCAGGGGGGATGAAAAAAGGGGAGATTGGGAGCCAAGAGAAAAGCACCCTCGCCTTTCACACAGGGCTTAATGTTGGCACGTTATTGGAACGTTATGAAAATCTTTATTGGAGCTTGAATAATGCCCTGAAATAGATATTGTGCTGGTTAATAAATTACATTTTCAAATGAGAGAGATTTTATCACCAAAACATCTCATGATTAATTTCTAATGTGAAGCTTATGGCCCGAACTTAAAACATTGCATTTCGCATTTGTGTTCAAAGGTTGAGCACTTAGGAAAGTTTTTATAAGAAACTCGCTGTATTTTTTTCCCCATATTGAAAAAAAAAAAATCACTAACCTGTTAATCCACTATAACTTCATAACCTCAATTACAGCTCTTGAGATGAAGGTGATTAAAAATAAGTATTTTCCCCCACTTTCAAAGAGCAGGTCACACCTTCCAGAGAAATCCTGTTTCAAATTTTTCAGTGATACATTAAGGGCGATAATTAGAATTGGTCAGAAATATTCCATAAGAGATGTTTCCTATTTTTCAACCAGTTCTAACTACACCTTCTTGGAGTTATCTCAAGTAGTAGTGCTGTAGTACATAGAGTATTTCCATAGGAGGTTAGAGGAGATAATATAGAACTGGATGTACTGTGAGAAAGAGCCAGGGTATTCAAATCAGGAATTCCCAGCTCCCAAACTCAAGTATGGACCATGAGGCCAAACTTCTGCTCTAATGAAGTTCTTTAAAATTAATAATTTCTATTAATCAGCCTTTTCCTGAACTTGGCCCACTGCTCAGATTTGTGGCACAGCATTTCCTCATGTGCTTGACTGATTTGCTGTTGTTGCTCGTGGGCAGCCCATGGTCCATCTAAACACACTCTCAAATGACCAAATGAATCAGTAAATAAGGGGACCAGAGAAATAATCAATAAACAAGGGCACCAGGCAAAGCTGCAACTCAGTTTCTCCATTTTTCTGGACCTGTTCAAGTCTTGAGGATTAAGATCTAAGTTTTTAATTGATTATGTCCAAGATCAATATGGCATTGCAAATATGCTGATACACTTTGCATTCATTTTGTTAATACCCTCAAGAAATTAATCCCAATTTTGATTTTCTAACTAGTAGCCAAACAATAATCAGATACTGTATTATTCACAAAGAGTTGGAAAAATGAGCATAAAAGAAACAAAGGAAATGGAACCACACACAAAAATACTCCCAGTTCAGATTATTTAATCCTACCATTTACCAGAATGTGTGTTTTAATTCCAAGCACAGAAATTATTCCAGACTAATGATTTAAAAGACCCATCTTTAGTGAGAGGACAGGTTTGGCTGTGTTATTTCCCAAGCACATTTTGGGTTAGTGGGAAAACACAGGAGCTCTAAACTGGAGTAGGCAAAGGGGGCTGCTCAGATTCTTGGGCCTGGTGCTGGAATTACATTAAAAACACAGTTATTTGTGCATTTGGTGGCATTAGCACTCCTGCATCAAAATCTCGCTTTGTTTTGCTTTGGTTTGGAGTTCTGGCAACTAAATAAATTGTTGCTGTGAAAAACACTGCACCTTGCTGTGATCCTAAAATATGGAGAAAAATGAGAAACATTCTCCCAAGTCCCCCTTGTCAATCCCAGCTTTCTGATGGTTTTCCTTTTTTCCTGCAGTACTTCTCCGAATTGTGTTTGTGGCTGATACTTCCTACCCTGCCTTCCTCCCACGGGGAGCTGGAGCTCCACCTTCTCCTCTTCCCATTTGCAATCCATTTTAATAACTTTGTCTTCACCAACAAATAAGATTTTCGCCATTGTCTTTGGGGGAACCAGAAGAGATTTTCAGGGAGCTGAGCTGTACAGGTTTTTTTGTCTCATTTTAATCAGGATGTTGGTTGCACAATTCAATCCTGATTGTGTAATCAGAAAGCAAGAAGAAACAGAACACAAATGAATTACTATGGAAAAATTGTCCTCATAATGGGGTCATGAAGCATAGAGATATACATTTATAATGCTCTGTCAAATTACATTATGCAAGGAAATAAATTATGTTAAGAGAAAGTATGTTTTAATTACAGGCACAATACTTCTTCAAATTGGGGAAAAATTGCTAACCCCTTTATTATTATTATTATTATTATTATTATTATTATTATTATTATTATTATTATTATTATTATTAATTTAGCATCAATATGCACAGAAGTACTTGCACAGGGCAGACATCCCCTGCTGTTAAGGAGTGTGTGTGTGTGCACAGGCACAAAATTTAGGGCTGTAAAATTTTCCTATTAATATTTTTCCTGTACTTTTTCCCCGTGTGAAATAAAGGGACCTAAACAGTAAGACAAGAGTAGTTTGTTGCCATGCACATGACAGCAGTTCTACTGTGCTCTCACTAAGTGTGCTGCAGATAAAGTGGATTATTTAAATTACACAAGCTAGAATGCAAGATAAAAAAAAAAAAGAATAAAGTTTGGGGATTTGGTTTGGTTTTTTTTAGTTTTCTTTTTTTAGTCCAAACAAGCATTTAAAGAACAGCATCCTGGGGAGAAAGAGGGTTTTGTCAGGACACACAATTCACCTTATAATTGCAAATGGAGTTTGAATAAAGGCAAACTTTTTATAATCCATTATAAAAAATGGCATAATATCACAGGTGTTTGCCATGCCTGTCTGTGAGATAAATTTAGAGAAGATATCAATCTTTTAAAACCTTTATTTGTCCATATTTTTCCTGGTTTGCCCACAAATCAAACAATAGTTCCTCTAAGTACTGAGTATAAAACAGAGATGATATTTTACTCTACACACAGAATTAACCACAAACAACTACCAAAAAAAGTCCCAACTACCCAGGCAAAAGGTTTGTCCCTCTTCCCAGCCCCAGTTTTCTGGGATAACAGCAAAAGCAGCTTTGGAAATGCACGGAATAAGAAGCCTGGAAAATATTCAGCCTTTGCTTCAGCAGTGCTGTGAAGACCCTGAGTACAAGAGGAGGAGGAAAACACATGGGAAAGGGGAAGATTGGTCGTGCACTTCTCTACCTCAAATTTAATTCTACTTGTTAAACTGTTGCTTAAAAGAGAATTTAAAATCCCTGCCAGGTGTCAGACGTCTCCCCTGCTCACCCAAAGGGTGTCTGGATGCACTAAAGCATCTTTCTTACCACAAGGTGGCATCTTCTTATTTTTATATAAAACATCTGAATATTTACATAATTTGAATAATTTTCTCCACCTGAACGTTTCTCATTCCTCTTTTTTGTGACAGCCATTTAACATCTGTGCAGATGCCCAGCAGTGATGTCAGACTTCACCTCCCAAACGCTCCTGGAAGGGTCTGTGGCTGCTTTCCATGGACCCTTTCACACACATCACATATGGACTGAATCCCCTCCCCAAACCAAGACTTCAGGAACACACAAATACTCCTTGAAAATTCCGGGGCGAGGGAAATTTAAGAATTTACAACATGTGTTCAAAACACTGAGCTTTCGCCCCCAAACTCCAGTTGGAAAAGCACATTACTGGGTATCTCAGCACACAGCTATTTTAAAATATAACAGAGAAATCCACTAAACCCAGGGAACTTCACACTCCAGACTCTACAACATAACTCAAACCAATTCTACAAACACCGAAAAAATGCATGAAAAGCATCAGCAGGGTTTTTTTAAACTGTGCTCAGATCACTCCTAATATAACCCATATGAGAAGGCAAAAGGGAGAAGTTTAAAGCCTCTCTCTCTCTAACAACTCTCATTTTGCACAGTCATTGGTCTCCTTCCAAAGGTGAAGGTTTTTATTAATCAGGAGAGCACGATGTCCAGCTATGATGTTCAACTAAACACAAGTGGGGATTCAGGACTCAGTTCCCCTGACAGAACTCAATCCACCCCCCACCACTGTGACTCTGCTTTAAAAGCAAAAGAGAAAAAGGAGATTTGTATTTTTTAAATGCTACAAGTTCATTAAATATGATCCTGGATCTGCTGATTCAACTGCAAACTGCTTCAAAAGGCCCTGAACTCAGGCTCCTGTCCCATAACTGAGAGGAGTTTAACTCACTTGGTGCACCACAAACGGAGAGAAATTTCATGCCAAAGCTTTTTCAGGAAAAAATTTAATTTAATGCCTCTGAAATGTTTCAGAAAATTCTTCTCTTCTTCCCCAGACTGGTCCTAACTAGATTTTATCTCATGTACTAATCTGTTTTTAAGTTCAGGGCTTTTCACAGATTTCACAGACTATTCTGTGGTGGAGGAGACCCACAAGGATCACGGAGTCCAACTTCAGGGAACAGTCTGTACAGGGATTGAACCCACAACCTTCTTTATCTTTGCAAAGCAAATTAGCTTGGTTTCTAAACTGGAGGCAATTTACCTCAAAGAAATTTTAATTTTAAATGCTTCATGGCGAAATGAAGGGGTTTGAGTAAAAGGGAAGAATTTTCTCCTGTACAATGAATGGGTTCTGATCTTGGTGCAGGAATTCTGAATGTTGGAGAAGAGCAGCAGAATATTTCTAAGCTTGATACTTCCCCTCCTCTTTAAACAAGATATGGGACATGTATTTTTGATTTCCATGTGCCCTCGGTTCCCTCTGTGTCCCACTGGAGACACCCATCCAGGGAGGTGGATGCACAGATCCGGATCTGCTCGGCTGGGAATGAGTAACTTCCCTTGGCACCCGGATCAAAAGCAGTGAGAGGAGGCTGCAATCAGCTGCAAGCACAAATGAAGCAACAGGTCTGGCCATTACATTTACTCCCAATTGTTTGCAGCTGCAAACCCAATATTTTTCACGCAAAAAAATCCCATTTTTGGCCCCAGACAAAGATCAGTTCCTCTCTCTTATCTCCTGTTCTGGTAGAGCTTTCAGAAAGCTTGTAACTGAACTGGTGTCTAACAGAGCATCTGCAAAGGAAATCATTCCTAAAATCATTCAGTGGAGCCACACCACTAGAAAGGGACAGGTAGGATTAGTGCTCCGGGTATTCCCTGAGGTATGAAAATAAATAAAACCCCTTAGTTTTGATTTAATGGCAAGCATTTAAGAAGAAGAAGAATTTTGTGCAGTATCACTAAGCGGTTTTCTAAGTGTTTGGAGCTAAAAAAATCAAGGAGACAGTTGTATAAATGGTGTTTTCTAGTTCCTCTGGAGCTGCTCTAATTTAGTAGCTGAAGCCAAATTTTGCTGTACTCAACATGATCTTACCAGTAATTTTCTTCATCAGACAATGTCTTGATTTGTGTGCAGAATATATAAACTGAAAAGTGCCCAGGTGTTTGAAGCCCAGGATGTGACGTCCTCAAGGACAGGACCTGGCTCCTGGTAGGCTTTTGTCACTTCTGTGCTAATAATTAATGCTTGGAAATAGAAATATTAACAACAGAATAACTTAGGGGCAAACCCTCTGTGCTGAAGTGAAAAGGAGGATTACTGGTGCCTTCCTTGTGGGGGTGACATCTTGGGTTACACCAGAGGAACAGTGTGATAATTCAAAGGATTAAACTCCTTCTCTTTATTTGACTCTTCACAGCAGGTAAATTGAGGGGGCTCAGTAAATTCTGCTCAAGAACTGGGGAAAGGCACTGCTGTTATTGCACCTTACAGAGCAGTACTGAAGGAATCCAGAACCCCAGGATGTTCAGTGTGAGCAGCTGACTTTTCCGTGGCAGCTATTCCAAGCTGAAGAAAAGGTATCAATAATTTCCAGCTAAATCAGTACATTTTGCCTAGGAACCAGAGTCCTTCCACATGCTATTGTAAGAAAATGAAAAGCAGATCTCGTATTTTGGTATCTTAGGGGCTACTCTGTTTTTCTCATAAATAAATGGAGGGGACAGCCTACATTTCCTTTAATTTATCAATGCAAAATTATTTAGCAGAGAGTCATTAATCGAATTTCTTCAAAGAGAGAAGCATTATTAGATATGTTCAATCTCAACAATGTTGCTTCACAGCTGTAGCCATGGATTTTTTTAAGCTTTAATTGAACATCTGTGCACTTTAATTAATTTGAACAAAATGCAAAGGGTAAAAAAAAAAAAAAAAGGCAACAGTAGGTACTGCTGAATTTTAGGAACTAATTTTAGTTTTCCAAACTGCCTCAAATAATGACTCCTGCATGTACACATCAGATTAAGGAGCACCAAGTTCATTCTCCATTCCCAAATACAATGCAATTTGATTTCACAGGATGGAAACAATGCATGAAACCCAATATTTGGGCATCTGTGTTTGTTCCTGTCCTCAGTCACAGCCACTGCCAGCAGAGGTTATTTGTGATGTGGCCACACTGCACAGGGGAGGTGGATGTACCCACACAACACGTGCAGCAGCCAAGGAAGCTGCCTAAAGTATCCAAGAGAAGCAATGGAGAAGGGATTGTCTTTACCCCTCTGTCCACTGGGAGATGAAGCACCAGCTCAAGGCTGGGGGAGGGCCTCCAGCTGGGAGCAGGAGTTATCCAGAACCCAATTCCCAGCCACCTCTTCAGTCCTGAGCATTAATCACTCATTAAAAGTTTAAGAGAACAAGTGATGGGTTTTTTTCCCAAAAGCTGGAATGCCGAGAGCCCTCCACAAATCCACTCCCCTCAGTGGGAAGGGCTTTGCTCTCACCCTGAGCACCAAAGAACACCAGAATTGCAGAACACAAAAAGCAGAGGTGATGTCCCCACAGGCTGTAGGTACAAGACACGAGTGCCATGATACAAGGCATCCTTGTCCCAGTGTAACCACCCTCCACAGCTGCTCATTGGATCAATCTATCTGATCATTTATATCAGTCCTGAGGGAAAAAATAGGATCATTTTCTACATAAATGATATGAACTGGGTGAAGGTGAGGCATCTGTGTCTTTTGAGGTCTCCTTTAACAGCTGCTTGTCCAAGGGATGACACTCACTAACCAGCTTAAATAATTAACCTGTGAAGAACATTTGATACGGGACAGAGAGTAAAGGTGCAGGTAACATATAGAAAGCAATTATTCCATAGTTTCCTTGTTTCCATTGGAGTTTTTCCTCACTATTCAAACTGCACCAAAGCAGTATTGGTTGTTTCTCTGTAAAACATTCCAGCTACTACTCCAAATTAAAGGAAAAAGAAAGCTGCCAAGAAAAAAAAACCAAACAGCTTCTAAGGTGGATTAAAGCCTGGGATACTGTAATTCCAAATTTCTCTGGTTGAATCAGATAATTGTAACTACTGGAGACTATTTTGAGATACCTGTTACAGTGTTGGGGCTCTTAATGTCACCTTAAATTACTCGGAGGCTCTTTGGGGGGTTTGGTTGTTGTTTTGTGTTCACGGGGACACGGCGACTCACTGGCACTGTTTGCGGCACGGGATGCATTTGAATAACACAGGGATGCATTTGAATAACACAAGGATGCATTTGAATAACATAAGGATGCATTGGAATAACACACTTGGCCGGGCCGGGAATGCCGGACTCCGAAGGGCAGGAGTTCCTCCCCACGCACTCGCCGCGTTCGGCTGCTCGTCATCCCCGGCGTGACCAATCCATCATCGGACCCCCAGACTCTGCCAACTCATCAAAGTGGCCACTGGATGCGTGTGATCAGTGCGAGCATCTGGCTCTTCCCTGCTCCCGACACCGGCACAGACACGGAATCAGTGGACTATTGAATGCAATTACAGCCAGCGAGACAGACAATAAAGATTGATAGCGCCTTCTCCTTTTATCACACACAAAACTAGTGGGGGTTAAAGCTTTGCCTTGAGCTGCCTTCGTTTAACAATGATTGAAAATACGCAATTGTGGTGGTAAAACACTGCAGCCTGTACCACTTCATTTGCTGGACACATTATCAAATTAAATGAAAAGTGAACTGCCAAAAGCAACAGTTATTATATATTAATGATGAATATTTACTTAGCATTGTTCACAAATCACGCCGAGAACAGAATCCTTCTTGTTATCTCCTTTGCAGGCTACACATGAGTAGTTTAACATTTCTATGTTTACGTTAAATCTTCTGTCTACAAATCTCTAAATACAGACATGTGTGAGTGGGTTTGTGCCCATCCATGTGGTTACAAATGTGTAATTAATAAAATGCTCCAGTAGTAAATGAATCCTAATTGCTGCAGGGATTCTTCACCTCAAATCACAGTTGGTATTTGTGAAAGTACTTAACTAACCAAAGAAACTAAAGAAAATCAGGATTTGGTTTCCAGCAGGCTTTCTGTGGTGGGTCATGTGGTGTGGCAACAGCTTCCAAAAAACAAGGAAAACAGGAGAAGCCAACATAGGGGATTTATCATGATATATCTGCTGGATGGAATTTCAAAATGGTTACTGGGCAAGTTGAAAACATGGAACCACACTGGAACCACACGGACGAGAAATGAGAGTTTTGTAAGCCAATGATTATTTTGCTTAAAACTTTAACTCCTTGTTCCACAGGAGCCGTGCAAACAACAACATTCCTGCCTCAGACTACAGACAAATCAGCTGCCAGTGGGTGGCAATAATCCATGGAATGACATAGCTGATCACTTTATGCATGTGGCCTAGTTTGAGTTGATTTGTTTAACAGATAAACCGAGAAATTTCTTTATCAGAGTGTCACATAAGTATTGATGCCATAGAGAAATTAAGAAAAAAATGGTCTTTTCTAAAAGTCAAAATTGAACAATTACACCATCAGAATTGAAAACAAACAAACAAACACCAAAAAAAAACCACCAAAAGCCATTTATCTCTGGTCAGGTTTAGAGCAACTGCAATGAGTAGTAGCTGGCCAGCATGTGGTGCTGGTACCACCTGGTTTTGGGTTACACACACCACGAATGCAGACATATGGTCCTTGTCATGCACTGATGTCCATGCAGGCAGAGTTTTGCCACTGTGAAGAGCTCTGTTTGCTCAGGAAAGCCCTCGATGCAGTCACTGTATCTGTGCAAGTGGCATCAGGAGATATATGAGACTAAACAACTAAACTGGAGTTTAAATAAAAATAGGCATTTGCTTTTCTGCCCTCTGTGCAGCCCTGGGTAGTAAAATAAAGCCATTCACTGAACACTCACTGATCCACGGGCTGTATTCTCCAAATTTTCAACCAATTATATTCCAGGAATTTGATTTCTACAAACTGTTGATGTAAAGGCACTGTGGCCCGAACAATACAAAAGAAGAAAACTGAGGGAAGAAGTTTGTCTTTCTGGCCATATGCTGGCATATAAACAATAAAAGTGACAAACACACAAATATGCCACAATGGAAAACTATGTGCTGATCCCACGCAATAAATTCAAAAAGCAACATGTTGGATGGTTCTGTTTAACAATAGTGCAAAAATAACTGTAGGAAACTCTGGCTAAGAGGGCCCACAGAGTTTTGGAAGGGATGCATCAATTGACAAACTACAAGTAGAACAAATGAATTATCTTAAGCCTACTGAAAACAGGAAACCGAGGACACTTCTATTTGCAAATGACATTTATTATCACTCCCCCCTCCCCTTTTTTAAGCAGAAAACAAAGCTAAATTTAACCAAAATTTTTTCAAGAAACACAATCATTTTATTATGTTCACATTGACTTGCTGGAAATATCAAGAGAAACATTAAGTAGCGATTTTTTTTTCCATCTAAGCCACTTTTTCCATTTGAATTTCCGTAAAAAGAAACAATGATCTGTTCCACAAAGCAACAGAACTATTGAAACTTGGTTTTCTATGATCACTTTTTGTTCTCCCACACCACCTCATGAACCCTGTGGTTTTTGAAACTTTTCTCTCCTTTGCAAACAGGGAAAATAAAACCACCAGACAAAACAAAAGAAAAAGTTAAAAATCCTAACCTTGATGGGACTCAAGCCTGAGAGGGATGGACAGCTCTGTTCATCCAGGAGGGAAAGGCACAGTGCCCACCCCTCACACGGAACCATTTCAGAGACAAGCAATTGCACCACAGTCCCAGGAATCAACAAATAAAGGGAACATAGAATCTGATTTTCACCAAAGCTGTACTTTGCATTTCCACACTTCTCCAGTGCAGATATTGTCCAGCTGCACGAGATTCCCACAGGACAGGAATAATCAAGTCAGACACACACCAGGGCGGGGGGAGATTCTGCTGTTTAAGGTCTTCTCTGAAGAGCAGAGACAAGCAGCTTAGTTTTTCCTCTCTCATTTTGCCTTTCCTATTGTGTCAAACAAAATCAAAAAGCCAACCACCGAACCCAAGAATGAAGCCTCACTTTGTTCCCTCAAATACTGCCAAGAGAAGCACAATTCCTAGTTCCTTGTGCACTCGAGTGTTCCCATGAACCTGGAGCACTCTCCTTTCTCCAGGAAAGGGAGGTACGTTGTTACCAAACCCTCAGAGTCTGGAATGGCACTGCCACCACACATCAGCAACATACTGGAGGATTTTAGCACCCCCCTAAAGAAGCACATTTTTTCCCTAATTTTCCAGCGTTGCCATATGACAGATGGAACAGGTCACACGGCCAAAGTACTGCCTGAAAAAGAAAATATTCCAGTGTCTGTCCCAGACCAGTCCAGATCATAAACCTACTAATCCAAGCACAAAAAGGGGGAGCCCAATCCTCTGGAATCCCCTCTGAACTCTGACACAGACTTTTGCTGTGGCATCAGACAAGAAACCCAGCACCTTGTGTGCACCTGCCTAAGCAATGCTGCCTTTTATTCATTGTTTCAGAAATACCACAGGTAATAATCCTTTATCCACAAATATCACAAGTTTGGGGAAAGAGCTTGTTTCAGCCACTTTGTCAGAGGCATGAAATAGGCAATATCATGCAAGATGAGAAATCTGAAAGTGATATTTAGTGCAGAATGGAAAAACTGCTGTTACATAACATAAAAAGCCCAATGTAGTCATGCTTTTATATTTCCCCAAAGCTAAAGCATGTTATTCTGGAATACCTTCAGCATTGTACCCTCACAGTCAAAGGCTGATTTAGTTTCTTGTGGTGTCTCAAGATGAAAAATGGCCTTGGTATGGAATATGCAAAATATAAACTTGTTAAATTTGGAAACAGATTTTCCTCATCACTTACTTCATCTAAAAACACTTTCAAAAGTTAACTCAGCCTTTACACGCACTTTTATAAACTGAAGGCTGAAACCTGCTGTTGCTTTTAGTGCCATCAATTCTTAAGCGTTATTTCCCTTTATTTCAGAGGGACAGTCAGTCCATGGGAAGCTGAACGTGTGTCCAATTGTCCTGCAGAGCTGTGGCCCATGTGGAACAAGTCCAGAGGAAAGGACCTGGAGAAGGGTTGGAGGAGGCCTTTGGCAGCCTTCCCACAGGAGCTGGGCTTCAGCACTTGGGCTGTCTAGGTTCCAGTTCCACATGTGTGAAAAAGGATAACATTTCTGCCCCAACCCACAGGGGCACAATAAACACATTAATGATTATTATGCCCTCTGAAAATATGGTAATGAAGGTTGTAAGTACAAGCACCATCATTAGAAGTGTTTCTGTGCTCAGTTCCACTTACCAGCTCTCTCTGTTGTGCTTCCTCACACAGGGACCGTGCAGCAGAGCTCGGAATGACCCTCAGCCTGTGCCCACCAGGAGCTTTGGAGCATTTTGGGAGCCAGGGCTCTGCTGCACCTGCAGTGGCACAGATGTGACTCTCCTCCTTGGCCAATGTCCACAGAGGATGGTGAGAGAGGCTTCTGGTTCGATTTCTTTAATTGTGTTTCAAATTCACTGGAATTTCTCAGTCTCCTCAACTGCTAAATTCCATTACCACCTCCAGTCCCTGACAACTCCCCTTGGCACAACAAATAGAACTTCCAAGAAGGACACGAGGGACACCAACAAATGACCCTGCTCAGCTTCAGCACACGAGTGCAGGGGCAGGAAGGCAGAGTCTGCTCTCCAGCCCCAGGAAACAGTTCCATAGAAGCCTCAAAATGTGCCATTTCCCACCTCTTTCCCTGGATAAGGGAGGATGCTGCACCCCACTGACATGGCTTTTCCTCATCAGGCATTTAGAAGCAAAAATACTACAGTTAAAATCCTTGAAGAATTGTGGTTTTAGTTAATTCTGAGACAGAGCAGTGGGTTAGACCAGGTCCCCCAGCACAAAAATCCCTTCTCTGATTTCATCTTGAAGCTGAAAATCAGAGTGTTTGACACACTGTGCATAAAGAGCTTCAAGTTGTAGAGTGCACTGATGGGAAAGTGAGAAAGAGAGGGAAAATGGCAACTATTGGACTGGTCCTTCCTCAGGACTACAGGATCAGGCACATAAAACTGGGGACAAATAACTGGTTTAGAGCTAAAAGCACAAACAGAGGAAATCTTGGCTGGGGGCAAAGCAGGGATGTGAACCTTACCTTGGGAATGCCTCAGCCCAGTCACTCAGCCCAAAGAGCTCTGCCAAGCAGCTCCTTCAGACTCTGGAAATTAAAATAACAATAAAGGTATAACTAAGAGAAATACATTTTTTATTATTATAATCATTCTGGAATATCTTATAAGAGTTAAAAAAAGATAACTCTGATAACTCTTCCCCTTGCTGTAGCCCCACAGCTGCCCAAGGATCAGGACAGAGCTGCAGAAGGACACGTGGACATTTGGGGAGCCCTGACCACTGGAGGGGCAGGGACAGTTCACCAGGAGGGAATTGCTTCTCCCCTCCCTCCCCTAAACGTGACAAAATGAAATTATTTCCAAATTCAAGGCATTTAGAGGGACAGCCCTCCAAATACCCAGTATTTATTTCTTCTTTCTTCCCCCCCAGTGCATGGCATTGTCTGGCCCTGGGTGTGCTTTCCTTTCCCCCCCCTCAGTTTACTTAGTGCAAGGCTTGCACTGATCTCATCAATAAGAAATGAATTTTGGTAACTTTCAAAACCACTATATTATTTTTCCTTTTATTTGTAGTGAGTTTGTCTTCTCTCAGTGGTATTACTGCAATAAGTCAGTCATTATTTCTTTATGTTTTCCCTCCTTTCTTTAGGATTTCATTTCCCTTTACAGCACATCTCGTGATCACAAAGAAAACAGAGACACTTATTTCTTTTAACAGTTGAAATTGCTGCAAGTGATTTAACTGTCATTTAATCTGATTCCTCTCTTCTGTCTGTGGAGAAATATGTTTAATGTACTGGAAATTATGTTAATAAGAAAAAGCATTATCTCATTTAATGAAATAAATATACAAATATTTCAAAATAAAATAAAGAGGCAATCTTCACTGAGGAAAAAATGTCTCTTATGGTTTGCATAAAATAAACAAATGAGAAAAATTAATGAATACATTGAAATATACTGACAAAAATTATGCCTAAACCCAAAAGGAAAACAAAAATAGGAGAGAAGGTGACTGAATTGCATCTCACCTAATCAGATGCTTTTTGAGACAACACAGAAGGAAGCTCAAAGGATCACAGTACAAATTATTTTTTTAAATGATGTTTTTACCCCAGGCTAAACTTTTTTCCCCTCCTTTTAAAAGCCATCAAATGTACTCCTTTTTTTTTCTTTTTTATTTTTTTGGTTTATTTTCTTCAATTGGTGTAGAAATAATATTTATTGTTTAATGACTGCTGTGGCTTCATCCTTTAATTATCTTTGAGCCTCTGCCACAAAACATATTTAATTTATGGCAAAGAACTTTGAGCCCCTCTGATTTAGTTAATTGTAACAATCAATAACTCTGTTCCTAAGCTTTTACATTCTGAAGGATGTAACTAGAATGCACTAAGGTTAAACAAATATTGTTAGTGGTGAGAGAAAAACTTGTAGCAATTATGTAATAAAAGCATGACCACTGCAACAGAAACACATAATTAGCGCTTTAATTACAGACATCAAAACAAACTAAAGATGTCAATAATAAAAAAAATCTTCTGTGACAAACTGATTTCATTTCCCTGTTCTGCAGTTCTGGATCTCCCTGGATTCCTTTAGGTTTCCTTGTTTCCCACTCCTCCCAAAGTGCTGGGCATCGTCACAGCTCCGGCTCTGCCGCTTCTGCTGCCCAGAATAACCAGCAAGAGCGGGGGGGAAACACCTCCAGTGACTTTCTCGCTTCAAATCCATAGTTTTACTTTCCCACAGTCCTCCTTTCGGTTTGTGGATGTGTGACTGGGAATCTGAGCAGGACAGAAGTTGTGCAGCGAATGATTTGGGTCAGTGTTAAACAGGTCACCTTCTCATTTTAAAAAGCACCTAAAAATCCTTCCAGTGACATTCTAAATCCACTGAAGTAACAAAACTCCCACCAGCTTCAACAGGGATTTTAACCTGTGCTTCCAGAGGCTCCCTTATCCCTGAGATATGCATGGGGCAGACCACAAATCCAGGTTCACTCCCCTGACAGAAATCCTCCATCCTCAGGGCCTGCACCTGATCCATCTGGATTGGAGGATTAACCTCCTTGTAATCATTACATCAGCTACAAACCAGATCCTATAGAAAATGGTTGCTCTGTAGATTATAATTCATGTAAAACAAGTAATTCATTTAAAGACATTGAGAATCACTATTTT
>NW_016690272.1:1380961-1385147 GCF_001604755.1 Lepidothrix coronata | reverse complement strand
AGCTTTTTTAATCAACTCCACAGAACTAAAGGTGTGCCAAGTTATTTATTTTTAAATTCCTCTCCCTGTTTTCCAGCAGTGACAATTGAGAGCAGATGCCTCAAATCCTCCAGCAGACTTGAGACCGATTTTGAAGGGGTGTCGAGACCTGACTGTCAAACTTCTCCACCCTCCTTCCACAAAGCCTTCTGGAGGATGTTGGAGGGGGAAAGCAAATGCAAGGCACAGCCTTCATCTACCTGAGACCATTTAAAAAGGATGGTATGGCCTCTGTGAGAGACATATTTTCCCTTTTGCTGCAGAATTCCACACAGCTTTATTAAATTGTGACAGCTTTGGGTCAAAGCACAAGTTATGATACACCTCTGTAAATAAATAAATAAGTAAATAAATAAATAAATATTGTTGGTTTTTTTTTTCTCCACAAAGCCAGGCTTCTGCCTTCTTGTTCTCCATAGAAGCCATTTGTGGTCACATTGACCAGGCTGGAAATGACTGGGGACTTGACACTTCATCTTTCCAGACTTCTGGGTTTGTCCCGCAGCAACTGCGAGGGCAGCAAACGTGTCTGAGTTATTCAGCACTGACAATTGGAGCTGTAGACACCTCATCATCCCCCAAGAATGTCCCCCATAAGTGAAAGCAGAAGAAACTCTCCACAGACTACTCAACTCCCAAACACCAAGTACACGAGCGAGACAGATGCTCCCAACATGAGTAATGACAGAGTTCCTGTTCTGCCAAATGAGCTTTTGTCCTTCCTCAGCGTTCTAACGAGTCAACCTGGGAAACCATCTGCAAAACTGAGAACAAGCAGCGATTCTTTTGGTGAAATATGTTAAAAATCACTTCCTCACAGCTTTGGAAGCAATGAGACATATTTACGGTGGCGCTTTCCAGGTAGCCCTTTTTAAGGATCGACACTTGCAGGAGGAGCTTTCAGGTCATGCAAACAGCCATAACATCTAAATTTAGGGAAGTTGTCAGACAGGGAAGTCTGGAAACTTGTAAGCATCCCTATTTCCAGGTTTGCATGAAAACTCCAAGTGTCCCCTGCCTTTCATCCTCCCAGGAACTACAAGCAGAGAAGTTTCTTGGTGCTGTCTCCAGCACTTTTACACCTGAACATTCCTCGCTAGAATCCAATGAAAAGGTGCTAACAAATACAATTAAATGTTTGCAGACTCCAAACACTGCTCAGCATTAGTTCCACTGAAGCAGCAGAGAAAGGTTAAGGTAGATTTTTCCCCTTAGCATTATTTTATTTTTCCTTTTTTTCATCTGACTTGCATAGGATACACAGCCCATTGTTGGCTGATAAAATTAGAACATCAGAGATAGCCTAACTAGAATGCAATTTATCACTGTAGTATGCCAGTATATAGAATTTCTATTCCTTAAATAAACATATTTCTTTGAAGTGTCAACATAACCAAGAAATCTGATCTTCTAGACAATATTCTAGGCTTGATGTATTTTTATTGCTCTCCAGTAATGAAGTTTTAACTCTTGATATATTCCTGCTATTTAACTGCCATTTCGACAGAACTAAAATGATCAATTCCCAAAGTTGGTTCAGGCAGAGCCATGACATTCCACAAAGGAATGTGCCCAGGTGTTCTCCCTGAAAGCACCCACCAAAACGCTTAAGTGACAGGGGAGGGGGAGGAATACAGAACATATTTAAATGCATAGCAGAATTGAGGCTATAAATCCATTTTGCACCAGTTGCACATGTAAATAAGATGCACTGAGTAACTTTTTTCCCTACATTTGCAGTTTGCAAAGTGCTGGTTCCATGGAAAGCTCCCCCGTGGTGGGGATGGCACCGCTCTATTAACTGCACCGAGTGGCCCTTCCCCACACTCCAGATTCCACAATAACTCCTGTTCAAAGTTATGGCTACAGAAGGAGATCTGAATGAACAACTTCTATCACATTTATACTTGTCATTTGGGATTAGCTAATCCCAGATCAACTCTGTACATAATATATAATTGCACATCAACAATATCAGCCTGGAAATGTGTCTCACTCCTTTCCAGCAGTTTCCCAAGTTAAGCATTTTTGTCCTGCTAATGAACCTTTTGTTACAGTGAATATGATTCTGCCAGGAATTTAATGCATGTAAATGTAATGACATAAGAGCATTACATAACCACTCTCCTACAGGAGTTTATACAGTACAGAATATAATGAAGCCAGACCATAAATGATGCATATACCTGCAAGGGAAAAGGAGCACTTTTTCATTTAGTGAACCTCTATAAATAACAACGTGGCCACAAATGGTTTCGAGTGCTTCAAAATGTTTTGGGAAAGGGATCAATGGATGTGCTGCTCAATTGTTAAATAGAAAAGAAAAAGGCAGCTGAAAGATTAGAAGGTGCCTCCCTACTTTCTAAGAATTTTAAAGAAAAAAGCTGTAATAAAAATCTAGAAAAACCCCTCCCATCCTGCTACTTCTTTCCTCAAGTTTTGGAATCAGAGGCACCTGCAGCAGGAACTGGAACACCCAGGACCAGATTCTGAAGCTGCTCCCTCAGAACACTTCACTTGACATCATCAGGTGGATGAAACCCAGCAAATATTACCTTCCACAGGGAAGGAAACGAGTGATTCCTGCAGCTTTTCCAGCGCCGTGTTTATGCACAAAATAGAGGGGACTCAGCAATATTTATGGGATAATATCTGACTAATCCTTCCACCTCTGTCCTTTCCCCTCCCTCGCTGTTGCGTGTTCAGCCCCCTTCCAAAGAGCGAGGAGAGGCGAAGCTGCCCCGACCCTGAGCTGCAGCAGCAGCTTGGGAAACACCCCCCGCGGCCCCAAAACAAACAGCCCGTTTGTTTGCCTTTCGAGCACCGAAAGGAACGACTGCTCATCTTGCATAATTCCTGAATTTACCTAAGACGACGCTGTAATTCCAAGCGCACTTCCTCAAACACTTTGTGCCGCGGTTATTTATGTCACCCCGGGTAAGAAGTGCCTCCTCCTGTCGCATGTATAAATAAATTAGTGGCTGAGCAGACGCTGAAGTGTCTCTATTTTGCATACAACCGCCTCCCTATTTTCCCCCCATCGACTCGGTGTTTGACAGGAGGAATTTCACCTCGGCCCACTCGTTCTCCTGCTGCTTTCGGTGAACTCGAGGCAAAGAACCCCCAACTTCTGACTGAAATCAAATTCTTTCTGAATTTTGAAGATCTTATAATTCATTGCAGAAGATGCAAAGTGTATTTCTGAGGATCAGTAAAAACTCATATTAAAGATGCTTAACTTTTTTATTCTTATTATTATTTAGCTAGAATTATTTTAAAGCAATCTTTAAATACTATAAGTCAAAGCTCTGGAAATAAGGCCAGCTGTAACACAAACCAAATCACACTAAGGTAACATTAAGGTGAAATTTAAGACCTTCAGAGCTCAGAGTGAAGGCTGATTGCTCTTACTTTGTGAGAAAGGTGTTTTAGTTCAATTAATTTTTTTTTTTCTCCAAAAGTGTTCCAATAAAGAAGCAAATAAAATCATGAAAGCTCTGTTTGGAATAGAGAAGCAGACATGGCACAAACTAATTTGCCACACAAACTGATAAACTTTGCCCAGCTTTTCAAAAGGAAGCGAAGGAGACAAGTTGCCAAACTCTCGGGATCTGTGTTTAAATTGGACTTTTTTCCAGGCATATTTCATGGCCATGTAACTCTTCCTCCAGCTCAGGCTTGGGAATGCACTGCTAAAAAGGGCAGGATGGATTTGCAGATCCACAGCCCCGTATATGCAATTTTGGAAGTGTTTGGATGCAGGTCCCCACCCGCACCTTCTGGGAGCTGATCACAGGTCCCCACATTCCCACATCCGGGGCTCTGGGAATGATCCCACCAAGTCCTTTCCCACAACAGATCGAGAGTTTTTCGGAGTAACTTTTTTCAGGTTACCCAGAAGTGAGGCAGCATTTCATCAGCTCTGGGGCAGATCCCACTTGGGCCAATCCCACAGGTATTTACAGCTCTTAGAGGTAATAAATCCCCAGCCAAACCCCACTCTCACCACCCTGGGAGGTCCTTTAGTTCGGATCCTGATAAAATATATAATGTCTGGTATAAGTAATTATTCTGTTGATTTTATATCTGATCCCATTTTGCTCATATATACAGTGTTAAAAGCTAATATATTATTCAGTAGCTATAA
>NW_016690272.1:1308097-1378901 GCF_001604755.1 Lepidothrix coronata | reverse complement strand
TTTTCCTTTGCTCACCAATTTTCCTTTGCTCACCAATTTTCCTTTGCTCACCAATTTTCCTTTGCTCACCAATTTTCACCAGTTTAACGGATCACCCCTGGAATAATGAGGTTTGCTGCTCAGTTATGAACAAGTAAAAATTGTCTCTCTTGCTTTGTTTCTTTGGTTTCAGCAATGGCCAAAGAGGTATTTGACTTTCTGCAGCAGAGGAATGCACTGGAAAAGTACAGGCATAACGGGAATGTCAGTTTTTAATTTGACCTAAGACTTGGATTCTGCCCACAACAAAGACAAGTCAATGAACTTCAACTATCAAGCTTTGAAAAGGGAAAGAAAATAAAGAAAGAGAAAAGGAAAATAGTGGAATGCCAAGGAAATGAACTGCAGGAACTCTGTTAACCACAGCACGTAACTGGACACTTGAGTTCCCTGCCACCCTCTTGCCAAAAAGTCTCTGCCACGGTAAAGAAATACAAAAACATGTCCAAAAATAAATTCAACATTCCTTAAGTGTCATACTATTCAGTACTTGTGCAGCACATTTAACTGGATAGCTATGCTTCACTAGAGAAACACAATGGAATTCTCTTTAACAACCTCTTTTAAGTAAACCACAAGCTCGACCTAAAAAAAATAATAAATAAAAATCTCAACGCACAAACCATTCAACAACACAAAACTGGTCTTTTTATCCAAATTATTTTGTAACAGCAGATTTGTCAGGCACTTCCCAGGCTCAGAGGGCTCGTAGAAACAACAACCTAATAAACAAAAAGTTGAAATTCATACAATTTGAAAATATGCACAGAATAAAGAAACGGAGTACGATGGAGAAATGTGATCTGATGTGAGGAAATATTGAGGTATCCTGGTTCAGAGCCATGGAATCACATCCTGAATTGTGTCACCAGGAACTGGAAGCACTAAGGAACAGTCACATCGTGTCAGACACACCACTGGGGGGGACATGAAGATGAATAAGAAAATGGAGCAAATCCATATGTTCTTACAGGAATCCTAAGAGAAGTTCTAGAAAATGAGACTGGAAACCTTTGCTAGATCCCAAGGAATGGGAAGTAGTAGTTGTGGAAAATGCTGCCACTCCTGGAGTGCAGACAGAAGGCAAGAACTGGGGTGGGAAGAGGAGCTCAGAGGCAAAGGATGGGAAGAAGAGCTCAAAACCAAAGGGCCAGCACAGTTCTCCAGGGCTGTTAAATACCTGGAAGAGCTCAAGAGAGGAGAGGGGAAGAAGGGATGTCATTGGGAAGATGTTCTTGTTAGCCCTGCACTTCTCAGAAGTCGATTATTTTGTTGAAGGAAGCTGAAACAAAGAGAACTTAATTTGGCAAAGTTGGACTTAAAATGGATAGAGAAAGCAATGAAAGCTTCCCACACATCTGCAGTTCATTATGGACAGCAGAAGTGGCTGAAGCATTTCATTTCTAAGCTTTCTCTGCAGAAGAAAGGCCTCAAGGATAAAATTCAAGTTGCACGGCGAAAGGAAAGGTTGCATCTTCAGCAATGAGATTCTCTATCAGTGCTGGAGTGCAACAAGCCCCCCAAATCTGTACAGTCATTTCTTCTCACTAATATAGGTCTAAAAAAGTAAAATAGACCTGCATTACAACTCTTGGACAACATTCAGCAGAGCTTGTTCAGCTCCTGAAGCAGCCTGAGTGTGGCAGCCCTGTGGAAGTTTGATCCACTAATGGGAGAATTAAGCTTTTCCTAATGTATGCTCAAGTATCAAATGCTAAGAGTCATTTCAATAATAAAATCATTAAAGAAATGATACATGGCCATATTAGGTCGATTAGGGAGGCACAGGCAGACAGATTAAATGGGATGACCACAAAGAATAAAGTAAATATGAAATGGAGAAAAGTAAAGGGCAGAAAATTGAATCTAAAGGAATATTATAGATATATGAACTCGGCAAATAACTGGAGTGATTCCCCTAAGAAAGAAATATTAAGCTGGTCAAATAAAAACTGGTAACTCACTTTTCCATTTGACTTTAATCTCTGCCTATATATGGCGTAAACACCACAAAAAAATTAGGGAAAAGGAAGTGTTGGGAATGTAACTATGGAAATTACAGGCTGACAACCATCAATTACAGAATAAATGCTGTTCAAAAGCGGATGTAATAATAGCTGGCAAGAAACATTAATACAGTTTGACCTACAGTTTTATTTACTTCTTTCAGGCAACCTGAATGTCATGGTGCTTCCATAAACAATGCTTAATGCTTTGAACTTCAGTAAAACACAGCAAGAGTTAATTAAAATGATACAATCAAGGCCTATCTCTTTTGATATAATAGACAGAACAATAAAAGAGAGACTGTTTATTATAGATTCTAATAATTATTCACAAAAAGTATACAGTGAGAGACGAGGCTTTCATTTTAAAGATAACTTCTTGAGCTGAAAAATCTCCTTGCTTTGATGTTTGCCTGCTGCTGGAATTCACGCATTTGGGAGCAGAGACTTTGGCAAACAAACCCTTAATACACAGGGATGAAAAGCTCTTTTCAATAACATTAATGTTTAACGCAAACTGCTAAAAGCAAGAAAATTCAAAGTTAAGGCTGACAACTCCATTTTTAGCTTAGAGATCAGAGTTTAAAAAGCCCCAGCATCTCCTGCCAGAGCTGTTGTAAGATTGCATCCTGAATATCCTGGCTTTTGTTTCATTTTCCATTCTCTGATTCTTTCCATTAACGTGCAGACCTGGATGCTTTTGTTCTATTTTAGTTTGTTGTTGTTGTTGTTGTGCCTTTGTTCCTTTAATCACCAAAAAAACGTCAACACTGAGGAGCAGAAGTAGATGATGTTATGAAACCTCCTGTTTAAGTCCTCCATCTGCTTTTCCAACAGCACCCAGGGCTCAAGCTCCCCCTTTGGCAAGGTGGGAGTCGGGAAACTCGAGTACTTCACACAATTCCACCTGTTGGGAGGAGCAGAGCATCTCCAGGAGATGTTCTCCCACAGGGATCCAGTTCTATGTCCAGCTTAACCAAAGCCAAACCCCACATCTGCCTGTCAACAAAGGTGGCCAAGCCAGAGAAATTCTATTCCAAGTTAAAAAGCTACTTTTGGAAAAGTTTGAACTGCCTCATTTATGCAGGAACATGGGTTTGGTTGGGATGTTGCTATTTTTTTCCCCTTTGGAGTGGGAGATATTATCTTTGAATGAATTCATCTGAAAAAAACAAAGCTGCCTTCATCAGCTAAGATATATTGGATCTACAACCTCCTGCCCCCCAATTGCCCTTTTCTTTTTCTTCACTGACACACTTGTCTGACATGAAAGAAGAGGGGGGGGGAAGAAAAGAATAAAAAAAAAATAAAGCCAAGCATTCATTTTAACTTCTTTTTTTTTTTTCCTTAGGTACCAAATGGGTTAGAATCTAAAATTATCAAACTAAATCAAAATGATTCAAGCTAAATTTCTAAAGACACCAAAGCCCTGCTTATAGTGCAGATATATGATCTGAATAAAAGTGGTTCCAGGGAGCTGGTTATTCTACCTTGGATGTTTTCTCATAAACTCCTTTTTCTAAAGTGGTGCAACACTGCTCTGCCCTCAGTGCCAGCTGAAGCCCTGGCTGCACACAAGGAGCTTTCACAGGTCTGTGATCAGTCTCACAACATCTGGATAACTTTTAATGCCCTGTTTTTTCAAAATCTTTGCTTTAAAAAAAAAAAATAAAAAAAATCTAGATTTTTCAAGTAAGAAGTGAGTTTCCAGCCTTCTCAGTTCCAGAGAAAGATTGGAACTGTGATCTTCACTCAGTCTGAAAGGAACTCCGTTCCCCCCAGTTCATCCACTGCCCGTGCCATCCTGAGGATTGGAATATCTCTTTGGCCAAGTAGGATCAACTGTCCTGGCCCTGCTCCCTCGGTCCTTGATTTAGGGTAAGCACTGCTCAGCAACAGCTAAAACCTCCTGTGTTATCAGCATTATCCCATCCTAAATCCAAACCACAGCACTGCACCAGCTACCGGGAAGAAAACCAATTTTACCCCAGACAAAACCCAGGGCAACAGCTAAAACTTATTTTCACTTTATCAAACTAGACTAAATTCGCCAAAAGAGTTCTAAAAGTAGTGGTGAACACTCCTTGTTGAGACACACAGCTCTGCTGGGGAGAAGTTCGAAATCAGCAGGAGCTTCTCCCTCGTGTACCTTCTGAAAGCTGCCGCCTTTGGCACCAAACCCACCCCACCCCTTCCTGTCACTGCTTTTAAGGCAGAGTTCACAACCCTCAGGACAGATCTGCACCCATGGAATAACCCCTAAAATAACCCTGCAGCACCACAGCCAAGCCATTTTTAATTGTTGTTTTGTAAAGGGGGCAATTCTACTGGTGCAGATTCCCAAGTGCACCAGCATGGCAGGGGAGTTGATGTGCAAAGCCACGACTGGGTGTTATTCCCCACTAAAACAATTATCTGCTGGCTAATTGGGATCACTGCACTTGTGGAAGTGCTGGAAATAGTTCTAATCAATTGTTATAATAGTGTACCAACTCATGGAGAATGCAGAGGAAAAAAATGAAATTCCAGGCCATGAAAGATTCCTGAATTACTGAGGGATCCTTAGTGTTTTAATTGAGCAGTTTGCTCAGAATATGGGGGGAATGACTCATGCAGTTCCCCACCTCCACAAGCAATTTTTGCCAACCCATCTGCCACCCCAAATGTTTCGTCCCAAGCAACCCCATCAGTGGACTTCTGCTCCCTCTGCTGGATCTGCAAAAATAGGGATTAATAGACCCAAAACTGTTTCCTTGGGAGGCAAGAGCACAACTTCCTCTGGTTTCACCGGGAGAAGGGCTCTGCCCCAGCCCTGGCTCCGAAGTGGGGCTGACATCACTGCTAAGGCTGACTCGCAAATAAGTAGCAAATAAACAGCTGTAATACTTTGAAATAAAAATACTTTGAAACAAAACCCCCTAAACCCATGGGGGGAACATCAGTTAAAAATAGAAGTGGCTTAAGAGACGATAATTTTTGTCAATGCTGTGTGAAAAGAGGTGCAATCACAAGGCACTGACAACACCCATTGAGGCTGTCAGCGTTTCTTTCCATCTTTCCCAGTTGTTTCCTCCCAGCACATGAACTTGCAATGGTGGCTCCTTGCCACGTGTCACAGGAGGGGGAAAAAACCCCATCCTTACAATGGACAATAAAGTCCTGCTTCTGCATTCCAAGTGCCAAACAAATAAATCCTGCCTTCCATTAAAACCCCTGCCCACGTGACTTTGCCTGTAGTCTCCACTCGAGATGCTTTTAGTGTCTGACTACTTGGAAATCACAAGTGTTGAACTGTTTAGTGACTCTGATCCTCCCATCAGTAAACTGATCCGGTGATAAAATGGAAAGGGCTTCTGCTATTTGCATTTTTACTCAGTTTAGTCACAGATCACAAAATAAATTAGTAAATTGAGCTACGAGGCTTCCAATTTGCAGCCACCAAACCTTCTAAATAATTGTCCATGCTCAAATACACAAATCCCCTCAAATGGAGTCATTTCTTTGTCAACTAAAACAACGGTGACAAAAATTCCATCCCCCCAAATGTTTCCACACAATGAATGCTGTAAAGAAATCAGACAAAATTTCTCCTTGATAAACTCCAGAGAATTACAAATTTCCAATGAACTGAAATGCTAAAATCACCCCTGGTATTCTTTCTGAGTTGTCAAACACTGTTCCTCCAGTTCCATAAAAGAGAGCTGAGAGCTGTTTTCTTGCTGCTGCAGAAATGCTGCCATGGTCCAGGTGCCTGTTTCACAATTAGCAGCAGCACTGGCAGGCTCTGAAAAGCAGCCAAATTCCTGGAGACTGAACACATCTCCCACTGCTCCGGTCGAGCCTTCCGGGTCGGGGCTAAAGCACATCCGTGGCCCTTGCAGGGGGAGCTGTGGAGCTCCTGCCACCCCATTTCTCCTGCTGCTGGGGCCACTGCCACAAACGGCACCGAGAATTATCCCCCCCAAAACGTGGGGACTTGGCACAATAAATGCCAGCCCTCTGGTTAACATCAATTATTTGGTTAGAAACGTGCAGGGCAACAATTCCAGCACAGCACAACTGGGGCTGGGTCAGATCTGGGTCACTCAGATGCTCCAGTTGTTATTGATGTGGCCCTGAATTGCCTCTTTCTGGGTAATTTTAGGCTGAACAGTCAAACCTTTTTTTGATAAACACAGAAGTAAATCAACAGAAGTAAAACAACAGAACCAGGCAGGTTCTGTGATGTCTTAGTTGGAATTTGCAGTGTGTCAGGACAAATGTCACACTTCCCCTTGACCTATATTAAAAATATTTAAGTGTTTAAAATATGATTCCTTTCATTCATATGCTAATGAGTATAAACAGTGCTCCAGTCAACACATTACAAAAGCCTAAATAGATTTCACCAGGACTTTACATCTTCTTAGTAAATTAGGTATAACAGTTAGTAAATGGATGCACTGAGGGCATTGTAAAGTTGCCACTCAGCTGTGCAATAATAAAGGGACTACACAGCCCTAAAAAAAAAAAAAAAAAAAAAAAAAAAAAAAGTGCCTTGGGAGTTTAACAAAAAATTAAAAAAAAATAAAAATCAAAAATCACAGCAACTACATATTCCACTGGGGACAGAAATCCTTTGGTGGGGAGATATTTTCCTCACGTATCAGAGAAATATTAGAGACGAAAAGGAGTGAGGTTTCAGTTCGCAAGGCTTTGTTTGTGTGTGATCTGCCCGTTGCCGCTGCTGAAGGGGTGCAGGCACAGGCTGGATCCATCCCTGCACATTCCTGCCTGATGTTAATCTCCTCTCTCCACTCGGATATTTCCCAACAATAGTGGTCAGCTAAATGCTGCTAATCCTTTTAGCGCGCACTAATAATTATGCATTAGCACAAATAATATTAAAGGGTTTTTTCCAATAATTACATATATAATGGATGTGTCTTTAAAAAGTTGTTTACAGCTAATTAACCAATGAATAATTGGTTTCTCTTCCTGAAGCAGGAGAAAGCTTGTCTTGGAGTCACAGTCAAAAACGCTTTCTCTCTCCCTTCTTTAAAACAGTTTTACAGATGTTGTTAGCAATTAAAACTGTTAAAATGCTATTAAACCAAAATTTCTTTATTAAAGGGATTACTCAACCCAGCTGAATTGTCTTTTAAAGGACTGGATCATCTCAAATAATTTCCAATTTGGATGCTCAGTGAATGGTCTGAACACACCAAGCCCCTGCTCTGAGCAGTTCAGATCCTTTCCTGCCACGGCACAGGCTGCTTGTTGCTATATGACTGGTTTAATTGTGGGCTGCAATAAAGGTCATAATTAATATCCCAACACAGACACTAACAAACAATTTTAAATTGCCAGCATAATCAAATGATGCAAACATCTCTGAGCTACAAAAGTTCATTGCCGCAACTGACAATTTCTTAATTGTATTCAGTCATTCATGGAAATTTTATTAACATCGAACTGATGTATCCTGCCCTTACTCTGTCACAACACCAGGGATCTAATTTCATTATTTTCCACAAGATTTGCTTGACTACTGCCATGATTCTAATATTGCTTTAGTCCAGATGTTTATGCTATTTAAATTAGGAAGAAAAGGCTTTTGGGTAAACACAATTAAAGAAGTTTTTTTTTTTCTTTTTTTTTTTCCCTTTCCAAATTTAGTTTAACAATCTTCTTTTAATTAATGAATATAGCTGCAAAGTAGATGGGTTTTTCCCCCTCATTTTTTATGCTCATTCCCCACTGTGTGCAGCACACATCGAGTGTACGGCTCCAGCTATTTCTAAATATAACAACCTTTTAATTTTTCACTTACATTTGAGTGCTCATTAAAGTGAAAGATAGCAGGGCATGACAACTGCACTTTTCCTCCTTTTACTCTTAAATCAACCCCAATATATTTGGAGCACAACAGTTTAAATCTTCCTCCCTCCTGCCATGGTGTTGCCCCCCAGGAGTGGATCTGTGACTGAAGGATAACCCACATTTCTCATGTATTAAGTGTTCCAAATTAATGTACAGCAACACCTCTGTTTGACAGCAGAGGAATCTGTGGATCAGGAACACCGACATCCAAGGAATTTTGCTTTTTGCTATGACTTGAATATATTCATTTTTTTTCTCCTGCTGGACAAGAGCACTTCCTTCATAGCAAATCTCTTTCCTAGGAAACAATGCTCTGATGTCCAAAGTCAGATTCCCCTCCTTTTGTCTGCCTTAAAAAAAGCTGGTTTCATATAAAAAACATGAAATTTTGCATGAAAGAGCTAATAAACACAAGCACACGTTTTTATAAGGCACAGTATTATTTTAGCAAGGTCAAAATGGGCCCAAATAGTGAGCACACGATTCTACAGCAGAGTGTAGATTATTCCTAAGTGCAAAACTTGAAAACTTCAGGGTGCAAAACACAGTGTTTCAAAAATAATAGTCAGAGTCTTTCAAAAAAAAAAAAAAAAAACCAACTGTCTTGGGCCAGTATTTTTAAGGGATCTGAACTAGATTTTTCCAAGCAGCATTTTGTCAACATTTGTAAAAAGCCTGAATAATGTGTGTGATTTCAGCCGGCTGAAGATTCACACCGAGCTGTGCCAGACAGGCATCAGATGCACTGAAAACTTCCTGCTGTAATTAGTTAGCAACTGCTTTTGTAATTCACCAGCACGGAGATATTTATAAATACCCTCAGTGTTTGCTGTCCCTATGAAATGCTGTATTTATTCCACGTGCAGAAGAGGTCACTGCCACCTTTTCCCTCTGCAAATCCCTCTCCTGCCCACGTCGTGGGTGGAGGATGGCAGGACCTGAGCGAGCCAGGCTGGTATTCTTTTTGTGTGCCTTTGGTATGGGACCATTTTACATGTGGAGAACACACCGATAAACTTTTTTTTTTTAAAAAAAAAAAAAAGTGCATTTTGGCAATGCTGGCATTAATGGGGTACAACACACCCACTGGAAAATGAGCAGAGCAGCTCATGTGTATTTTCATAGATATTTTCTGTCAAATAGTTCCAAACGTCGGTGCTACACCTTTAAGTGTTGCTCTGGTTCCATCATGTGCCGATATGGAGATGTGTGTTTGGCAATCTCTCCCAGTATTCCATGTCAATTTTGCAAAAACTAAAAATATTGTTGAAAAAATATTATCCCAAGAACATACGTAAAATTATAAATATTCAGCACATCAAGCTTTTGATATACTTTAGTGCACATGAACTGAGTAGCTGTCAAAATTACAACAGGCAACTCAAGTAATTATGCAGATTTATGCAAAACATTAACAAGAAGAATTAAATGCACAAATGAGGTGGCTACACTTGAATTGTTAAGATTATGAATAATTACCATGAATCTTTTTGCTCTTAATATAACTTGTTTTTGATAAACAAAGCCTTAATTATCAGAATACTTTTGAGAATTTTGGTGACCTTCATTAATCTTACAAAACAAGTCTCTTGTGTTCTGCATTGTAAAAGGCACATGCTTGGAATAAGTACACAAACCATGGGAAAAGCATATGTTAATGGCTACTACAAACCAGTGAATGATACCTCAGGTTGGAAGTAGAAGGCATTCTGCACACGTAGGTGAAATAATATTGAGTATTTGGAAGTACTCTGGGCTGAATAATATCTGACAAAGGCTGGGGGAAGGCTGCTACATGAGAAATTATTTCATTTTGCAAAATAACGGGTTATTTTAAGCATGGAAGTGAAACATCAGCCTACTAATTTCTCATCTCTGAGATACAGGAGGTGCAATCAATCATTTATAGAGAACCCCAAACATCCCTGCCCCCGCCCAGAGCTCCTCTCCTCGAGGCCTGGCGTCGAGGTGAGCGTGGGTGCCGCACAGCCGTGTTTGCCACGCTCCCAGCCGGCTGCCAGGGAGAGCCATTCCCGCTGATTCCAGCGCTGCCCTCTCCCTTCCCAGGAACGGTGGTACCTCTGGGTGCCCCCCAGTTCATTGGGGCGGTGATTCGCGGCGCTGTCGCGGTGCCGGAACATCCCACCGAGCGCCAGTGGCGGCTCCTGCGGCACCGGCACCGGCCCAGCTGCCGCCTCGGCCGGGCCCACACCCCCTGCCTTGGGACTGGGAGCCGGGGAGAAGTTGGGAAGCATTAAGTCTTTAATGCCAGCCACAGTCCCGCTTCCCCAGAGAGCGAGCTGTCACGGCAATGGCGGGTTTGTCAGCAAATCTCTCCCAGGGACTCGGGTTTGTTTTGACAAATGTCAAATAGCTTTGATGCATAAAAATTAACTTCGGGAGGTCATAATTAGACAAAATCCAAACTTGTGTTTTGCTGGTACTTGCAGCACTTTATGTCCTTGCACAACAAACTGTCTGGACAGCTGAAACCCTGGACAGCGGGAGGCTCTGCTTGGAATTCATACAGCTCCCAAAGCCCTGGGAAGCCATGAGGAAGCCATGAGGAAGCTCATGGGCTCGGCTGTGCTTCCAAAATGCTTTGCCTGGCATGTCTCTATGGAACCAGCCAAGCCCAGGGTTGCCATCACTGTCCTATTCCTGACTCCCCCCCAGCTCCAGTGGGAAGGAATCACTCCCACAGGGAGGGCGCTCATCCTCCCCGCTCCACGTAGCCTCGCAGGCCACCAGAGCCAGGCCACAAGGACAGGCCCAGGAGGGAAGCACTGGTTCTTCTTCCCTCCGTGCCGATCCCTGCTCTCTGGGCAGGAAGCACAGAGCAGGAAGGCTCTGGTACAAGCTTTTCTTCCCATGAGCTCAGACCTTCCCTTGAACACGCGCCTGTGGTTTGCTCCATTGCCCCCTCCCGGTGCCGGGCAGTGCTGCAGCTCCCAGCTCAGCCCCTCGGAGAGCTTGGGCAGGAAATATTGAACTAGAAATGTAGCCACCTGCTTGGGGAGTAGCTGGAAGAAGAGATTTTCAGCTGAATAAAGCAAGAGGGTCAGGAAGAAACCCATCACAGACTCAGACTTCATAAAGATCCCACACTAAGAGGCACAGGGACAAAGGTGTGCTCCCAGTCTGGGCACAGAGCAAACAGGTGAGTCTGCAGCATTTGCTTCCCAACCCATTCCCTCTCATGTCCATGCTCCCCTTCCTTGGAGAGGGCACTTTTGTAGCTGTGAGAGTGGACCAATTTTCAGATCCATTCAACCCTTCGTTCCTTTTCCAAAACCACTGATCAGAATATCAACTACCAGGGCTTTCCTCTCCTGACAAAACTCTTATTCAACAGGTGGGTATTGCATCAAGGCCTCCAAATTATTTCCCAGCAGCCCCAGAGAAGCAACACACAGGAAACACTTTCCATTCACAAACATCACTTCTGGCTGTACAACAACATCACAGCTACTTGTTCTGCTGATGTCCCCACACTGCAGCTCTGGACTCCCAAAACTCTCTGTTGTGTTCTTAGGAATTGGCAAAGAGAGAGAGAGAGAGGCAGAGATCAAACCCAGATGAAAATTATAAATGGGTGGATTTACTAGACTATAAAAGAAAAAGCAGGTAGATCAAAATCCATGCCTTACAATCAAAGAACAGCTACTTTGGTGTCATCAAGTTACTTTTCAGGAGCTGCTCAAAGCAAACACACCCTGCCGGCCTCAGACCTCATATGCAAGTCTCCTATAGAGCTCTGATTTTTACAGTCATGTAAAAATAAAAAATATTGGAAAAGAGGAGCCTTCCCATGAAAATTCTGACAGGATCATAATGGTAGCAGCACTACTGGGAGCTGCTATAATAATAATATTCTTCCTGCTACTTGTGCCTATTTTCCTTCAACACTGTACTTGCAGCAGTCATTTCCCAGATAATGAGCCTGTTGTGGAGAAGGGCTAATTTAGAAAATCAGAATGGGGTTACCACCAGCAGACATTGTTTTCTTAATAAATGATCATTTTATTTTGAATAAATGTGAAGTTATACCCTGTCAAGATGTTCTTGCTTGCCATGAAATTTCCCAGTATCCAAAAGGTTAGTGGAAGGTTTCTCTTTATAAACAGACAGCGTTGACACAATTTTTCCTGGTTCCTTGTGTAAAAGCATGAGAAGAAAACAAGTTTACTAAGGAGGTGATGTAGAGACACAAGAAATGACTAAGTAGCTTCTGGCACCGTTTTTCCCCGCTGGAGTTCGTGCGTGGTGACCACAAAACACCACACAGCATTTTAAGGGAACAGAATCTCACACAGATCATGACGTGTGAGAATGATCAATGTGCTGATCTGAAGTTGGCTGGTGGAGTTTTTTACTCTACACTAGACTAGAATTTGCAGCCTAATTTCTCCTGGGTCACTCAGGTTGGACTGCAGCAAGCTGGCATCAGTGCCTGGGTACTACATAAGGCCTGACTTAGGCTGTTGAGCCAGATGTTGGTGGAAAAGGGCTGTAATTACCTAAATCAAACTCCCTTTCTCTACTACAGAAATTCCTACAATAATTCAAGAGTAAGGCAAGGAGCACCCACCAGCAGGAGAAGAAAGGAAGAAGCTGTTCCCTAAGATTTGCTGGGATAGTTTCATCAGGAATACAGCCCCATGGTGAGCACCCTGCACGGATTCCAAACCACCAAGTTTAGCACGAGCAGGAGGGATCCAGAACTGCAGCAGCAGCTGCAGAACAAGCTTTGAAACCATTTGCTGTTGGCACCTGGCTCTATCATTAAGAACAAAAACCCACAGCAAACTAGAAAAGGGGAAAAAAAAAAAAAGAAATAATGACAGATTCCTTCTGAAAAAAACCCATCAACCAAAACCAAACCAAAAAAAAAAAAAAACCCATCGAGAAAGCAACTGTTTGACTCACTCATCTCTCATGATTTCTAGAAAACTTTATCTTCCTCAAACTGAGTCTTTTCTTGAACAACAGGTTTTCATCCCAGAAAGTTTGCAGATGTGGATAGACCAGGTCTACTTTAGGCCTAAAGGGTAAGTGAAGTCCTGAGATGCCACCACACCTGCCAGCTGCACATAAAGGTTCTTCAAAACCACCTAAGAATCCTGTCAGATAATAGAAGATGGAAATAAAGTGTCCCCCATTGTCAGGCCTTTCCAAAAATACAGATTTATTAAGTTCAGAGAAAACCAAAATGTCAAGAGCATCTTAGGCTTCGAGTTCCCTTCAAAGCCCTTCATCAAATTCTAAAGCCCCCAACAAGTGGACTAAATGTTCTCCCTTTGGCAGATACATAATTGAGGTTTGCTCTTAAATTAAGGTAAAAATAAACAAGCATTATTAGAGGGAATTCACTCCCAGAGAGCTTTTACAGCTGAACATTTATCAGTGTATGGAAGATGTTACATAAAGTGCTTTTTAATCAAAATCCTCTTGATCACCAGCCACAATTTTTCAACCCCCTCAGCTCTTCTCTCCGGATCTCTGTGGTTACACTTTCAGCTTCAGCCTTTTTGAGCATCAGTCTTTTGGTCTTGGTGCAAGGCAGAACAGGGATAGGGACTTCACAGAGATTCACAACAGGCTCTGCTCCCACTCCAGACGCAGAAATACACGAGACCAACTGAAAAACTGAGCCACTTCGGGTCAAAACAGAACAATTTCACTGCTGCAAAGACCTTAACAAGGAAAATACTCCACACAGCTCCACTTTGAAAACATTCATGATTCTGTATAACAGACTGAGAACTTGTACACACTTATTTTTCCCTGACTGTTGCCGGGTGAACACACCACACGTGCACATCACAGACCTTCCTGCTGCAGCACGTGAACTAATTGCTGTTTGCTAATGCCTTCACTTCTCTAATCTAGTCCCACAATTTAGATTGCAGAAATCCCACTTCTGACATTAAAAAGAGATTAAAATATAAAGCGTTGGTTTTCCAAACCAGTGACAGCGATGACTTAAATAGCTAATCCCATTAATTACCACCACTAGTCGGGGTTTAGCACTGGAGTGTCAGACAAACAAACACGAGGGGTGTCTCTCCTGTGCATGGGCATTCACACAACAGGCACTTCCTGGTCTGGAGGAAGGGAAACTCTCTGGAAAGGTCTGAAAGTGGACTTTAAAGACCTTAGTGCTGGTTTGGGTCCTGGGTGCATCTCTCTCCACCATAAACTGCACATTGTTGAATGTGCAGAAAGTTTGAAGAACATCTTAAACATCTGTGTCATGAGCCACAAACTCGCACTCTTTTGCACCTCTAACCTTCAGCTGAGGCTGAGCAGTCATTTTAGAAAGTTATTTCTTCTTAATGAATTCCAGTGAGTTAAAATAATTCATTCACTGCTAAATGTTTCTAGGAATTCTCTTTAAAACTTGCTAGTTCTTTCCAGCATGAGTTTATGCAGCTTCAGCTTCCATTCCTTTGACTCTCGTTACACTTTTGTCTTTTATATGGATTCACCACATCAAATAAAGCTCTAAAACTCAATATAATGATTCTGTATCAGAATGCCATCAGATCTGTATCAAAATGTCATCACATGCAGATAATGCTGCAACACATTGAAGTTCATTGGGCTCAGCGAGAGTTTTCAAGAAGAAAAAAAATCCTGCAAGTGGAACAAGTTTGATGAGAAACAAAAAGATTTCCATACCCTGGGACTCACCCCCATTTTAGTGTGTTCTGTACAGGGGGAATATCCAGGACAGATATTTTTTTGATATGAAAAATAAGAGTGCTGCTCCAAAACTTGCAACCTTTACTCTGTGAATGGTTGTGTCCCGATTGGGTTTGGGGAACTACTTGAAATGTAGGAAAAAGTGCAATTAAGAGCTTTAAAAATACAATTTGTTAGGAAACGTGTCTATTAAATCCATTGTGCTTGTTTTGCCCATAAGATGAAAGAGGAGACAAAGAGCCAGAGCTTTATCCTGGTACAAGTGGCAAACACAGGTCACCCTTTCCAGACTAAAACACAGTTGGTGGCCCCAAAATTTTCAGGGTGTGCCCGTGCAGGAGGAATCAGTGAATGCTCTGGATGGGGAGATGCACTTTAAATCTCTCCCTGAGAAGCAGTTTGAGGACTCAGAACCCTGCAGAGCCTTTCCCAGCAGTTCCATTGGAAGCTGACACCTCCTGACAGGCAGAAAGGGGGTGTGAAGCGGTGCCTAATTCAGCAAACTCTCCCTGCACCAGTGGGTTGTTGGCCACGCTGAGCAAGGGAGGGAGAAAAGTTCTGGTGTTGATTCAGCCACAAAGATCCAACAGCTTCTGTTGAAGAGAGAACTTTTTCCCCCCACTGCAATGGCTTTCTCCCACACTTCTGGATCCCTGGATCCACACCGTCTAAGGATACAATTCCCAGTCCCATAAATAATACTCCATATGAAGAAACTGATGTAAGTCTGAGTTTGAAAGTTCTAAGTGCCTGTGAGAAAACACGCCCTAGAGAACTTAGAAATAGGACAGAACCTTGAAACACATCATTTTACTTAATATCTTTTTTTCTTCGAGGCATAAAATACACCCCATGTAAATGCAAAGAACTGACAGTGACAGTGTACAATCCCTCAGTCCTACAGTCGCTTTGTTTTCAAATTTAACAGTTAATTTTTTCCATCAGTCATTTGAGCAGATGATAAGTGGGAAGGGATTTTAGTCATAAAAACTATCATTTGTAAAGGCCTCATTTAAATATGCCTTAATTAGCATTTTCATAACTGAGTTATCAGGTTTCCATTAAACTCTGAAATTCTCACTTCTGTTCCCACTGGACAGATGTCCACATTGCAAAAATAAAAACTGCACAAAATCTTACAACACTAGAGTTGGCAGTAGCTGGAAAACAGTCTGGGAAGAGAGAATGAACGGGGAGAGCCAATCTTTCACCACCGTTTTCTGCACTGAATCCAACCATTGAGACAGTGTGAGAAAGTCGGGACTGTTGGTAAATATATCGTTTCTGGAGCGAGCAAAAGACAGGACTCCTGTCCCCTTGGCAAGGCAGGCTGATGCCTTCAATTTGTGCTGTGTTAAAGGAAAGCAAATCAACAGGAACTCTGAGAAGTTACAGGATTTCTCAAACTTTTTTTCCCCTCCAGATTATATCACACTTAACAAGTGAAGATGTCGTTCCTGGGCAGTCTTGGAATGATCCAGATCTGGCACAACTTATGAAACTGCTTTTCCCCAAGACAGAAAAGTACTGAACTTTCTTCCTTCACTAGAACTAAAATGTTTTGAAAAAAATCCCAAACCACAAAATCCAAACTCTTTCTAGTCCAAAATTCTAAAGGAATGATGTGCACTCAAGCTAAAAGCAAAAGCCTAAATACATATAACACTTAACAATTATATAAACAACCTTTTACCTCTTTAGAGCTACAGTACAGGGAATAATCAGCTACAATCATTGCTTTTGAAAATGCAGGATTTATACTGCACAAAATACTTTAAAAAATAAAGAATTTTGTCTGCTCAACAAAGGAAAACTATCAGACTAAATCAGGCCATTGCAGTATTATTTGCAGCAATCATGATAAGTCAATTTTGGCTTAAACCATGATTGTTATAAACACTCACATAACATATTATTTCCCAGATGGCACCTCACTGAAGCAAATACATCAAACTTCTGTTTCCTTATTCTCAAATAAGGGTGAACTTGTCACTTGGGATAACCTCCAGCAGCTAAACAAACCCTCCTCTGGAAGGTGAGCACTCTGGGCTGTGTTCTTGGAGATCCCTGACTCCAGGGCCAAAGTTTGGGCAGGAATATCTCAGTTTCCCTACAAAGCTGGATTATTCCCAAAAGGAGGAAGGCAGGGCAAGAAATGGCAGCAGGTGGTTTGGATTTGACTCCCAGCTGTGGTGGTGGGACCTGAGTGAAGGAAGCAGAGCCCTGCAGAGGTTTTAATGCAAATGCAACGTTGCCTTCAGCCACGGCCCAGGAGGGAAGAGGGAAGTGCTAAGACACCACAGACTGAATTAATTATGTACATTGAGGCACAGACAGACGTGTTTATGGGATGGCTACAGCACAGCAAACTCTGCCTGGCTGCAAAAAACTTGGCTGCTAATGCTGACTCTGCCACTGATTTGCTCTGTGACCTGAGGCAATTCACTGAAGCCAAAATCTCCCACCTTAGGCACCTTATTCATATTTAAACCCTTAAACAGTGACCTGATTTCCAAGGTGTTGAACATGCACCACCCCCACTGAATTACAGGTGACTCTAGGTATTAATACAGGAGTTCAAATTGAGGTTTATTTTGGAACAATTCAGCTATGGCCACTCTTGTCTGAACCAACAATGTTCCCCAGTGAATCCAACTTCCCAAAAGAAAAACTCCTGCCAAGAAATGCAGCAAGATAACACAAAAGACACAGGATCTGCATTTCTTGGTACAGAATATATACAAGCATGCATATAAATACTATATATGTACATGCATCTGTATCTATATATGAAGACAGGCTTAAGGAAACTAATTTTTCTTCTATAAAGAGTCGAGTGTTTATTGATTAAAAAAATTGAGAAAAATTAAACTAAATAAAGTAGATGATTTAGAAGGAGGATACAGCACTGCTATAGCTTGCCTTCTTTTCCCCTTGAATTTCTTCCAGGATTCTTTAGGTATCTGATTAATAACAGGGATGAAGACAAAACCAGGAGGCAGTGAATTAAGTCTCTTCCCAGATGGATGAAATTCTTTCAGCAAATTATGACTTCTGGGCTCCAGGCTGCTCCTTATTGCAGCAGGGCATGGAAATAAGGAATGCCTTTTCAGGAAGCTCCAGCTCAAAGGCTGGTAAGCACAGGGTAGATATGTTAACACAGAGGTAGGCACGAGTTTCCCTACAAGTTCCAGGGATAAACCAGTTTATGGGAACAGGCTCTGCCTCCCCACAGCCTGCCACACAAACCTCTCCCTTGCCTTTCTCCCATCAGCACTACCAGGTGTGCAGAAACCAGGCTGCAGAGGAAATGTGTATTTTAAAATCAATTAATTCTTATCATCTACTGTGTGTCTTAAAAGAACATTTTACCACAGTCCCATCCTTAATACAGAAATATCATCAAGTAATGAAGCCTCCAGTTCAGGGATTCAATGCTTTTAATAACATTTATCAAGCAACCACCCAGACACCTTGGCTTCCATCTGAAGATGTCCCAGTGCCTCTGGAGAGAGCAGAGCAACCGTGGAGTTATAAAGGCACCCTAAGGACATTGTCTAAAATAGTCATTACACATCATTTTTAATCCAAGTATTCACAGTTATAAGTTTAATAGGCATTAAAGAAAAAATAAAAATGAAATATTTTTCCTCCTGCAGAGGATTAAAATGTGAACTCCTCGTTTCCTGTTATGCCCATTTCCCCTTCCCTTCAGACTGTACTCCTGGGTGAAGTGTATCCCTAAAATCCAGATGTCAGGTGAGCACAGGAGCTGCCATCACATCACTATTCCAACCCCATCCTGCAATGAACTCCCAACTTTGATTTCTCCCTGTCCTGCTCATCTTTGATTAGGAGTTGCTCATGCTGAAGATCTGCTCAGCAAGAAAAATTAGCCACAGTGACTTGCATTATTTATCAGCACTAATTCGGATGTACATTAATCACGTGCCATAAGTGGCTCCACGACAGAAAAAACAAAATTAAAAATAGGACTTGCCTTCTCAGAGGGAAAAAGTTTGCCTTGTGTTGTCACCTATGTAAGAGATTTGCCTCCTGCAACTGGTTAGCATCAGCTCCTGCTCCAGAGATGAGACTGGTTTCAGTGAGCTAAAGCTCTGTAGTGGGTCTGTGTCAAACAGGAATCACACCTCAAGTTTGGGGCCAGATTCCACCACCTCCAATGACACCAAAACCAGATTTAACACTAATCTTGTTAAATCACAAATTACAGCCCTTGTTAAATTACAAATACAGGACTGTGTGATTTTTTTGTTTTTAACTTTTGAACTGATGTGACAGCCGAGGTCCCACAGGGCAATGTGGACAAACACTCACTGACCCTCCTACAACCTGACAACGTGTAAACAGCAAAGATTTAGGAGATGATCAAAGACCACTAGAAAAAAAACAAACCAACCAAAATTCCCCCCAAAACTGTATTTTTATCTTTGAGAACATTTTGCACAGTGAGACAGTAACACTGACTACTCAAAATCAGTAGCATGACAATCAAAAATTCATATATATTCCAATGCCAGAATGCAGGTGGCAGCTCAATCAGCCACATGTGTGTCCACAGATCTCCCTGTCAAGGTCAGAAACATTTAAAGGCATTTGCAGCCCCAACATCCACCACAGCTTCAGGAAACCCTTCAGATGTGAGGCAGAAGGGAGCCTGCCTTCAAGTACTCTGTCCTAAAATAAATAATCCAGATTTTTCCATATGCTTACTGGTATCCAGTTGCTTTGTACTTTGGGTCAAGAAAGAAACCAAAAGCCTGAGAGATTTGCATTTAGAAGAAGAAACTGTTCTAGATGCTGAAACTGCACATTGGGAACAAAGAATGATCATCTTTCCCTGCACCAATAAATTGTTCAAACAGCTCAGCCTGTAAAGCCACCACAGCCTGTCACAAACTCAAGATAAACCATTCCAGCAACAAAACTCTGTCTTCAGTTTTTGCCAATACAAACAAATGGCATTAGAAATTTAGGTTTTATTTTTATATATGACCTCTTGTTGCACATCTGCACAGAAGCTCATGTGCTCTTGAGCCTAAGTGATAAGACTGGAAACAAAGTACATCTTTACTAAAATAAATATAATAATCCTAAAATAATTAGTGCTTCCCTTATGCTTTTGATGGAGAATATTTTGTTCCATGGTTTTGGTTTGGTTAATACCAGCAAGGAATTACTATTCAGCAAAATAAACAAGGCAAAAGTAAAATATTTCACATAACAGGCAGTAGAGAAGGAATTTCTACATTGTTGGAAAGAAGGAAGAAGCAAACAAGAATATTCCTGACATCCTCTTACACTTAGAGAATTAAGGATTGATAATTTTTTTACAGCATTAAGTACTTATATTTTTTTCTCCACCACTCCAACATCAATACTAAACCATTTAGAGAAAAAAGACCCCTTTGGCTCCTTGAATGTCTCTGTTAATATTTATTGGTGTAGATCTACAGTATGAGGCTACTCCAGCAAATTAGGACTTACAGTCAAGGACTCTGAGGTTTCAAAACTTCTACCAAAAAAAAAATGTTCAAGCACAAGGTTTTTAATACATGAGAAAGTTAAATAAAGCACATCACCATCCTCTACTTCTATCTCAGCCATAATTGCACTGAAATTCTTCTTATCACTCCAGTAACTAACAGTATCTTATCGTGTAAGTGCTTCTACATGACAATTAAGATCTGTTTGCCTTCAAGTAAATTTAAAGAGTGGTCTTTAATAAAACAGAATAAAGCAAAGAGATGTCAAGTATCATCTGTGAGCCCCCCCATGCTCACCCAGAATTCTCCAGGATTAGCTTGCCTGGCAGTTTGAAAGCTGCAATCTGGACTTTGTCAACTTTTTGGCACTAAAATTCAAATGCAACCCAAGAAGATTAGAGCTGGCAGCGTCACTTTAATAGCAGGTTTGCTGAGCAGCATTCCAGGGAGTTCAGCTTCACCTGAGATAAACCCCTGGATCGGGAAGTTCTGCTCCCTGGGAGCCCGAGGGGCTGCCAAGGCCGGGAGGCCACCCTGCAGCACCCTGCTTGGCTCCTGAAACCTGGGATAATGGGAAAGCTCCCTCCTGCTGCCAGAGCTTGGGAATGGGCTGGGATGGGAAGTTTTGAAACCTCAGACACCTCGACTGTAAGTGTTCATTTGCTGGAGTAGCCTCATACTGTAGATCTGCACCAATAAATATTAACCTGACTGTGCTCTTTGGATATCTTTACCTTTTTTTGACTTGAGCAAATTCAAACAGCTCCAACTCCACAGCCTCCACTTCTCTGCCCAGGGAAGAAAGCAGGACAATGAGATGGGCAGAGAAATCAGGGGGAAGGGTAGAGCAGAACTGCTGCACCTTCTGGTGGCACAACACACAGATCGTGCTCCTCAATTGCATCAGGAGGCTCTGGCAAAAGTTCTGCTCCCTGGAATTCTTCTTTGAATTCTGCCTCTATTTTGGACTTGTGCGCTAAAAGTAAAATTCAGCACTGACAGCACATAGCTGGCTGGTTTATAGAACAGTTGGTACAACTTCCCAAACAGGGTTACAGTGCTTAGGAGTTAGGGCCAAATTTTGTTCTTGTAAAACTGCTCATCCTTTCCCCAAACGTTCCGGGAAAGGAACTCCAGCAGTGTCCAAAAGCAGAAGGATGGAGCAGCTCCCAGTGGGCTCCACAAAGCAGCAGGGTGGGGAAGAAACTTAACTTAGGATACATTCCCCAAGCCCCAGCTCTGAATGGAAACTCTGCCTGAATCAAGGCTTTCCAGAATATCTCCCCAGGCTTTAACTCACAGGCAGGGGGGAAGAAATAACAAATCCATGGAAGTGATGGAGGAACAAAAAAAAGAACCCAGTGCAAGTGGGACTGAAGGAAATAGTTCTCCCAGCCTAATACCTGGCATTGGAATGAGCATAAAGAAGGACTTCTCACTTCAATCTATGGATGAAGAAAGTTAAACAGTTTGTAAAAAGCAAGTCTACACAAGCTTATGAAGTGCTCTCTTGGAAGGAGCTGCATGAGCAATAGATCTAAGAAGTCTGAATTTTCATATTTCAAAGCCTATATATTTTCATCTCTAACCCCAGTAAGTGCAAGAGAAACAGTTACCAAGAGGAGGGGGTAGAAAAAACCCCTAAAAAACCCAGCCAAGGATAATGCATAATTCAGAGTCAGGAGTACTGGCCCCTGCCAGCTGGACAGCTCCAGGAATCTCTCCAGTGCTTTATTCAGAATTTCCTCAAGTGAAAGACGACAGTTTGTTAAAAATGACACCTTGGGGATGGATAGATAATCCCTCTCTGACTTCCATGTCATGTTTCCTCAGTTTACTTCAAGTCAAACTCCATTTCTCTGCCTTGCTCCCAGGTCAGCCCTGCTAATGAAAATCAAGCTGTCTTTTTGCTGCTATCAACAATAGTCAGAGAACAAAATGCAGGTTCTGAACTTGGCATGTTTAGTGTTGGGGATGATGCATAAGCCAAGAGCAGACAGCTTCATTTTCTTTAAGCTGGGCTGACCCTGCAGAGAGAGAACTGAGGGGGAAAAAAACCCAACAGAAAACTTTTAGTTTTGACTCGTAGTAGGAGAGTTGAGCAAACATGACATGACGTGGATGTCAGAGTGCATAATGGGACTGCAGGAACGGCAGTGATAGCAAGAGGATATACAGAAATGCTCAAATTTATGTAACTAACCTTTGGAATACAGTTAGGATCTCTCATGCCTTAATTACAGATATTAATATGCTGATCAGGGACAAAATCAGAAAGAAAACCAGGGAAGATGCCTACACCAAAATCACTGGTTTTTTATTTTTTTGCTCCTCTCTGTAACTTCCAAAGCCCACTTTTAAAGCTTTATAGCACATGGCACAAGCTACCTGACAATCAGAACAAAATCACATGCTGGATTGGAATACATGTTGGAATTTGCATGTCCCACCTTCCACTAGCCCAGGTTGCTCCAAGTCCCGTCCAACCTGGCCTTGGACACTTTCAGGGATGGGGCAGCCACAGCTTCTCTGGGCAACCTGTGCCAGGGCCTCCCCACCCTCACAGGGTAGAATTTCTTCCCAATATCCCACCTTACCCTGCCCTCTGGCAGTTCAGAACCATTACTCCTCATCCTGTCATTATCTGCCCATAAAAGACACATCTCCCCTCCCATATTCATGTGACTCCAAAAAACAAAGTTCAAAGCAGACATATAAATGTACAGTTCCAACAGGTCAACCAAGCAAAGGACCAGGCATTAGAGACTTCTGTCTATGTTAATTCTAAAGTATTGCCTCTAATGAATGCCACCACTCTGCATTTTATTTCTGCCTTTCCTTCATAATTCCTCTGATAAGAAGCGGATAAAAAGGTGCCATAATCTTCATAAAGAATGGGAGTTCAGTCCTATAAGCTGGGATCTGTAGTTTTTACAAAAACAGAAGATACTCCTCCAAGACATCTCAAGAAAACTCCCAATTAGAGTTTAGAAAGAATACCAAAATGCTGTGAGTGTACACTGAATAAAGACAGGAGTTTATCTGGAAAGATAAACGTGAATTGGTGTGAATTTGTACCCATGTCAGACTTGTAGGAAGACAAGTTTTGCAGAGTGAGGCAAGATCTTTTTGTAGACATACAAAATTCTAGTTAATTTTATGTAGAATAAGAATATGGTTTTTTTATCTGACAAAATCAATTTTCTCTTCAATCTGATAATTCCTCGTACAAATCAAAACCACTCCCCTAAAGAGCCTGAAATGTTAATTCTTTAGAGCATATCCATTCACAAAACATAGGAATTTGGTTACGGAGGTATTCCAGCACAGGATTTTAAATAGAGACTGACTGCACAGGGGAAAAGAAATCCTGGTCCGGGAGGGGATATCACAGCTCAGCCCCTCCACTCTCCCAGATAGAGAATGCCCAAAGTCTACTGGAGTTAGTTATCAATGCTCTCAATTTAATTTTAAAAGCACTGATATTTATTCTGATTATTTTTATGATAGTCTTGGACCTCCTCAAAGAGCTACATGGCTTTTTTTTTTTTTTTTTTTAGTACCAAGATTTGCAGAGAATTATAAGACATTCGTAACTCAGGGGCAAAGAGAGGCCCTGTACTCAAAATAAACGGTGGAGAGAACCTCTTGAAAGCAGTTTGTTTGTGGGAACCGTGTATCTGATGAATTAAGGCAGGAATAACAAAAGAAACAAGCCTTGGATGCTGCAGTTCTTACAAGTTGTGATGGATTGTCTCTTGCTTCCTGCGACTGCCAAACCCGTTTTATTTTTGCCTTTGCTCCCAGTCAGAACTGAGAGCACGTGACTCACCCACGCAAGGTGGCAACCACTTAGGTTTTACTGGGGATGTTTTCCCAGACAATGCAAACATTCTGGGGGCTCAGACTCCCCAGCATATGCCAGGTTTGTTCACTGAGGAAGAACAGCAGTGCTGCCAGCCCCGGCTCAGAAGCTCCTTGTTCTCCCCCCGACCCACCCAGCCTGGCACTGTGTGTGACAAGGATGATCCCTTGGGATCACTGACCCTGGGCCCAGCCAGACCCACTTGGCACAGGTGGGCTGAGTGAACCCTTGGGTTGTTAAATTCCAAGCAAACTGATACCTGGACCTGTTGGAATCTGCGCCAGAGAAACTGGGATTTCAGTACCAGGCCTCAGTAAGTCGTTATCAGCCCCAAAAGGCTCGTTAGCAGCTGTCCTGGGTTAGGCTTGTTCATTTTTCCACCTTTAACACCAGATTCTCTACTAAGAAACGTGAGCAGAGCTTTCTGGGTCTCCACATCAGCCTGACTGAAGGCAAACCTCCTGCAAACTCACCTCAAACTTACAGCAGTCTAAGAAATAGTGATTTTATCACCTGCCATTTCTTTTTCCTTCCCAAACTGAGCACTTTTAGGAATCACAGATTTTAAAACTGAGCACTAATTCCCTAATAGTGTTACACATACTTCTTTCCCCTCCACTCCTCACCCTTTTTCCAGAGCTCATTTGAAAGGCATCTCCCAAACACACCCCCTTTCCCAAGCTGTTCTCACCCTCATAACCTGAGCAAACCTCCTCAAATCAGGGGGCTCCTCACCTGCAAAGGACTTGACTGGGCTTTAAGAGCAAATTTCAGTGAACATTTTAAGCCCTGCATTTTCACAGATACTGTTTTAAGACACTAAATGTCCTTGTTATATTTCAGTGAGGTTTAAATTGCTGTTAACTAAAAACAAACAAACAAAAAAATGTACTTTCCTGTCTCAGGACAACATACCATTCTTTAATACACCATTCTTTAAATTAGGAGAGGAAAAAAACCCACACATTCAGACAACACAAAGCCACATTTTTTAAACATCTCCTAATCCAAGCAGCACACTGCATGTTGCACCCAGTGTGACAGGGGTGGAAACTGTGTGCTTGGATTGAGTAGCAGAATTAATACAGCCCTAAAACCTGCATGATGGCCCAGTGCATAAATTAAATACTCCTGACTAAAATTACTTGTATTTTTATAGCATTAACATTTTTTTACTCATTGCAGGATGAATTATGACTTTTCCAGGTAAACATTTCCCTACCTACCATTTTCTCTCCATCCTATTTTTTTTAGTTATACCACAAGATATAAAAGGCATCCTGCACCAAGAATCTAAACCAATTTTTATCAGGGTAGCTTAATATCATGCCATTCATGTCACTACTAAAAAACACAGGGAAGGAAAAGGTGGAATTGAATCTCACCTGCATTTTACGATTCCAGCTTTCCCTGTGGAATGGGGAGTAAACCCAAAAATTGTCACCCTCCTTTCTACAAAGCCCTGCACAGCTGGTGCATTGTTTCCCTTCAGACACAGAACAGATCTATATAAAAGTGATGCTTAACAGTTTGGGGGTTTTTTCCTATCACTTATCCTCTGGGTTTAATAAGCATGAAAGTTCAGAAGGCAAGAAAAGAGAGAGAGATTTAATTGTTTTCATCCCCAAGTATGTTCTGGTGTGGGGCAGTTGCCAATTCCTGCAGATAATACACAACTGGACATCTTCATCCACACATTGCCACCCTTCCCCACTTCCCAGCCTAATTAAGAGGCAGGTTGCACAACTTTGGAAATAAACCATATTGACTTTTGTTTTGCCCACCCAAATTTTGACACGGAGTGATTTGCCAAGGCAGAAAGTCCAAGTGCAACAGGCACACGTATCACAAACTTCCCCAGAACGGGCAGGCACTCACCCATTGGATCAACATCTTTCCATTTATTAGCATGACAAAGGACACAATTATTTTGGATATGCCTGAATGCAATTTTCATTAACTTTGCAATGATTTATTAACAAAAGTGTCAGGAATGTAATAAAAGCAGCAGGACTCCTCAAAATGCCAAAAATAATAAAAAAAAAAAATAAAAAAGGGGGGGAAAAAAGGAAGAAGAATACAGCAGAATTTCCAAACATGCCTTGCAGCATCAGGTCAATAAGGTTGCTTGATTCTATCAAAAGCATCACCATGGTGAGTGAACTCTGCAATTAACAAAGAGTGAGCACAAAAAATGCTAATATCTCATTTGAATGTAATTATGCACAGATTACTGTTCACTGGAACAAGAAAAAGGGATTTTAATTGTCACCCAAAGTTACATGTAAAAACAGGATTCCAGTTAACTTTGCTGTTTGGTGGAGTCTCTACAACACTGGCAATGCAGAGTTCAGGAATTTGGGTGTTTGGTGACTTTGGGAAACCACTGCACTGACTTTTATCCAGAGTGCAACTTCCTGGAGTCCTTTTTGTCACCCCCTCCGTGGATGTTGGCAAGGTTAGTTTGTAATAAGTTTCCCCATCGTTTGCATTTTAATACTATTTGATCTCATTTACATGTTTAAATTTGTTCCCGTAATAAAATTCATTAGTATGTTTATCATAACCACATAATGAATATAGCCCTTATGTAAAATAAAAAATTGAAAGTACATTAGAGACATTACAAGCTGTTTGAAATTACTGTGCTTTGCATATTATACCTTATTAATTAAATTATAAATTATTTATTTATGTATGTCTTTAATCAGGGGCAAGCACTAGAACAATATTATAATACAACTCCAAGCTAATTCACACGTGGAGCAGCTTTGCATCCATAGGATTCCTTCTGCCATGGGATGGCAAACACCATTCCCCCCACTGTGCAGCAGGGGACAAGAAACAGCTATTTAAAGGGCAGGGAGGGGAAAATGTTCCTTGTGCAAGTTAAAACTTAACTTGTTAAGATAATATCTCCTTTGCCTTTCCTTCTTCGGAGCATAATTAAATCAGATACGCAGATGGAACTGGAGAATAAATCATTATTCAAGCTAATGTGCCACATTCACATTATACAGAGTCCACTGATTTAAAAAAATTAATAAATGGAAAAAAATTCTGTCAGTGTTTTGAAGTGGTTTCTAAAGTTCAGCGGACAAAATTTAGCATTTTATAATCATGGAGAACGTTTGGAAAATACCACGAGGGTGTCAAGACAGTTGTTGGAGTTCACACTCGTTTTAACTAAAGTGTTAGAAAGGAAAATTAATCCACTGATGTGCAACATTACTACACCAAGAAAAATAGAGTTTATCAAAGAGAATTAATATTTGGACGAAAACTATTAGGTACTAAAACCAAAACTCACATGATTACAGAAAAATGAGACTTGTATACTTAAAGGTCAGTGGAATCTGCAGAAAATATCGAGGTATGAAACAACTGAGAGAAATTAAAACAAGAAGCCAAGAATAAAATGACCAAATGCGTAATTGAGAGAGAAGGTGAGAACAAAACTTGCTCTATTCTGATATTGAGAACTGGGGTTCAGGTACAATTTTAATCCCACTGGGAATTGTGACTTTCTCCACCGCCAAGGGGAGGAATATTGCTGTTGTGGTTGATGCCTGGTGCTTCTCCACTAAAAAACTGCCCTGGCAAGTTTTTAAGAAGAGGCCTGAGGAGCAGCTTGGATGCATTTCCCTGCATTCAGTATTCCCTCAGGAGACACCTTTCTCCATAGAGCACTGACTTGGATCTACAGCATCTCACCAGGATGAAGGCTTTTAAGGAATAATGGAATCATAGAAGGTTGGAAAAGACCTTTAAGGTCAAGTCCAACTTTGTGAGGCCACCAAACACGTCCCTGAGCTCCACATCCACACGTCTTTTAAATCCCCCCAGGAATGGTGGATCCAGCACTGCCCTGGGCAGCCTGTCCAGGGCTTGACAACGCTGGGGTACCCCTTCAGTGCCAGGAAACCACCAGTCTGTCTGAAAGATGTTTTTGTTTTGGGTTCTACAAAGTGCTCTAGGAAGGTTTAGGAAGTGAACATTTTGCTGGTCTAAAAAATAATCAGATGCAAATGTAAATTCCATTTTAAAAAAGGTCCCACAAAAAAAAAACAAAACCACAAACCAAGCACATGCAAACAAACCATCAACTCCACAAAAAATAAACAAACCAACCCCAAAACACAGAGGTTTCCTGGGTTGCCTGTAGGTGCTGTGGTCATATCACATCCCCACAGATGAGAAACATGCTTAGATCCCTGGGAAACACAGAGTAGGAGGCTGGGAAACTAATTCCTGTTTGAGGGATCTGGAAGCAGTGCACTTGGCAACGCTAATGGTTGGGCTGGATCTTAAAGGTCCTTTCCAACCTAGATGATCCTGTGATTCCATTCTTTGTGCAGAGGATATTGTCACTGATTTGGACTTCCATGAGATGCTGTTGGACAGCAGAGGGATTTGGCTGAGCAGCTGGTGCAATTTTGGGTGCCACTCTCCTTTCTGCCACATGTAGGGTCCTCCAGCCTCTCCCAGATGTCCAGTGGGCACAGGGAAAACCCTTTAAGTGGCTGAGGAGAAGGAGATATTCAAGAACCTGCCTCGGGTCACTGTAAGGGAGGTGCAAAATTCACAGCACAGCTACTGCTGTGCTTGAAGAAAGGACTAGAAACCATCTCATCCGAGCAGGGTGGGGTTGGGAACAGGCTTTTCCCCCCTGCTCTGAAGGAATGTTAACTCAGGGACACAAATACTGAGGAAGAAGAGAGGAAATCTCCCACGTCTGTGTGTGAAGGGCAGAAGGGACATCTCACCTGCCCTTCTGCCCAGGAGGCTTCATTATACACCAGCCTCCATGGATTAAAACAGGGACAAACTCAAGGATTTGGAATTCTTAGAATAAATGAATTTATCACCTCTTCTCAGCATTACTGGGAATTCAGAGTTCAACAGGAGGTCTATGCAAGAATGCAAAGCACCTCAAACACTCAACGTTGTTGAATAACTTAGATGAAAATATTTATTGGTTTGGGGTTTTTTGGTTTTTTTTTTTTGGAAAAAGGAGGTGGTAGAAAAACATCATCATTACATAGAGCGGGCAACTGGTGCAGTATTTTGGAAAAGCCATCCTTTTAAATAAAAATATGAACAAAAGTCCATAGGGATGTCAGGATTTGACCCAGAAAGGACGTGGTCTGAGCCAAGTTCCAGAAATCAGTTTGCCCCATTTCACTTGGGCTGTAAGTTAAAAGGCCCAGTTCTCTTCAGCAATAACACACTGAATAATCCAAAGACAAGCTGCAATCCCTCTCCAATTCAGCCAGAACAAAGCACTTTTAAACACCACGTTTCCCAGGGATTCCCCAATAACCCAGGTAACATGAGCTTAGGATGGACAGAACACAACTGGCAGGGACAGTGCCCACTGAAAGGCTGACACTGCAGTTTAATTCTGATTTTTTAAGGTCCTTCAACAGGAGATTTTATTTTCCCACCACTGAACATTTGGCTTCATCTCCCAATCTATATCAGATACAGGACTCCCCTCAACCAGCCAGTTGGACTCACTGACCTGCTTTCCTCCTCCTGCTGCTCTGTCATACATTATGAAATTAATTTTAAAATATGACTCCTCTAGACTTTAGATAAGAGCTTATTAATACCTTAAGCTATGTCAGGATTAAAAAGGAGAAAGATAGATAAGCATTGATAAAATTGCTCTATTTCAATCAGGAAAAACATGCTTCAAGTAAGAAAATCTACTCATTAATTATCCTGGAGAGGATGGAGAAGGGAGAATACATCTGGAAAAAATTAGTTGCAGAGTTAAAAAAAAGAATACAAATATAGAATGGACCAAACTCAAGACTTTTACTGAAAAAGTGAAATGCTTTAAAGTATTAGAACGAAAGGGAAAAAAAAGACAACCACAAACCCCCAAATATTTGTCTTAATTACCTTCCTTTTGGTCAGCAAAGCAGCTATTTAACAGGCTATTTCAGACTGTCCTTACCCAGGTATTCTAACAAGAGAAGGAACAATATAATTTCTAGAAATATGTATTAAAAAAAAAATAATATGTTCTTCAAGGTCCATGGCCAAAGTCAGAACGTGGTTTCCTTCCCAAAGTACAAACAATTGTACTTTGAGAGCTCAGATTATTTCAGCTCCAGGGATGAACGTTCAGGGAAATTCTGAGTGTGATGGCAAACAGGGAGTTATGACACAAAGTAACCATCACAGGAGGTAGTTGTGTCTGCTGTAATAAATCCTTCACTGGACTGAGTAGCACAAATCTATTCAACTGTCCTTAAAGTATTAATTTGAGTGCCACGATTACAAGACTGTTATTACCTCAGTAAAATTCATTCGGTTTACCAGTTAAAATATCTATGGTTTGAATACTGGAATAATCCAATTTAATTTGGATAACAATGTGAAAACTGCTCACATAACAATTGTGAACCATTTTCTAATGGACTTAAATTATGTGTTTGTAAAGGACATTGACAGAGAATGTATTTAATTTTCCTGGGAGAAAGCTGGAGATCTTTAAAGAAGAAATGTCTAAGCCAAAGCAGATTTAGATACTTCAACGTGTCTTTAAGTTGGGGATCCAAAATAAAGGCATTATCCAGGTCCCCCCTGCCTTTGGGGGTAATAAGTGGTAATAAGAACAAAGAATAAAGCCCAACTTTCTCCATCTCTCTTGGAAATAAAAAAACACAAATATGTCTTAGCAGCAAAGCTGATTAGTGTGTATTTAGCCACTTGCAGGTGGGAAGGGCTATCCAGGTAACTAAAGAAAATTGGAGCAGCCCCTTATAAAAAGTTAGAGCAGGTACAGATATTAACAAGCCCAACCTTAGTGAAGAAGCATCCTGGCAAGGAGAGAAGAGAGGGGGCCTGAATTTCAGCAAAGCCAGATGATATTTCTCTCCACACTAAATTGTGGACAGAGCACTCTCCAGGATCACAAGGAACGTTACTTTCTGATCTTTGAGACCTTGTGCTTGGCTCAGTCTGGAGCAACACATGTTCTGAACATACTGAGCCCGCTGACAGCGCTTGAAAAATCACTAATAATTGTTGAAATCTTTGCAGGACTTTTTCCTGTGCCATCACAGTGAGTTACTGCAATCTGCTCCTTCTAAATTCCTTAAAGGATTGTTCCTGTGCTCCTGGCAGGCTCCCAGTTGGACCCTGATTTTGGCAAAGCGCTGGGTCTTGAGTGTTACACACACACACAGCTTGTAAGGAAGCGTTTCCTGATGAAGTTCCTTCTCTCCCGTGTCTGAGGGCAGCAGCTGACCTTGGGTTAACTCCACTGATTCCAAGGAAATGGAGCTGAAGGGATGAATTTGGAGCAGAGTCAGAGCCGAGTGCCATCGAATCACAGGGCAATTCAGAACAAACTCGCCTCACATTCCTTGTGCCTTCTGCAGTGAGCAAAGGCCAAGGATGAGAATTCTTGGACTTGTTAGTGGAATCAAGATGAACAGGAAATTAATTGGATTCAAATCATGACAGTAAAATAAAAGTGAAAAAAGGTCTACCTATCAGAAGCTTTATCACAAGCCTCGTCATCCTCATTTTACCCCCCAGTAAAACAATCCATGGCTGGCTTTGTTTTCAAAAGTTTTAAAAACCCAAAGGTAAACTCAAAATAATTACACAGGCAGGCCTTTCCTTTAAAAATGACACACCAACGCAAAGTAATAATGTAGGAGCCGATTCAATAATGGTCCACATTTGGATAAAATATGGTTCTGCATTTCATCATTACAGATTTCTGAGCCTGGTGACAAGAGAGAGATAAAGAGCCTCCAGACTCTCCACGACCATAACCAGAAATGAAATTCTCAAGAAAAAAACACATACAATAAGATTTAGTTTAGTGCAATGAAAATACAGGTCTTTCAGAACAAATATCTACGTGTGTTTTTGGAATCAACACGAATACATACAGATGGGGGGGGTGTATGTGCACATACACATAAATTATCTGCATGTTTGCAAGCCCTGTGTATTTAACACACACATTCATGAATTCCTACACAGTTGTATGAATTCCCACCATTTTTTCCTGTTGTAAGTGAAGGGTTAAGGATGTGATTGGTTTGGAAAGAGTAAGTTTGTAATGGAACACCAAAGTTAGTGGCTACTCAGGCTTGGTTTGTTTTCACCTTCATTCACAGTGGTTTTGAGAAGCCAAGAGAAGCTCCTGTAATATTTTCTCTTACAAAGTCTATTTGTTAATCAGTAGTGGATCTAATCAAAGACCTAATAAGTGCATAATGGTACATTTGCTTCCCAGGAGAAACCACTGCTTCTCATCACACCAGAAAATACCCCCTCACAAGGTGCAACCAGGATCCACAGACCCACTGCAACAGTCTAATAATTTAATTGCAAGCCCTTAGGCAGGGATAACTTAAATTACAATTAGAGAGCTCTAGCACTGCTGCCAACATCTGTGTGATGAACACTGCTCTGATTAAAGGTTTTTAAAAGAGAACTCAGCACTTCACACTCCAGAACGAGTCACTAGACTAACTTTGAAGTCCTCTCGGTGACTATTTTAATACTTGTGATGCACTCTGCCTAGTCCTTCCTGGGGGGATTCAAAGGAGCCGGGCTCAGTGTGGGGTCTGCCCTTTGAAGGGCCCTGGGGGCTGTGCTTACATGAGAAATACCTTTTATGCAGGTGGAATGCACACAACACAAAGGCACTGACGGCACCAGAGGAAAAGCACCGGGCACAAACACTGCCTTGCCACCACCTCCAAAACCACAATGAGCTTGGGAAGAAGGCAGAGATCCCAGAGCAGCAGAAATACAAGGTCTGTCCTCATTCTCTGCACCCAATCCCAGTGGGATTCTCCAGTGTGCACCCCACATCCAGCACCAAGGATTGAGAGGTACCTGCTGGAGCACCCTGACCCTTCCAGGAGAGCTCCCTCTGCTTTTACATCCATGCAACAGCTCCACAGGAGACAGTTTTTTGCAGAACCCAGAGATTTTCCCATTGGCCCACAGGATTACAGCATGGAATATTGTCAGTCACAGAAATACTGGCACACATGGAGCATGGAAGTACATCAAGGCAAACCTAAGTTTGAGTATTGATGAACGTTGTGACTGCACCGTCACCTCCCCAGTCCCACACCAGTGACCACGGGGGGCAAGAGCTGTTGTTTTAGAGCAAGAAGACCCCAAAGACCTAATTTCCAGCCCACTATGCAGGTCCCAAACTCCAAAAGCAACAAAGATCCAAGTGCCAAGAGGCCCATGAGTTTATTCCAATCCTGCCCACAAAGACGTGGTGTCCCAACACGTGGCCTCCCATCCCAAAAGCAGTGACCTATCAGTGGATGGTGGCATCAGAAGCTACTCATTCTTCATGGCCTGCCTGCAGAGCAGAGCCACTCCTGTGTGATTCCAGCCTGGGAAGCAGTCTCCTCTGCTGGAGAGGGCAGCAGTCCCGGGCAAACACAAGTTTCACACACGGGAAGCAAAAGAGCCACGATACATAACTTGGATTTTGTGAAACATGATGCAAAACTCAGCAATGCACAAGGGTGACAGCTACACTGAGCCTCCAGTGTGTGAGTAAAAACAGTTTTCCTTTTCTGACAGGAAATCCCACTGTTTGAGACAACAAAACAGAAAGAGCAGCGGCCCTTAAGATACAGCCCGCACAAAATAAACTTTTTTTTTTTTTTTAAAGAAGAGGAATCTTGGCACATGGTAACAAAAACTATATAATTCTCTTGATCTTTAATCTCTATGCCAATGTCTGTTTTACAGATTATGGCCTCAGCTACTGACAAATCTGCTTAGTGAGTTTTTGGCTGACAAATCTGGCAACACAAATGCTGTCTGAAATACATTCAAAAGGCTAAACATTTTCATAATAGCTACTTTACACAGCTTAGTAGGTTTCCCTTTAGGACACCAATTTGATTTTTTTAAAGTGACAGTGTTAATTTTTATGATTACGCACAGAACTGAGATTTTTATTTAATACAGTGGGTCTTCTAAAGCTTTTCAAGGGGATCAACCACTTTGCCAACAGACGGGTGTTACAGCAGGGGTGATTATAGTAATTTTTCATGTAATTGGGAGTCACCATTTGGTTGCTATCTTTCACATGCTTGTTGCCTCATCATATAATCCTTCATAATGGGGGTTTGTTGTGCATCACAAGAACGTGCCAAGCAGCCAGGAAATAATAAACAGAGGAACCCCCTGGCTCGTGGGTAGCACGAGCGTTTTAACATCTGCCCAGCTCCCTTCAACTGCAATAAATTTCAGCTGATAACAGTGACCCAATACCAAGGCATTTTGTTGCTGTTGTTTTGAGGACAAAATCTTCAACATCACACTTCATTATCTCAGCTGCAGAGGCACAATCTGCGAGGACACAACTGGCTGACAAATGGCATCGCCTGATGTGAGAGGCCGTCACTCATCAGGAATTAGCAGAGACATCAAGTTCTTGCCCCAAGATGTCTGGGCTGTGTGTGAACAGCAGGAGTTGTCCTTTACAATTAGGGGCTGCAGTTGCTTGCATTACATAATAAATAATTTCCCTGGGAATTCTCAAGCCATGCCACCCCTGGTTGGGATTTCATCAGGTCTCCTCCAGCCAAGGAGGAGTGAAGGGGGCAGTTGGCTGCAACAGGAGTTCTCACCACAGTCAGGCTGACAGCACAGAACACAAAAGCACCTGCTTGACACCAAAGCCAGGAACTGCACCCTCAGAGTTACCGGGATCACTCATTGGCTCCCAGTCAAGGAAGTACAAATGCACTCCACCAATTCCAAGCCCTTGGGAGGCTGTTGGAAGAAAAGAACTGCCTTTGGGCCATTTATGAGACATGACTCCATCATGGAGTCTGTTGTACTCCCTGAAATAGGGCATCACTGATTTGTGGTATAAAACAATGGAATATGCACCAGAAATGGTCCTGATCTTGTGCTGCAGCCTTTTCTCTGAGCCAAACTTAGGTATCAGCACCCAGGAATGAATGACCAGCAACATAAAATTCAGGGACCACAAAACTGTTTTCAGGGGTTTGATAGAACTGTGACTCAATAGGAAGGGAAGAGCCTAGACAAGAGATTCCTGTGTCACATCCCAGGTAATTCTGCAGTACAATCCAGTCCTTGTCCTACGTGTTCAGCACAGATCCTACAGACACACTGAGCAGCAAAGCAGGGTTAGTTCTGGGCAAACCCAGGACAGGGAAGGGAGGTCTGTGGAGTGGGTTTAGATCCAGCTGTGGTTGCTGCAGGGACACCATTGCTTTAATAGCACAGCAAGCACATGAAAGACTCAAATATGAGTGTTTGGAATATTTGGCTCCCATCAGCTTCAGTTTGGTGCTTTCAGGGACCTCATTGGAGTTCAAGTCTATTTAGCATTAGCCCAAGATAATCCCAAAGGATTCTGTAAACTTAGGGCTTTATTAGTGATGAAAGAGATGGGATTCATCTTTTTGTTCTTAGCTTTCTAAATTTTAACAAGAACCGAACAGATTACCATTAAAATAAACCCCCCTCAACATGTTACTAACCAGATCACCATCTACCACACTGAATTCTTCCTCTGACTGTCAGATTTACGCTTTTACATGTTGTCTGTTCAACTTTCATACACAGAGAGATGGACAACACAGTGCCTGATATACATAAACCCTCTGGAGCTGTCTTTCCCAAAGGCAGCAGAGCAGCCCATCACACAGAGCATTTCACCTTGCCTGGAGCCAGTCCCCGGAATTTCACTTCCTACATCATTAGGATGAGAGGGCCATTTCCACAGCTATGCTTCAGTGCAACCTCCTCATATTACATCCACCTCTTGTTGCCTAACAAAATGCACAGAGATTCCTGTTCCAATTCCTGAAAGCTGAAATCTGCACAAACAAACAGTACTTAAAGCTGTAGAACAGAGTCCCTGGCTGAGGAATAAAGAAGACAGGTGACAGCCCTACTGGCATGTCCATCTTTCCCATCCAGCTCCAGAGCGTGGCAACGTGTTTTGGCAAGCCTAAGAAGCCTGTTTCTTCTGTACTTGTAAACTAATTCCATAACAAAATGCAGTTTGTGGTTGGCCTCTTTCATCCTTCATACAGGCACAGTAATCCAGCACCAATGTGTGTGTGGTTTTAATTACACCAAACAAAAAGCTAAGTGAGAATCCAAAATACAAGAGGCACTACTTACTCCAATAAGACAGACACAAAACTGGCTCATGCTCAAGCAGCAAATTCTCTTTTATGTTCATTTAAGAGCGGTAATAACATCTCTGAAGGCACTGATGAGGTGATGCAATGCAGGTAAAGAGATAAAGACAGCAGTAAATTCAGGCTTTGAAGGCAAATAAATTAGGGAGCTTGTCATGTAAAGGAACAGATCCTGGAAAAATCAGGCCAGAACAAAAAACAGGGTCAGAAAAGAAATCAAGAGACTGCCAGGTAAGGGTGAGAGCCAACAGGATTCAGGTGGATCCCAAGGAGATGTGCAGGAAGGACAAGCTCAAGGAGCATAACTGAAGCAGCACAGAGTTATAGGACCTGCCTCACATAAAGGAAAATACAGAGTCCACATCACACAGAGCACTGGAGGAGAAAACCCAAGAGATTTCAGGTTGGGACAATGTTAAAAAAAACACTTTCAACTCCAGAATGACCCTATTAAAATTAAGTTTCACTGAACTTGGTAAGCTCAAACATTAACATCCTAAAACTGACAACGCTTACCTTGAAACCAAACTGATTTTTATTTCCACTAGTGCAACAATTTCAATATTCAGTACACCAGAAAGTTCTTACATTGATTTTTGACCAGTTTCATAACAGAAAATGTAGATCCCAGCAGCAAATAGCACTTGCTCTGTACCAGAGTGAGCTCGGGAAGGTACTCTGGGACAACAGGACAAACACATTATCTTGACATGCCTGCTAACTGATGGGTTGTTATTAACTGTTGAACTGCTTAATTAGGTTTCCTAGTTAACAGGCTGTTATGATTAGAGGGGACAATGCCCGAGCGTGGCTGAGCTATTGTTTCAACCCATTTGCAAATTCGGAGGCACCATCACTCAATTCACGCTTGGTCTCAGGGAGCCAGGAGCAGAGCAGCTTTCTTTTCTGCAGAAGAGAACTCTCACTTTAGGCGTGAAGTGGGGGAATTCCACAAACCAACTACACCCCCAAAGGACAACAGAGCTCGTGGGCTTGGCACACGGGGCTCTGACTCTCTCCCCTGCCCTACAGCATCACCCCCACGCCCAGGTGTGACCCTCCCTGCACAGCAGAGCTCACTGGGCTCATGACCAGGGCTGGCAGCACAGCTTCAGTGGAGTCATTTCACCGCATTTGAGCACCTCAGCTTGGTTTCCATTTTCTGAGAGTTAACACTTGCTTGGTTCACCTGCTTTTTAAATGACATTTTTCCTTTGCATCTCGATGCCACAGCACAGTCCTTTCCTGCTATTTTAGGCTCTTTCATACTCTTTTTAGAATCCTGCACTTCTCCTGCTTACCTCTTCTAGTCCCCAGCTGGTGCTTTTCATCTCTTTCTAGAAACCACTCAGACTCCCAGTCTAACCCCACGTTCACTCCATTTCTCCTGGCCAGGTGCCACACCTTCCAGGCCTACTTTGTCATACTCCTCTTAAAAGACATGAAACCTTGACACAACCTCTGCTCAACTGTCTTGCAAATCCACCCCCTCCAGAAAGACTGCAAACTGCCCAAAATTTCACAAGGTACCACCAACTGCCTGTTGAACTCATCCCTGCTTGTTGTCCCCCTTTCTTCTTACTTCTTGTATTCATCATCTCTCATTTTTACCCAGCCATGTAACTGAGAGACCGTAACCACACTCTTGATTTTATAATTAGACAAATAGTGGCAAAACTAAGGAAATGCTGCTGAGTGAGGATAACATCGGAGGCTGCTCGTGGGAAAATCAGGTCAAGTTCCATTCTGCATAACCTTCACAATCCTCTTTACTTTAACACAAAGGTAACAGCGGGCTAAAGAATATTTCAAGGCATCTGATTCTTCCCCTCCAACTATTCAGATCTGTTCCATGAACTTCTGCCACGTTTTAATGTAAGCACAGGTCAGCACAATCACCATCTGTACTGTACAGCTAAAATAGTGCTCCCTGCCCCTGGAACACCCCCTTCTAAAACCCTGCAAGGGCATATCCTCTCCTTTGTGAGAAAATGGACTTTTATGTAAAATGCATAGTGCTAAGGAGCAAATTCCTCCTGTTTCCACACTAGCCAGTAAAAGAAGAGTTCAGGTTCTTTCCATGTCGAGTCTTGACCTTCCCTCAGGTGGAAATTATGTACAACATGAGGCAGACATACCTGCTGAAAGACACAAGGACTCTCCAAATTATTGCACAGAAAACAGGTGGTAACGATTTTCATTAACTCCAGCTCTTTGCCAGAGCTGATCCCACAATCCCACAGCTGGAAATCTCAATGCAAATTCCCAACTGCTGCCATCGTTCCACTGACTTCGGTCTCAGTTGATTTCAATTGTACCTCACATCCACGGATTTCTGTCCCTAATTCCTGTTGTGTGAAAGACTGAGTCTTGAAAATGCTGAAATCAATTCAACACTAACAAATTCCTCAGTGTTTGCTCCAGTCACCAAGTAATACCAAAACTACCTTCAATAATACAGTTGTGTGGTTACTTGGTGACATGGATTCCTGGCTGTGTGCAGAACAAAAACCCTGCATGTTTCAGCTCTTGGGAATGGATTCCAGACAAATCAGGTTTGCCAGCTTGTTGGGGACACAAGGCTGCTTTCCCTCCCCACTTCACTTGTTGCTGTCAGAGGCACAGATTTCTGGATAAAAACTAAACTCAGACATTAAATCATTCAGAAGCGTCTTGGCACGTTCAAAGCCTGTTTTGGCAACCCACAAAATCCTACAAAGGCATCAGGAGCCATTAGGGCCCCAGCCTGGGAAATGTTATTCAATACCAAGATGATACAAGTCTTGCACCTCACTTCTCCAAAAACCTTTAACAACTTGGCCCTTATTTGTCTTACCTCTCCCAGTCCTCCTAAATATTTTAGGCAGTGTTTTCACACTGAGTGATTTAAATTAGAGCAAAATCCAGCATATAAATCTAATGAATAAATTTCACCAATTGCAAGCTCCCTGCTGCAGGTTTTTCTGAAAGTTCTAGAAAAAAAAAAAAGAACTTCATAATTGCATGTTATTTATGAAGCTGGAAGACAACTGGAATGCTTCAGCTGTCAACCAGCACATGCAACTCCCCTTCCAAATGGAGGCAGTTTTCAAGCCCTCCCTCCATGAAGGCAGGAGTTCAGCTGAGTTGTCAGGCACCACCATTAGTGACCACACACAAATTGAAGCCTTTTTCCACATGTGCAGGCCAGACAGTCATTTTTCTGTGCTGTAAATTAATGCTCTGGGTTCTTGACAGACATGATTTTTATTTTTCTTAAGGTGCTGATTTTTTTGAGAAACCTATTTGGCACCGTGCTTGCTTTAAATGAAGACTTCAGAAGGGGTTCTAAGGGGGCCTCTGAGGTAATTGTTATTAATTAGTAGCTATTTCCACAATACACTGGATTTACACAGGAAGCCCTGATGGCACATGTTGACCTGCTGCAGCCCAGAGACCACCAAATGATCTGGATGAGGGGGTCAAGGGGACCCTCAGTCGGTTCACACAAGGCACCAAGGACAGAGAAAAGCAGGGGGGTTATGATATTAATAGTATGATATTAGAGTGCATTACATACACCTTGGCAGTCCTAGGAGCCTGGGAATCTGGAATAAAATCTCTCATGAGTACACAGGAGAAAACAAAATTGCAGTCAACTGCTATGTCCTAAGGAAAAAAAGCACTTAATTCTGACTAGGCAACAATTGGTGCTACCTCCTGCAACATCTGTCCTGCTTCTTCCACTGCACTCCAGTTTATTTCTAGGAATACAAACATCATCACTGTCTTCTTGGGCTCCACTGCCTGTGCTTTGTTCAGAGCCAGTCTTGGGAGAAATCAGCTTTCTTCTGCTGCTGAAGAGGCTGCATCTGCCAGACACAGACAGTGCTGACAGCTACACACAGGTCAAGAGTGGGATTCAGCTCCTATACAGCAAGGGAGAGTCTTGATGTTGATGTTAACAGGGACTGCATCCAGATCCAGAAGTTCTAATTTTCCTGCTGGAAGCCTTCCAAAAGCTCCCAAATGTCTGAGCTCAGGCTGGAAGAATGAAGATAGCCAATAAAGATGCAAGCACCCATGCAAATCCTTAGGAAAGGGGTAGGAAAAAGAAAAGGGGGAAATAAAAAGCCTTTTTGCCCTGTATGTCCTCAGCCAGCCTCTTACCTGGCTGTCAGGTCATGGCAGAGCACTTTGCACTCACATACACAATTTGTGAGGTAAAACATTCCTGTTCTATTCCGGTGCTGCCACCGCTGTGTCCTTATTGCACAGGTGGGAATGAGGATCCAAAGGGAAAGGCACTGGTGACTGGGAGCACTGTTCAACACTTGTGCTGCTGTGCTCCCTGCTGCAGGAATGGGCTCTCACCAGCTCTGCCCTGGCTCCAGATCCTGCAGATATTCAACACCACCTGCCAAAGCCACAGCATTTTCTTCCCACCCTCTTGCCAAGTGCACCTGCTGCCCAGAGCCCTCGCTCTGCTCCTGCCACAGCTGCTGGTTGCTCTTATTCTCTTCTTTCCTCTTGTGCTCGAGGTGTGTAATACATTCCTTCAGCAGCACTGGAAGGAATCTTCAATCCTTTTGATTATTAAGGATGGAACACTACTGGTCAGTGACTCACAGGGCTGGTGCCACATTTTGGGTTGTTTGCCCGGCTCCAGTTTCCCCAGAGCAGACCCTGGTCCTGCAGACTCCTGAGGCAGAAGGAGGGATGGAGTGGTTCACCTGGACCTTGTTGCAGCATCATAATCTCATCTGTGATGGGTGTCTACAGACTGTTGTTGTGTTACATCCCTGCTGCTGCACCTTTGCAGATCTGCTGATCCTTTTACTCTTGTCACTTCCATCACAAGCTTTCCAAATCTGGATTTGCTCACAAAAGCAAACACTCAAAAAATAGAGCCCCTCCAGCCACCTCTAATTGCTGCAAAGTCCAAACCCATCCATCCTCACCCCATAACCAAGGGAAAATGTCACAATCAAATGGATAAACCCCACACTTCAGCAACGCTGATGGCCAGCACCACAAAAACAAGCTCAACTTGTGAACCAAGGGCCTCGTTTGTCCTTTGCTGTGAGTGATCTCAGCTTGTGCTGCCAGGGATCCGTCACACTCCCAGCATCACTTGAACTCAGGGTGTCTGTCTGTGAGCGCACAACACAAAGCCCAGCAAACCCCCTTGAAAGGACAAGTGGTGGCACTCCCTGAGATCCAGAGCCTGCAGGGAGCAGCTGCTCACTCTGAGGAGCACGAGCCTTTCATGACAGCCCCTGGCTTTTGCTTTTCTTAAAATAAAAATAAGAATAAATAAATAAAAAAAGGCAAACAAACCAATGGCACAAGTGCACCATCGCTGGTGCTAAAAGGATCAGGCCCCTCTGGTGATTTCAGATGTTGCTCATTTACTCAGAAATTAATCCTCCCTCCCCTCATATTCAGAGCCACTTAACGCCAACCAACAATTATGCCATCTGATCACTAAAAATAAAATAACTTTTCTTCTTTGTCTCCGAGTGTATTCCTTCAGGACCCATTTTTTTCTGCTGCTCAGTGAGCCAGAGAGACGGATATTATGAGTTCTGGGTGTTTAACAAACAACATGACATGCCACACTCTTGAAGAATACAAGTGCAGGTCTTCAGCTTTCACAACAATGGGTCTCATTTTGGGAGTAAAAATAAAAGGCGAGATTTTAATTTGTTTCATCTTTTGGTTATGTAAGAAATGCAGCCATAATAGCACTGAAACGCGAGCCATGCTCTGTCCAGAGAATGAATACTGTTATGTTTTATGAGCAACGTTGAAAAGATAAACAGCATTAAAAAAAAAAATAAAACACTCCTGAAAGACCAGAATAAACGTTACGATACTCTTGGTACATATGTAACAATTAGGAGCTGGCTCTTACAACCTTTATTCCCAACAATATCAATAGGATTACTGAGTAATCCTCAGAGGGTTTCAGGATCAGACAATAGTGTTCTGCTCAGTTTTCATAGAACAACATATCTCAACACATCTTTAGCCAGAAAGTAAATTGGTCGTGTAGCAATTCTCCAGGAAGGTAAAACAGAAAGGGCTCTCGTCCCTCTCTGCACAGAAAGGCACCTTAATACTTAATGTGATTAATTGAGGGGAGATTAATGACTGAGTCAACAATAATTCCCGGCCGGAGTGTTTGCATAGGAGTGTGTGGCTGTGCTTGCAGGAGTACACTTGTGTGCAAAAATCAAACACAAAACCTGATCACATGTTCACAGCTGGAAACTGTGTTCGGCTTTATTCAGTAAGGTATAAGGCACTATCATTTAGCTCTCCCACAGCAGGAGGAAAAATGGTGCCACAGAAGAGAACTATCACATCAGACACACTCCAGGGGTCTCTTTTACCTACATTGTTCCTCTCCCAAATGTAGCTCTTTAAATTTTAAATAGAAAAAGAAGACACGGAAACATTGTGAGCTACAAAAATGTCACGGGGGAAAAAAAACGCGGCAAACATTCCTCATTAAGCAAGGTAAATACCCCAAAGTTCACCTGGGCCTTTGATGGTGCACTGGGTGCCTTTAAGACTTAAAGAAACACCCACATCAAAGTGTTGTCTTAAGATGGTGGGGCTTTAGTTCAAACATAGCCAAGTTGTACAATAGCTGATGTGGTGAATGTCTACACTATATTTATACTGAATAAAACATGGCAAAAAACCCCAGGCTGGACAGCACATGTGAAATTTGTCTCCATTTTTTTAAATTCAGACAGGATGATGTGTATGTTCATCTTTTCACAGCAAGCTACACCCAAAACATCAGCTCAGCCTTACACTTCTTCCTTGCATTTTAAACACTGCCCAAAATGTTCAGAATGCACCAAACCCCAGCAGAAACACAGGCAAAGCACACGAATCTCACCAGTGCAAATAAACACAGCAGAGATTTTTTTAATTCTCAGTGTATTTTCCAGGGTAGAAAACACACCCTGAGAATTCAGAGGGATATGGCTGAGGAAGAGTTTTCCTCCAGAAGATACTCAGTGTCTTTCCCTCTCATCTTGCCTTTTTGTGTGTCCATTTCCCAATATGCCTTCACTGGGCTTATTTTAATTCCAGACCACAAATATTCTTCCCCTTCTGCCACACCTGAGCCCGTGCCCAGCTCCTGGGGAGTGTGGGAGCCCCTCTGCATCCCACTGCCAGGGATAAGGATCCCACAGTCCCCCCCATCTCCTACCCCAAGGGAAAAAGCTGCACAGAGCCAACAAAGGTGCTCTGGAAAGCAAGAGGGACATCACCCAATGGAAGAATAAATGCTTTCCACATATCCCCCAGGGAAAGTTGGTAGCACCCAAAAAACTTGGAATATATTTTAATCTACATGTTTCCAGTGATAATCATTAGAGCTTTCCAGCACTGGCTTTGGGAAACCATGACTGATGGTGGAAATCCCACCTACAGAATTACCTCAGTATTAATACCTTTCCTAGGAGATGCCTTGGATCTTAATGATTGTGCCCTGAGCAACTATTGCTTGTTTTTATGTTTATCACATTTAGTGGAAATGGAAACACAGCTGAAATAAAACAAAGTGGTGTTCATTCTGCCTAATACATTTGTTAAATATCAATATAAGCCACTTGAAATGATCGACTGGGTAATTAAAAATAGAGATGAAAAAGTGTAAAATTACTGTTTATCTAAGAGAGCTAAAAAAAGTTCACATGAGAAATATTGTCAGAGTGCAAACACAAACTGCCAGACCTACCTTCACTGGTATCAAATTCTGAATAAAAATACATCCATTAAACAAAGGTTTAAAGATAAATTATTTAAAAATACATCAATAAAACATTAAGCAATGCTGCTCACTAAAGAAATACAAGGCCAGGCAATCATACCTTCCTTAGCCATGATGAAATCATAGAAGGAAAAAAAAAAAATGCATAAACCTCTTGATGTAGCTCAGTGATGTATTATTTGATAGGAAACACTTTCCTGCGAGTGTCCATTAAGTGATGCTTACACTGTAACTCACAGTCTATGGCATCCATATGAATCTCAAATGAATTCACTCCTATCACTGCTGCTGAAATGAATACTGTGTGGATTGGGGCTCTTTTCTGAGCAGATGCAATCTGTTCATGTATGATGGGCTGTGTCTGAATTGCAGGGGTTGCAGTGGGCTGGCTACAGGAAGGTGCAGAAAGCAGCACGAGAGGTTTATCCAGCGGCACGAGGAGAGCGGGAACCCGGTGCATGTTCTGAGAGATGGGAGGGGAAAAGCAACGGCAGAACATGGCACAAACCAGATCTTAGCAGTGATATTGAGAGCAACAGGAATGCACACACAAAGAATAAGAACTGTTATTGTCTATTGACAGGAGAGAGAAACAGTGCACCAGAGCGTGAGGGAAAGGTGCTGTTGGGAAAAAGAATTTGGAACACAAGGGAAGTGAACAGCCTTGTGGTGGGTAAAGATTAGGTAGTGATTGAGGACGTGTTGGAAAAACAAACTGTGAGGGAGACTAATTGTGACCAAAGATAAAATAATACAAAGACCTGAGAAAATGGCAGAAACAGATAAAAACTTGTTTCTGAGAGAACAGCACAGGGCCGTTCTACCATCCCAGGCCAGGGATTCTCTGAGAATTGGCCACAACAGGATGAGGGGAACAGAAATCAAATAGGTCTGAAACACAGGGAGAACCACCTGCTTATTTTCATAAACAGCCAAACAGAAAGAGTTCCAGAACAGCCAAAGAGTCAGGGCTCCGTCCCACAGAAAGCCCTCCTTTAGATTCAGCCAGCCTGCCAGGGGAGCTAATCCTGGAACCAGCCACGATCCAACCCTAGAAAGGATCCTCAGAACTGCTGCTGCCACTTGTAGCTCCCGCTGCTCCTTCTTCACTTCACAGTGTTTCTAAAACAGATCGTCTTGGGCTTTGAAGAGTTTACTCAACAGGGAGATGAGCAAAGAAGAAGGAAAAGATGTTAAAGTTCTGCTACTGCTGGGGCTCAGGAGTAGGACTGGTTTACTTGAGCTGTCTGCCAGAACCAACACTGCACTTCTTAATGAATGTATCATCTGGGGGATTTATTCCCCACAAATGCTGGTTGACATGGAGGCAGAGCAGGGAGCCCAAACGGGCTGAACCACTCTCTTCCTCCATTAGTGCAAACACACACAAGACTGAACTACAGCCTGAGACTGGCACTTGTCAGCAGATCAGTCTTTGACCTCCTGTGCCCTGTCTGGGCCATGTCATTCCAGTTCTACCTCAATCTGCAATAATCAAAATGAACATATTTACAGCAAAGGGGGAAAGAAACACAACATACATACAAGAGCAGTATTCCCTCTTTCCTTATTTCCAGGAAAAAAAGGGGCACAGATATAGTATCTTTCCCCCATGCTTCCATAAAAGCACATTTTGTGCCAGCATTTTAAAAAATTGCTTTCTGCCTTTCTTTTTTTGATGTTTTCCCACCTTCCTGTTAAGGTAGCTCCTTTCTCATAGAGACACACACCAATCCTCCCTCAGGATGAATCTCCTTGCCAGAACCATAAGGAGAGGTTTGGAAATTGCCATAAAATAAAGCCTGTTCTTAAATAAATACTGTTTGATACAGAGGCCAACAACTGAAGAGCTGGAGCAGTTTGCCTGGATGTCCCTGGTTCACAGTCAGAACACAGCTCTGATGGGCTTTGTTCCCCGGGTTTGGAGATGGGAATGCTGGATCATCCTCTGATGGATGTGGGGCCAAAGCACAGGGTATAGGGCCAATGCTTCAGACCCATGGTCCTGAATCCCACCAAAACCCTGGAGTAGAGACACCCAGTTTGGGCTGGCAGCCTTTTTTGTTCAGTTTAGTTAAAACCGTCTCCCACCACATTTTAAAAATACATGACATCATTGAAAAACTGAAATCTAGAAGGGGGAGGGGAGAAAAAAAAAAGGATCATAATTGTGCAATAGTTAATGTTACATTCAATAGTAATTACTTAACACACACAAAGCTCAATTGCATAACCTACAATTCTCCCACTTTGTGTAGGCTCCTTTGCTTCTACTTTAAATAAAAGAAATTCTTTTCATTTTGTCAAGAAAACTTTTCTCTACCTCACTACTGCATGACAAGGGAACAGATGGCAATTTAAGGGGAGAATTTATGAGAGCCACAATCTTAATGTTGCATAAAGAAAAGAAAAAGACTCGCATCAAAACCACTGACAAATGTACTTGCTAATATTAATGCACTCCCCATTCATCCAATATGCTTCCTAATTGCTTTTCTGTACATAATAATGTGGCACCTGCTGCTCAACATTGCAAGCGCATCAGGATTTCTCCAAAGTCAAACAGCTCTGCAACTGGCCCTCTCCCAGTGATAAATGTAGAGCACTGTATCACACACAGTTCCTGTCAGTGGCATAATTAAAATTTTATACTTACAGAAAAAGATAGTAAACAATCAGTTCTTAAATGGATTCACAAGAGGAACTCTTGTTACAGCCAACTTTATAATTAGTATGCATCATGTAACGCTAATATATCCATGACAAGAAAATAGGAAAAATGTAGGAACTCGGTTGTTCTCTTTAATGCAATGTTAAACTACACACCAAAAAATGAAAGCAATCAGCCTATTGTTATTTCAGTCTTCTATTTCTGCTCTTCATTTTCCATTGAAAATAGCTCGGCACATTTTGCACTGGAATGATGGTCGCTCCCCAGTGCCACATCTCTGGAATTTTCAAACAGCCACTAGGATGGCTTTCAGCTTTATGATGTTTATTCATTTTAATTTTACATTAGACAAAAAATGTCATTTATTTTTCACAGAGTTCGGGCCAAAAACGCACACAGTCTTTATTAGCTGACAAAACTCCCACTGACAGAGACATCCCAAACGTTTCCCTGGATTTTCGTGCCGATGTTGGTTGTGCATCATCCCAAATGTGACAGGTTAGAAGCAAAAAAAAACAAAACCCAAACCAAAACAAAACAAAAGAAGCCTCCACATGAACTGTCCTAACTGAACTCCCGAGCCTGGCAATTTTAACACAGAGATGCCATATGCTTTCTGCTTCCCAGGGAAATATCCTGTGTGTGTCCGAGATGGAACACACAGCTTTGCATAAGGCGTGGGGACCACGGACATCTCGAGTTATAATCTGAATATTTATGATCCCGTTGCAGCCTGCATCTATATGCACCTTGCAGATATTTTTGCTTACAAATATGCTGTTCACACTCCCATGTGCTCATTCAGACCTCCACAGTTCTGATTAGTTTTCTAATTGTTTTTAAATTATTTGATAGAATAATTTTGGCAATCTGACTGTGTGAGAGTCTGCTCTCACAAAATCCAAACACTGTATGTGTGCAAGTCCATAATAATTTAGTGCTCCAGAGTTTATGCATCCCAATACATATATTTTTAACTAAATCAGTGGTTTGCATTTTTAAATGCAAGCTGAGTACTATAGTTAATAAACTTTTTCTTTCTTTTATTCATGGCTTCTATTACTTCAATTTGTAACAATATTTTAATTCTCTTCTGAGAAACGGGGTGGGAAAATTATCCTGTAGCCTATTCAAAGGAACATTTTCAAATGCTGTTATTTATGATGTTACCAGCTGAATGCAAAAAGAAATGCTTCCATCCTTTTTCAAGAGGAAAAATTTGCAAAAATAATTTTGAGAAATTTTTTCTAGAACCAAAAATGAAAAAAATATTTACTTTTTTACGAATCTCAGTGAAATATAATCCATGCTTGGAATGTGGGTAGGCAGGGAGACTATTCCAGATGCCCCCCATTTTCACAGACTGCTTAGAAAGGAATAGTTCAGATCTAAAGCTCCTTTATCTTCACTTGGTGTGAGAATGGGCCCGTCAAAAATTAAAATACCCTTCCAAATTCCTGCTCCTGGGTCCCAGAGAGGTGAAGGCTCCTGAGCTGGGAGGTAACACTGAGGTCTGAGCCACACCTGCATTTCCACGGGGTTCTTTTCAAACAAGAATGGGGGGAGATTATCTCCATTTATAGCACCAACGTTTTCATTGAGAGTGCTATTCCTTCAAAGGAATATTGCAGAACATCTTTTTAAAATGTTCAGGAACCTGAAAACATGAATAGCAATGAACCCATTTCTATCTAAACATCCTCAGTGTCGGCCTAACCAGAGCTATCAAAAGCTTCATTCTTACCAGCAAGTGAAAAATCCTCAAGTCAGGCTCCTATCACTCTGTTCCAGAAACGGCCCCATTTCAGGGGTCAGAATCACAGCGTCAAAACAAGAAAAGGCAAATATTTATTTTTATTCTTTTTTAATGTAAATTCCCACGAACAAGACGGTCACAGAGTGTAAAGAAAACCTGGAGGTGACCTCTGGGATTTTTTTTTTCTGAAGATGAACAGAACAACTGCTGGATTACAAAGGTTTGGGGAAATTTATCATTTCAGCCTCTGCTAATGTAAAAGAAAAACAGAGGAAAGAACCAAACCAGCACCCAAACACAAGCCACACAATATTTGCACAAGAGGTTGGAGTGGGGCAAATTCAGGCACCAACTGAACTCCATTCAGAATAATTTTGATCAGTAAATATGAAGACAGGATTCCTTGTCACCGCCCCACTAATCCTGCTCCTACTGCTGCTAAAACTCAAACTCCCACCGTTTGCAGTGATGCAAAATCTGGACCTCTCAAAAATCCCCTAAAATCTTCCCAATATTTTCTATATTCCTTGACAGGAATAAAAATATCTCTTCCTCTCCATCAGTGACAAAGGTTTTTCCTGGTGAACTGGAAGAGGCAGGGAATGGATTCCTGTGTAAATAACAGGCAGTGGCACTAAAGTATTGGCTATTCCCCCCCCTTGCTTTACCAGATCCCTCTCAGCAGGAAACATTATCCTTTAATGCAGATTTCCTGGATTTCCAGCAGAATCCCTCACCAGTTCCCCACACAGCACATGAAGTCAGACAGCACTTGCAATTCTATTAAGCACCATTTTAGATTAACCCAACTTCCATAACCTACCTAATATAACACATAAATATTAATACATTATAGTTATTTCATCTAATTAGCTTTTCATTGTTTTAACCCAAGTGCAGGCTCACATCACGTTCTCCAGCTCTCTAATCCTGGATGTACTGGGCACAATGTGATAAATGGAAACATGTTCTAAGCTAATTAAAACACAGCTAAAAAATCTCAAACCGAACCCCTCCGTCCCCGGCAAGGACCATTTTTTGATTCTGGTGATCCCACTTCATGACACCCAAAACTTCTGCCTCTGGAAGAAGCTCCAGCTTGCAGGGACTGTGGTAGCCTGCCTGCTCAGAGGATGAGCTGCTGGGACTGCAGCATCCCAGATATCCTCTCCAGACCAATTCCAATTCCGGGGCCCAGCCTGGATTTTCAAGGCCTACCCCGACGTGCCAGGCTGAGATTGCAGCAAGGAATATTTGCCCTTTCCAAACAGGACCTTTCCTAACAGATACATTGGTGGAAACTCCTGTGAATCAGCTGTGATCTTCCCAAAATTTGCATTTTCCCTGGGATATGACTGTCTGGCTCAGGCAGACTGACCAGTTTAAGCTGGGGCTCAGTTCTTCACCCAGCACCAGGTCAGCTTGAGCAAAATGTCACCTCCACCTACATTTTCTTGTTTAAATCTTAAATTCTTGTTTATTAACAAGAAATTCTAATTTTCCTTCAAAAATATATTTAAAAATAGGAAAATTTTTAGCCCACCTGTTTACAGAGAAAAACTGAAAGTATGTCCCAAGTATGTATTTCAGAAAGTAAAAAAGGCAAAACCCCAACTCCAACAAATGCATTCATTTAAAAAAAAAAAAATAAAAAAATCAGGTGATTTGCAGCCCTACCTCATGATTTTTTAATGCTTGGGTTTCCAACAATGCAAATGCTATCATGAATAATAAAATTTTAAAGCAACAACAGTGATGCCTGTGAAGAATAGGAAACCCAGATTTTTTGGCAGAAGGGCCGGGGGTGTGGAATATTCTGTCACAACTTATTAGAAAAGTCACAAATCTTGCCACAGTCAGGGCAATACGAGACCCATCAGTTCACAGTAAGTTCAAATACCTCCAGGATATGGGTAACAACAGATGAGGAGAAATTTCAAATTAAAAAATAAAAAAAGAAGTGTGGGGGGAAGAGAAACAAAATTAAATAGTTCAAGTGAGTGACTACATAGTCATTCAAGAGAAATATAAATAATCTCTCGCAACTTCTCACAGAGAGATTTTGTAAAAACATGAAAAATTTGTTTTCTGTTTTTCAAATGTTTCCTTACGAGTATCTTCCCACCTCAGAAAGTATTTAAAGTGTTTCATTTTACCTCATGCATATACATACACTGAAGTTACTATTAAATGTGAAGCATATACCTAAAGCATTGCTAAAAATGGATATTCCTCCCAAATAACAGTGTTGGGCATTCCTAAATCCCCTCCTACTAGGGGAATTAAAGGGAAGAGACCTTTCCTTCCAACAGCTTTCAGGAGTAGGTAGAGCAGAGAGAAGACTTCCCAGCTAATCTTTCTGTCAGAACCCATCACAGGGAAAATGAAGGGTGGGATATACTCCCCAAGTCCATTAAAAATATGTCATTAGCCAACCACATTTTAGCATGCCAAAAGGAAAAAAAAAAGGCAACCAAAACCCCAACTTTAACAGATTTTTTTTACCCACATGAGTCACAAAGCCTTGAAAAATTCCAGAAGAACTATGACTTTCAAAGTGGTTCAAAACACGTTGTAAAATTATTATAACACATGAGGAGTGCAGTTATTTAAGGTAGAGCCTTTCCTATCAGTGTTCCTTGTCAAAACAAGCAGGTCCTCCTTAGGTAGCACGCTGATAAAATAACTATATTGTGTTTCTCTATGTAATATGGACAAGAATTCAGAAAAAAATGTTTTTCATATCGTTGCTATTAAATCCATGTTAAATGTATTATGTGTTTTATGCCATTTTCTACCAGCTCTGCCATTAACTCCAGAGCAGCTGGTGCTCACTGCACTGCACTGGAATATAATGAGCTCAGAGATTGCTCACAATTCCAGAGTTAAGCTGAACACATCCTACAAAACTAAACCTGATTTCTAGTGAGAAGTTAAAGGGAAAACCTGCTTTAATTTAAAATATTGAGGTTTTAAAAATATATATAAATATATATATATGTACAAAGGCAACAAAGAAAAAAAAAAAATCACAACTGAAACAACTCCAAATTTGCTGTTTGCCACATTCACCACCACAACAAATCATTTAAATGTGGCTGTGCCTTTCTGACTCATGTCATATGGCCCCTATAGTGTTCAAAGTTGAACACCCTAAAAGTAAAGGCCGTGTGTGGTTATTGGTTTGCTTCAAAGTGCTGTTATGTGGTTTCCGTAGCTTGAGATTTTAGCATCATTTTATCATTTATCACTACTGCTGGATGCAACTCAGGAAAATCTGTAACGTTAATTAATCCTCCTCACACTTGGCTCCTTCAGCTGCTTCTACAAAGGAGACAAAGACTAAAAGTCCAGTGCCTACAAAACAGCCAGGACAGGGAATTAGGAGTGTCCCTGGACACCACAGATCCAGCCCAGGACACAGGCTGGAGACAGAAGGAGGCGCCCCAGCACATTCAGGGAGCACAACACGGCTCCCATTAATCCCACCAGGAAAACTGGGTGTAGAGGCCCAGGGAGAAGCAGTAGCTCCCAGTTCCATGGGTGGGAAACCCTTCCACAATAATATCTGTGAATGGCACAGCACACCTTTATCCTGAAGGACAACTCCTGATGTCCTAAGAAGAGACATCATTCATCAGGAATCCTGTAATACCAGTCTCCCTCTCCATCTTCCTATCCATTTCTTGGGGTTCATGATTCCCAAAAGGGGCCATAAATGGATAAGCACCTCAGTTGAGAATTCTCCTTGAGGCCCTGAGAGCTGCATTAAGGCTGCTCCCTTTGGTCATGGGTAAATGTGTGACAGGGACAGGAGGAGTTGCTCCACACTTGGTTCTGCTTGGATATTTCACCACCTAAAAATTCACCTTGGACATTCATTTCAAACCAGACTACACATAAAGCAACACTGTGTCTTTCCAGGATCTGGCCCCACAGGGCCCCATGGATTCAGGGAAAGGGTTGCTGTTACAGGCAGAGCGTGACTGCTGGGGGAGGGAAGTTTTTGTCCCTGGGAGAGGAGTTTATGAGAGTAGGGAAAGTAATAGTGCATTTAGGGTGGGAAATAAATGTTTCATGACTCTAAAATGGTACATCTGTGCATAAGTATACACACACACACACACTGGAGTTTTAGTCTGTAAAATAAATAGCTGTATTTCCTTCTGGATTGAAACCCAAATATCCATAGTTCCCAGTCATAACACATGGAGCATCGGGTTCAACCTTTTCAAGTGGTTACTCATTTTGCACACCTCAAATTGCAGAGGCACCATGGAAAGTGCTGTTACTGCTCTGGATTTTGGAGGAAGAGTCAGCACTTTGAGCAAAGTGGCACTTTTTGAGAGCACCCAAATGAGGTGTCCCAAACCCAAAGTCATTGAACACATTTGCCGTTCCTGCAATTCCAGCATCCCTGGGCCAACCTTACCTGACTCCAGTGTACTTAAAAACTCCTGAAATGCCTCTCAAACGTGGCATTCAAGCTCATGGCTCTTATCCATCATTATGAACTCATTAAGACTTTCTGTGAGTCACTCCAGCAGCTTCCCTGGCATCACCACCAGAAATGAAAGCGTTCTGCCCTTTCTCTGATGGAACTTCACAACTCTGCCTGTCCCCCATCCATCTACTCCCATTCCAGTGCATCCTTGGCAGCAACAGAGCTCTGAGAGCTGCAGCAACCCCAGACTGCAAGGCCACAACCTCCTCTCTCCAAATCCTCCTATACAATACATCCCTCTCTGCCTCAATGTTTATAAATAATCACAGAATTCCTTACAGCCAGATGGGTGGAATCTGGCCTTTACTATATAGACACATATTAAATATTCTTTAAAATGCAATGTGCACAAAAATATAAGGGAAGGAGGGTTCATAAGGAGAAAGAATATGTTTTATTGAACTAGTTGATAGAGTTTGAAAAAGTGGATATGTTTGTTACTTGGCTATAGCAATTCATTTGGTAAATAAGATTAGCTAATCCTTCCATCTCTCCCATCCAGAGGGAACTACAGCAACAGTCCTTCTGGAAAAATGTTTTACTGACCCCCTCCTCTGAATGCACTGAGCTGCAGGTTATGCTCCAGCCACAGAAAGAACCCACAGCAGGAAAGAGTTCCTCAAACACACAAGGCAACCAACCTCCAGTTTGGTTTAAAAATCTAGATGTTGCTCAAGTCACACAGGGGAAAAAATATGACAACAGCCTTTATAGAGTATAAGCCCTCGATAACTAGAGGGATACAAACATATGAGCACATATTAAAAATATACACCTGCATATTACCCATGTACACATATAGGTGCTCAGCTCGTTACCTAAAGTGACATGTGGGAATATTACAATAATGATGATGATGAAGGAAGGTATATTATGCTGTGGGGAGAGGGCTTTATGCATGTTTTATTTGCCTGAGTTACGGCGAGTTGTGACTGGTGGTGACATTTGGCCATGCTGTAGCCTCCAATAAACATAAAACAAAGCCTACACTGCCCCTTTAAAGGCGTGTTTTCCATTCATTCCACGGGACTGAAATGTGTCCTAATGCTTCTGAAGGGTTTTAATAAATATGAGGACGTATAAAACGCCGCTGATGACTCAACTGCTAAATCACTTGGAGCAGCTGCAGCTCTGGGCTCTCTTTTGAAATGCATTCCGTGGGGTGATTACCTCAGAGCAGGGCAGTTCTCCCCTGCTAGTGCAGGATGCATTCGAGGGGCAGGCTGAGCGTTCATTGGAGTGTGAGTGGCCACACTGCAGTGCCAAAGCCACGTGTGGCACCGCGGTGCTACCGCGGCAGGGCTGGGGGAAGCACACACAGACTGCTCCATTCCTCTGCTCCGTTCCCTCCTTTCAACAGCCACCTTTTCCTCTTCTTAGGACTGAGCGAGGCTTTGAGAAAAAACCAGGGGTTTAGTCTCTCTGTTTCACCCAGTGCATTATCATTGTAACATTAATCTTGGTGGAATGGGTTTCATTTTATCTGGTTGCATTTCATGGCAGTGTAAAAGTGTAAAAAATGCACTTTGATTTTCCGAGGGAACATTAGCACCTAACATTAGTAAGGGTAGAAGTAAAGCTCTTGTTCTAAATAAATTTAACAGGCATGCTGACATCAGAGGCAGGGCTGTAATAGTTTTGCATTAACTGATGATTTTTTCCTAAAAAGATGCTCTATGCCAATAGGATAAAGGGCTGCTTCAGGAAAGGACACTTTCCATTTAAAGAAAGCACAATATATTTTTATTAGTAGAGGTAGCAACGAGTAATTTCCTTCAAAACAATATACACAATCTAATGGCCACATTTCAGAGATATAAGTAATTGGGCGTTGACAAGGTCCTGAATATAACACAGAAGCCACTAAAACACAACAGAAGCCTTTCTAAAAGTTAAAAAATGAAAATACACGAGTATTAATTAAGGAACAGTAGAAGCAAAAATCCTCCATTAAATATGTTGCTGGGGGGTCCCTCTGACTGTCTTGAGGTCAAATGCTGAAGACTGTGAGCAACATAAATCAATCTTTTTAACATTACAAACACAGCTTCAAACACTCCGTTAAACTTTCCAACCGCTGGCAAAAAAACTTTTATCAACTTTATGTGTTAAAAATGAGAGTTTTTGTGGCAGGCCTCTCCAGATCAGTATAAATTCAATCCAATTTAAGGCACAGTAACGATGTGGGCAGTCTCAGACTATTACTTTCAATGGGATGGAGTCCCTAAGGATGACATAGACTTAGTCCCATTGAAAGTAATGGGGTAAGCAATCACATGCCATTACTTTCAAGGAGACTCAGTCTATACTATCCATAATAACATGGTAATATAAATCTGGACTGACTCATCAGCATGAAGAATGAAAATGTAAAAGAATGGCAAAGCTGCAAACGTGCACCCTGAGACAAAAAACAGCCCCTCAGTTTCTCTGCATCCATAACTCATCCATGCTGGAAGTTTATTACAGGAGAGGAACAGGAACAGGCTAAAAAGGCACAGGAGCACAAGGTGAGGTGTTAAACAAAGAGGAGGCTCCAGCATTTCATAGTATTTTTAGTCATCACTACCTCTTTCTCCCCCCCCTTTTTTTTCCAGTTCTGGTCCTTTAAGTCCTCAATTTAATTTTTTTTGTTTCCTAAATCCAGCAATATGAAAAATATTTGTTCATGGAGAGTGCCTCTCTATAAAGCCATTTATTTTTCTTTTTTTTTTTCTCCTCAGTGTACCACACAGACAGCTACAAATAGCCTCTGCAATCTTCCCCTCTGCAAATCAAAGACATTAATAATATATTAAAAGGATAGATAATTCTGAGCAGGTGGACAGGGTGGTGATTGATCCATTACTGTGCAAATACCTTGGTAATGGCTTGTAAAAACTTAAGATCCACAAAACAAAGAGATAACAAAGCTCCACCATTAGGACAGACACATTTATGGCCAGTAAATTTTATCCAGATTAATAGAAAAGAGCAACTCAAATCCTCCTCTTGATCTCAGAATAATGCTCAGGTTAGCAAGGCTCAGGAGGAAAAGCCACGGGGAAGAAGGAAAGCAGATCCCCCACCTTGTGCCAGGGAAGAGGATTTCTTCCCGTGGGAAGTTGCCACAGGTTTGAGCAGAACAGCCCGAAGCATTTCTGTGATGTTCTCACAACACCTCAAACCCCTCTGCTGACCTGCTCACTTCTTGACAAAAAATAACTCCAATAAGAGCTAATCTGTCTAGTCTGCATAAGCCAACTCTTTATTTTCCATTGCCTGCAGAGTTAAAAAATATGAATATAAATGTTTATGTAATATATATTTATACATATATGCATTAGACCATTTCTTCCCTGATGGAGTGACAGAAAAGAATTCCTGTGGCTGCTGAGCAGTAATTGAGAGCATTGAATCTTTGCATTCCAGAAATTGTTTCAAGGACAAAAGCTGGATTAAATCACAGGCACCCTAAAAGTTTGGGTAAGGAGCCCAGCTAGTGTTCCTCATTTCAGTTTTCTAGGGAATTACATGGCTGTGACGCAGTGAATCAGAGTTTTGTGGTTGTCAAGTTATAATTGTCAAAGAAAACTCTAATCCTGCTGAAACCAGGATGGATTTTGATATATGGTACAGGGGCATACGTGATGTTTTCCAACTGAACTCTTGCTCTGAATCACAAAAAAAAAAATTAACAATATAAAAATCAAATTATGTAAAAACATAAGTACATAAAAATAAATATTTTAGAATTAACTCAGTTGTTCTGTAATAGTAATCTCTGTTTTGCAGGAGAGGGGGACAGGAACTAAATTCAGTTCAACTTCAGGTTGAAAATGGGCTACAACCCTTAAAAATAAATTAAACATTTCTACAGACCAAAAAAAAATCTCACCATATAAAGTATTAGAATTAAACTACAACCAGTTGTAACTTTAAACTGTTTACTCACATCTCTATCACTGCATATGTAAAACACAGCTCTTAATAGAGAAACATGAAAAAAAAATAAAAGCTTTGATGTGCAGGATCACACTTATAAAAACAATTTGTGCTGAATGTATTTGTCGGTGGCAAAGAACAGAAATATTTTAAACATTAAACCACTGCACTTTCAGGTATAATTTCATAAACAATAATTAGTAATGACAAAGGTAGCATAATGGAAACTGCCAGCTTGCTTAGCAAATATGCTATAGCACATCTATAGTACAGACAGCTGTACTACTCACTTGTGCATTGCATTCCCCCATAAAATTAGATTAAAACATTATAAGAAAAGATTGTTAAAGCATTATAAAGTTATTTAAGTGATTGCACAAACAGAAAACCCCTCAAAGCTAATTTTCCTGAAGTGTTCCCCCTCCCTTTTTGTTTTTTTGAAAAGAAACTAAACCAAAACCAAACAGGAGGTGCACACAAACCCTCGGAATACCAACACCTTTCCTGATAATTCTGATGATTTATTTTGGATAATTTACATTTCCAAAACGTGCTGCCACTGTCCAGGGGTGGTTATGTTTAATTAGAGTTTAATATTGCCTTGGATTTTAGCCAGAGGTGGTGTTTGATGCTACACCCAGATGCACAGGCACGAGGAGCAGCAGGGACTGTCCATCATCCCCCAGGAGTAACCCACTGTACTACACCCAGGTGTATCTTCCACCTCCTTTGCACCTGCTGGCAACACTCACTTCCTACACCATTACAACAGCCTGCACTGAAGGGATACAGGTTGTAGTACCAAACAGAAATCCAAGTTATTTTCGGTTTCGGGGTAGATTTGGAGTACGGTGATAATAAAAATAGTAATAAAAATAGGAGGGTTTTTTGTGGTTTGTGTGTTTTAAGTTCACAAAAAGAACGCAGTAAATAAATCATTGATACATTAAGAATGATTACCGGCGTGTAAAGTGGAATTTGAATTACCTTAGATATATTACCCACAATGCTTTTCAAGGCAGCAGCTAATTAGCAGGAGAAAGGTCATGCAAAAAAAAAAAATAATGTGATTAGAAGAGGTTGAAAGAAGAAAAAAAAAGAAATAGCCACATATTTGGCCACAGCCCAAATTTCCTTTTTGCCACTGTAACTGAAAGCCATCGCTTCAATATTTAATGAAATGCTTATGTTGCAGCACCTGGTCACATTGTGAGCAGTGCCTAAGCACTGCCTCCCCTGTGGGTCATTACTGCAGCCATCTGAACGGGGGCAAACTGCTCAGCCACTACAATAATGCCACTCTTTAAGAATCTACAGCTACAAAACAGCAGGAGACAGAGTTACTTTGGCTCTGATCTTGGGAAAAATGGCTGGGGGCAAAATGCTGTTTCCTCCCATCAGAGAGCGTGGAGTTCGCAATAATTCTGGGAGTCAAAGCCCAGGCACCGGCCCCAGCCCGGCTGCCCTGCTCTGCTTTGCCTCCCTGCGCAGGAGCCTCGCAGCTCCTGGTGAGAGATCCTTGTCAACAGGAAAACAGGAGTTCACACTCCCTTGCTAATGATCCGATGCATCAATAGCTCCGACAATCACAACAAGCAGATGTCCTAAGTTAATATAGACTTTCCTGGGCTTTTACTTGTGAAACAGGGCTTTAAAAGGCATTAGTCTTTTGTCCTCACTAGAGATCTGCTAAATCCTGGCACCAATTCCTTGGGTATGTGAACCCCAGCCTAATGGAATTTAATTACTTTAGTGGTATTAATCATCTGTACAGTAGAGCAAAGAGTATTTTATTACCACTTTTAAGGGTTATCGGCACATTTATTTCAAATGAACTGTCAAACTGCATTACGTGGAGAGCATGCCAGGCTGGAATCCTGCAGCACAGGTGGGAAGACATTTGCTGCTTAAAACTCTTGGACACGAGGAGGATGCCTCTGCCTCACACAGGATGCAGTTTATTTAAGATTTAAACCGAACCATCGATTTGGTGATTTCTTTTTGCTCGTATTGGTTTTTGTCAGCTCCCGATTTCCGGGTTGCAAAGGGTGCTCCTCTCCGAGGAGAACAGGAACACCAGTTGGCACCAAATAACCTGTGACACTATTACAGGATTAGTTACAGAACAGCAGTACCAGCCTTGTCCATTATCTGGCAACAAGCGCTGGCTCAGTAACACGAGGCTTTTCTAATTCACTTAAATACATAAACCCCTTTGCATTCACATACGTGGAAAAGCAGATTTTCACTCTGTAGCTTCTACACTGTCTTTGGGGAAAAAAACCCCACATATTCCTAAAAGATGCTCACCAGGTCATCAAAAGATGCCTGTTGGTATGAGTTTACAGCCCCAACAACCTCAAACAAATCAGGGGCTCATTTCTGTCTGCTGGGCATGTTACAGCATATTTTACACACTGCAAAGTTCCAATTGTGCCTAAAATCCAGCAAAAATTAACACCTGTTGAAAGACTTGGTTTTTACCCCTTTGGAGCAAAGTTTCTTTTCGTCTGGCCTCCAGACTCTGCCCAGGTTTCAGCCCTGTCCTACACCTGGCTAAAGCACATTGTTTTACACCCACCACGTCTCAGCCATTCTGCACCGAGCAGCAAATGAGAGCAATTTGTGACACAAGATACTACGACATGTGGGAAAGACACATAATTAGTGTCAGAATGAATGCATTTGCTTTTTAAAGCCTATTTGTCCTAGGATTTCAAATGAATCAAGCTGCTATGTCTCTCTCAACAGCTCCATACTGCTGTATAATGAATTAAAAGCTAGTGTTGCTAAAATGTGCAAGCTTCAGGAATAAAAACTGTATGCATCTCAAAACCAGGGATGAGAGGATCTTAAAAGGCTCTAAACTCTAATGTAGCCTATTTTAAAGCCTTCCAAAAAACTAACCCATTTTACTAAACAGAGAATTCTCAAGTGAAATCACCACTTTTCGTGACAGATTACCATGAATTTACAAAGCTACTTTGAATCTTGTCTTTTTTTTTTTAAAAGGAAAACCTCCAACTTTCACCTCAGACTTTGCCCATATGTCTCACTCAGGTTTCAGTCCCCAGCACTCTGCAGGAGCAGGGCACACAGTGCCACATCTCAGTGCCCCAGACAGACAGTTCTCTCTCAAATCTCTCATCCATCTCTGTTTCCTTCCCCTGCTGTCCAGATAGTCAGAACCATGGCCTGTGAGGGACGTAGCACAGCCAGGCACCATCACAACACTGTTGTGTCAGTGTCCCACACCCAGGGACAGCTGGGACCATCCTTTAAGAGGAAAAGGGGCACTTTAGATTCTTGCTCCTTTTCTGTATTTATTCACTAATTGAGACTCTTTCCAAGACTGTTACCTGCAAGGTGACAATCTGTGACTGACCACAGGCACCCCCATGAATATCTTATTAGATAAAGGAAATTAAGTTTGGTAAAATAGAAGAGAATTAACTCAGAAAACAAGGCAGGCTCTCCTTGTGATTACTTGTCCTTTGTTTTCCAAAGCCATCTGGCCTATATACTACACTTCTGCCAAAATATTGATACCTTTCTGTATTTTAACCATCCCCAGTGGATTAAAAAGACAAATGTGGTGCCCACCAGAGTCTCATCCCAGTGACCCTAAAAACGAGTTGGGAAGTGCATTACAGAGATTTCAGAAAGCATTTTTCTTCCAGGCACTTGTAATCTTGATTCATTCCCCTTCTATTAACTGAGGTTAGTTACCACAGAAAAATTACTCTTTAACAGGACACGAGGTTCTCCCAAAATTAACATTCTGACTAAGCCCAAGCACCCAGGCTTTGATGAGGGGAAGAACACATCAGTGACAGGGGAAGAGGGAGTAAGCAGAGCATCTCTGCAGCTGCCTTGGTGCTGCTGGAGCCAAACATATCCCAGGACAAAAGTAATGCCCAGCAGGTCACAGGCCCATCTGACAACCCTGTGGACAGTGTGTGGTTCTGAACCATCACCCACAGAAAGCCCTTGCAGAACCAGGCCCAAATCCCCTCCTGATCTCCCTGTGCAGCCAAGTGTTCCCAGCTGGGAAGGTGCCATGTATTCCCAGCCCCAGGCAGCTGCAGGGGCAGCCACACGACCTCAGGAGCTAATAGGAAGCCCCGTTTTTAAATGCCACTTTATGATTAGGTAACAGAACAAACAGCCCCGTGTTGCTTCGAGATAAATGTCTGGAAAGCAGGCAGAGATACAAGGCACAGCCAGATGCCTCCAGTGACCCTGAAAGAATGTTATCTTAATGTGATGCACACCTTTGACTGCCTCGTTGTGTTTAATGCATGAAGTAGCCTCAGCCACAGGTCCGGGAAGAGTTGTGAGATATCCCACACAGCAAGTACAGCGCTGGACTAGCAACTACTTCATTTCAATATTTACAGAGAGATTGCTGGCCTGGGGAACCAGCCAGTTTTATCACTTGATCTGAAGCATCCCGTGTATCACAGCTCAGGCCCCACAAACAAATCTCCTAAGGCATCCTGCTTATGGAAAGAAGGGCAGCACTAGACTTAAGATAGGAAAAGGAAAACATACTGTATTTTTTAAAGTGAAGATTCAATTTTAAAAATAAGGAAGTTATTCATCAGTATAGAGACATGAAAACTATGCAGTAAGCCCAATCTTATTCTGATTAAAGCCAAAAGGAGTTCAGTAAAAGGTGGGAGAACTGGGCCCGAGTTTTACATTGGAGACCAATTTTCTCCTGTAGCAGTTACTGGAAAGAAGAAAGCCCGTTTCTTTTTCAGGAAGAAAGGGCACGTTTCTCGCCTTGCTCTCAGCATTTTGTCGTCACTCCAGTGAGTGTCTGGCCATCACTTTTCGAATCCGTGGGGTTGCACAAGCTAAACGCAGGGAATTAGCACTGTGAAGTTCAAAGTCCAGCTCTATTAGCTTGCAAAGGAGCTGTTAAAAGCAGCGTCTGATGTGCCAGGAGTGTCAGGACTTGCATATAAACCGAATCCTACAAAAACGAGCCCCCGTGGAAGTCAATGGGATTACTCACAGTGCAGGGAGTTAAACATGTACATACATTTCGGGAAGCCTCACGCCGAGTACAAACACCCCTTAATGCTCTGCCTTGCTGAACTTCCTCGCAGCATTTCCAAGCTGGCAGAGGTGTCCCTTCACTAAAACCTGAGTGGGGCCAAAGTGTGCTGTTGTAAAGCTTAGCTTAACCCACAGAGGCTTTTAAAAGGCAGCCTCAGCCCAGTGCTGCCCAAAAGCAGCTGATGCAAGCAATCAGCTGGGAGTTTGCAGGGCTGGTCTTTCCAAAGCAGTCTGTCCCCTGTGGTTCAGCTCCAGCAGTTCTTCCAGGCTTCTTCTCCCAAGAACAGGACAAAGCAGTGGTTGGTTCTGCAGAGGCTCTGCCTTGCAAAGTTTTACCTGAACACTGTTACTATCATTTATTTCCCCAGCACCAGAGGTGTGCCCCTCATCACTGGGGGACATCCCACAAAGCAATCCCATTTTCCTCAGATGTCACCAACCCAGGGACCTTTTTCCATCCAATACAAGACCTGGCTGATTACTAGTATCAATTAGTTGTGCAAGAAAACACCAGGCTACAGAGTCAGCTAAACTCTCAGCATGTCAGAGGCTCCTCTTAGACTGAACTGCAACAAACACCAGCAGGCTCCATCCCTGGAAGTGCCCAAGGCCAGGTTGGATGGGGCTTGGAGCAACCTGGGAGAGTGGAAGGTGCCCCTGCCCATGGCAGAGGGTGGCACTGGATGGGCTTTAAGGTCCTTTCCACCCAAACCATTCCATGATTCTGTGATTCCAAGAATGCAACACTCCCAGGGAACTGCAAATGCTTTTCTAGCATTCAGCCCCATTTAGATTTTGCCACAAATAAACTATTTTCAATCAAGATATCTAATGGACTAAAAAAAAAAAAAGTTTATAGTTAATGTAATCAGAACTAAAATTTTTAGAAAGGAAGTAATTTTGCAAGAAAACAAGCAGTCGAAAATAAAACAGCTCCTTAAGATTTTTGAGGATCAGCTTCGACCTGACTTTCCAATTTCTAATTAACAGTAAAATAGGGAATGATAAATTAAGAATGCTTTGATGTTCTTCACAGAATTTGGAATTATTCTGAAGTTAAATCACATAGTGATCTCTCAATGTCTCCAAGATACTATATTGGAAAGTAATTGTTTCTCACCTGCCAAACAGAAAAGAATATTTGCAGCCACACCACAGCCAAAATTCTGACCAAAAAGGTTCAGATTCAATTTCAACAATCAGGTTCTGTTTATTAATTTCTTTAGCAGATGCATTTGTTTTCTAATGCAAAAAAGTTTCAGATAGACATGTCTCTTCCAATTTGTATGAAATATATCTTCATGCTCCCAGCTTAGCTCTGCACCAGGACAGATACAAAGCTTTGATGGAAAATACGTTTGGGAAATGGGTAAAGTAAAAACCAGACCAGTGTGTCCACACAAACCAGTTGACCTGGGCAATGGGAGCTGGGAAATTATTGAAAAGTTGGCACTTTGGTTGCAGGCCTTGTGGGCTCCAGTGTCTGAAAGTTATAAGGAAAATAAATACAGGCACTCCCTTTGGAATTCCTGTCCCTTTAGGAACTCTGTGGTACTACGGGAACGTGAGGAACATCAAGATGTGACACTGAACATTTCCAAAGAAATGCAGACAGGACAAGAATTCCCGAACACTCTGAGCACCTTCCCTGGTGAGGAGCCCAAGGAGCTCCCAGCTCCTCAGAAAAATCCAAGGCTCAGACAAGCAAGGATGGAAATAAATGCAGATAAATTGGTTTTGTGAGTAAAGGCAGTATGGGAAAAAAAAAAAACAACAACAGCACAGTATTAGAAATGTGGTTCCCTGAGATTAATTAGTTACATTGATTCCACATCTACGCCATCCAAGAACAGCACAGATTTGAGCATCCACACTGGGAATTTATGAGCATAATACAGTGATGGATCTTTAATCAACATTAACTGGACAACCGATGCCAAAGAAAGGGGGGAAGGCAGGTCTTTATTCCTCACTGAAAACACAACCTCTGCCAGCAGCAAGGGAATCCACCTTGCATTCCCAGCAAGGTCTCATCCAATTCCAAACACAGACTGAAGTGTTCCTCTTAGTTTATGCTGGCAAGGAACCCCAAGGTGTCTGTCCTGAGACATGTGACAGACAGACCCTGACCAGCTCTAGTTTCCCAGTCAGGGTTCCTGCCCAGAGCAGACCAAGTCAGGTCCAGGGGATCTTTGTCACCCCTCCCTCAGTTCCCACCACAGTTCCAAACCTTGGGAAGCTCACTCCAGATGCCACCCTCCAGAGAATTTTCCCTCATGCTTTTGTGCAGCCCCATAGGCATCCAATGCACTTAGTCATACAATTAAGGGTGATTTTTTCCCTGAAACCAAGCTTGATTGGTGAAAATGCAAATAACTTGGAAAATTGCATTTCTGTGCAACAGATGTTATTCTTACTGTGTTCAAATACTTGGTTGAAATATAAAGCCTAATTTTCTCTCTCAAAAAAAGAAAACATAACAGCTTCTAACAACAGCAAACTGTGATAATGAAAGTTCTGTGGAATGCGTCACCGGATCCCATTTTGGAGCTGTGCAATGCACAGTGGTTTTGTCTCCTGATTACCAAAGAATGAGTGTCACCAATTGATTTTATTATTATATTAAGACTCCAGTCACATACAAATTCAAATCCATGACTGAAGACCTGCTGATGGAATATGACCACCCCTACTCTTGCTCTCTTAACGATCATGATGAGAGTTGCAGCTCTCCCTAGTAATGCAGAATATCTGCAAAGCCCAACTTTTCCATCAGATACCATTTCTTTTGGAATATTTAAAAAAGGTTGTTCTCTCAGGAACACTCCCAGTTTGAATTTTTAAAATAAACAATCAAACTATGTATTAAAAGAATGTCAGATAATCATGAAACAGAATCCCCTATTTCAAATATTAAGAAAAAATATTAAAAAGCCAGAGAATCTTTGGTATAAGGGAAAAAAAAAATCCTTCTTTGCTGTATCTCCTTTCCCTGTTTGCATGTCACTGTGGGGCTGGGAAGAGCCTGGCCAAAGGTACTTGGTGCAGTTGAACACTCAGGACTCCAGATGTGAAAGCTGATTTGAAGAGACAGAAGTTGACAGTCTGTACAATCAGTTATTTAGGGATCTAATTGAAATTGCTGATACAAGCAGCCTGTCACACTGCATAGAGAACCTTCACCATTAACAAAAATCAATAATAAATCAATAAGATGAAAGTTGAATATGTGCTCCAGGAACAGTAACAAAGCATCAGGAACCCACAGGCAACCACGAGGCTTTTGCCGGGTTTCATCTCTGGATTTTGCATCACTTATGGAGCTCCTAAAATAACTGTGCCTGACAAAAAACCCTGTCTGTGTGTACATCTCTAAAGAAATGAGAAGTGTGCAGCTCCTTGCTTAGTTAGCTCTGTCTGCAGCTAATTAGCATCCTGGATGTCTCCACAGAACATGTGTTGGCTCTTTTCTCCGATACAGGCAATATCTGGGCTTTCATGTTATTCAGATGAGATAAATGCTGAACTTGGCTCTCACGTTCCCATTATGCTAAAGAGGAATTTCTCCTCTGCAAAGGCACCCCCAGCCCTGCAGACTCTGCTTGGGTGTGTGACACAGCCAGGGAAGTCAACAACAAAGGTAAATAAAAACCACAGGCCACCATAAACCACTGAAATGCTCATATGTGCAAATAAAATACTGACACTAGGCTACTTCCGGAATTTCTTATACCCATGACATTGCTACTGTCACAAAAGCCACAGTTCATGTTCCTGTTTCCCTTCATCCTCACATTGTTTTGTACTCCACAAATTTTGTTTCTTTGGGAACGCTGAGAAGCACTGCAAGAGGGAGTGAAATGCTGTGTTAAAAAAAGTCAAATCAAAGTGGTTCAAACATCAACATGAACACATTGGTTTGGCTGGAAATTGAGGTATTGGGATACTTCCTTGCCATTCCCAGCCTAAATAAGCTGAAGCATCAGAAAACTTGCACTGCCACTCTCTTAAAATTGATATTTTGAAGGCTAAGATGATTTTTAAACTTTCCAAAGACCATACAAGAACCTGTTCCCTTGCACTGGTGGTACCTGGAAGGCTAGGTCCTTTTCAACTTGCATCATCATGGATACAAACAGCAAAATTATCATTTTCTCAGTCAATAAAACCTCACACCCTCTGCACCAGTCTACAAAGCACAAGGGTATGAAGAACACAGTTGAGTGGTACAGAAAAAGGAAGCACCATGTGAATCCCATGGCTAATATTTCCTGTGCTGTGTAAGTCACACAACAGGAAGGAGCTCATTAGAATCCCATTTTTGGACTTTTTTCCCAAATAAGCCTTGTTTCTCTTCAGATTCCACGTTCCCCAGCACGTGACAAGCCCGTGCTTGAAGGAGGGAAAGCTCAGTTTCATTCCTTTATTGATCTATCAGACAAGAACTTAATCAATCTTCTTTATAAGCTATTAAAGCAGAGCAAGAGGAATGAACTCACCTGATACATTCAGCATTGATTGCTTCTTTCTAGGAACTGAATGTCAGCCTTATCTACCACTACAGCTGCGATTCCATTCCTCAGAAACAAGTTTTTCCCCTCATTAGCTCCCCAGAAATAGTGCAATTAAAAATGTATTTGAGACAAAACAGAGAATACAGCCAAAATTAAGTGAACAACACTTTCATTTAGGTTTCATTAGTTAAGTGTGTTCCAGAGAACACAGGAAGATTGAGTCAGGTTAAGGAACATCTTCTAATGAAACATAAGCTAGTCCATCCTGTGACCACCCCATCACTAATTCCAGGGGAAACTCTGCATGCCAAGCAACTCTGGAATCCAACAACCAGAATTTCCACTTTACTGGACTCATCAAAACTAAAAGCAAAATTAAAAAAAGGCAGCAAACACACTTCCGACCAAACTGACAGTATTCAAGAGATTTCCAATATTCAAATTATCATTTTAAGTCATTTTTGCAACAACTGAGTTGCTGAACTGTGCCAAAATAATTTTGTTAACAAGGCAATCTTACATGACATGCATTTATGTCCAGAGTACCTGCTGGGAACTGTAGCTCAAGTTCTTCCATTGAAATCTCCCACAAGACAACTCAGCAACATCACCTTCCCTCCGTTACCTAATCCTCCTTTTAAGGAAGTTTAAGGGCTGTAGGAGGGCAGGTGAATCATAGGAAGTGTAATGTGCAATTACAGAGCCTAATTCTGAATGGGGAAAAGCTGGTAAAATCACAGCTAAATGACCTCTGTTATCACCTCTGTAATCGCCTGGTTTGGGGTGTAGCACCACAAAATGGAGGAAACTCAATGTGGAAGTGATTGGAGAAGAACAAATAAAACATTTCTATTTCATATCACAAACCACTGGGCTCTTGTGGCAAGAAAAGGTTCTGATGTAATTGGATTTATTTGTAGGTGTTCACCCCACCAAACATTGTGCTAGTTGGCAGCTTTTATGTGATTTGAAATGGAGGCAGTGATCAAAATCAGAATTTCCACTGGATGGAGAGCTTGGGGGTTTTCCTTGCTTTGCCAGGAGTTAATGCTCACATAAATCAGGGTTGGAAACTTATGATAGCTGAGAAACACCTCTAAAGTTACCAACGCAATTCCTTGTTCGTTCTTCCCTATTGCTGTATTAGACTTGTTATGCCTTCATTTACTACAAACAACCTTTAGGATGCAAGACACTGGAGCTGGAAGAGGCACAACTGCCACGTGTCAATGACTCCTCCTGGAATCTCAGATGGAACAGAATGGAAAGCACTTTGTCTTGCCAAACAGTAAAATAAAAATGTTGCTTTGGAGCTCTTCTATTTTTTTTTTTTTTTCCTTTCACTGGAAGGGAAAAAACAGCCTTTGCTATTAAGTGTGTCTATTTTCATGGGAAATCCTTCCATTTGCAATATCTGCATATCATGTTTAAATATCTCCCCCAGGAAGATATACCACTTAATAATGCTCCTGTTTATTTATTGCAAAAATCAAGAATAGCTGGAAGTCCATTATGAGAATCTTTTAGCAAATTTAATTAATTTGTAATTAATTTTATTGGTATTTATGAGAGAAATCTTTAATCAGCATAATTTAGACTGAAAATTACAATATTAACTAATATTAATTAAACAACAATGTAATAATTTCAATAGTTTTAATTATTTTTAGAATAAATTACCTGCTAGTCAATTCTACACTGCTTTTGAAATTAATTAGCCAACTTAAGCATGCTCTGTAGCAAGGGTAGAACATGATGTCTAAACAAGGCAAGAAAAGCTGCTTCCAAGTGTCAGCTGGGCTGTCACAGTTTAAAAAACTGCTTTTTCATCCTAATTTTAAAGAAAATGTGTTCATCTTAAGCTTGGGGGCAAGATGCTTTTTAATCCTAATTTTAAACATGTGTTATGTTTAAAATTGAGAGCATGCTTTCAGATAGTGCAGGGCCTTGGATTCTGGAGCTGCCTTTCCTTTTAGTCCCTTTCCAAGTGGTGACTGTATCATCTCTCACTGATAGAGCTGAGTTAGTGTAACCTCAGTGTTTTTACACATGCTTGGAGAGAAAAGGGGCAAAAGAGAGACCCTTCCCCTCCAAACTTAACAGGAGCAGCAGACAACAAGGACCTGTCAGGTTATCACCAGTGCATGTGATAGAAAAATGAGTTTTCTACTGAATTCTCGCAGCTGGAGCAGCCCCTTCTCCTTCTCACACCATTTCCTCCGACATGGGACAGATGCAAGAAACAACAGTTTGCTGCTGAAAATACAATTAATAGGGAAAATGTTGTACACCCTATAGCCATGGAGTGCCCTGGTTCAACTACTGATGGTATGGCTGTAAAGCTGCAAGCTCCCTCCTGTAAGCCAGAAATTCCCTTCTGTAAGATAGTTTGCATGGCTTTCCACCTTTGGACTCTCCTTGGAATTTTCCAAAAAGTGAGAAAACAGGTGAAACCCCAGTGTTCCTTCTGGTTCTTAATGCTCTGAGTTTCACTGTGATAATATCCTGCCTCTCAAACACCAGCTATACCCAGTGAAAAAGGACAAATCTTGTTGCATTCAGCACTTCCTTCCCTAAGCACTAATAGTTTGATCCATGAGGAAGAGCAGGGTATGGATCCATCTCCGTGCTGGCACAGAGGAGTTACAGGCTGGGTTTGAACCCTGGCCTCCCATGACATCAATGTGCTTTCATTGATCTCGGGGTCACCCCGGTGAGGACCAGAGTGAGTAAATATTGCAGCGTTACAACAACTTCCCCTCAGCTGTTTGTGCTCTGGGTGTGGAAATCCAGCGACTGAAAGTTCTTTAAATGTTGCCACAGTTTTCAAAAGCAGCTGCTCACTTTGGGAAGCTGAGTTTTACCCGCTGAACTCGGAGCTCCTTGAAGGGATGAATTTCAAAGGGCAGCTTTGCACACTCTGAAACTCAGACCATGGGGTTTTTTTCTGTTATCAGGCCAGACATTAAACAGGTTTGGTCATGGCAAAGCTGTTACAGATATAGAAAGCAGAATATAGAAACAAACAGTGCTCAAAAGGTAAAGTACATTCTCAAAGCAATACATTATCTGGCAGGGGAACTGTCATCATTATTTCCTTCAGACTTCCTCAACAAAACACCTCCATGACCTTAAAGGAATTATACAGAATTACTCCAATGAATAAAGACCAAGTTTCCAAATGTATTTTAGCAACTACAGCTTCTTAGGGGCTTTGGAAATTCTTACTGTGTGTTTATTTAGCCCTTTAAATTCCTGAGGATCTTAGGAAAGCTCTTTCTGAGTGTTGCAGGACGGGCATTGTTCCTCTGAATGTCACAGAAGAGACTTACAAGCAGATGGGATGTTTTCCAGGGAAAAAGTCCAACTAAAAATCTGACCTTTAAACAGAAACTGTCTGTGGTGCAGAGGGTCAGGTTGGCACCCACAGAGTTAAACTGACTAAGTCTACAACAAAGGAAAAAATATTAGCATTGCTATCTGTGTAAATGACATTAGTAGCAAGACTGAATTATCTTCTGAATTATTTTATTCCAATTATATTTTGATATAATTCAAGGTCTAGTGATTTTTTTAATGTTTGCAGTCCCCCAGTTTAATACCAGAAAAGCAATCAGTCATTTGTTTCTCAGACACCAAGTGGCTGGAATAGTTTTTCCATCCATTTGAAAAATATACAATCTGTATTTGCCTTTAAGTATACATTAGATGACTGTTGTAAGTGATTTGTAATTGTTTTTAAATTGTTGAACTTATTTTAATATGTATTTGCAATTATATAGTTATTTAAATGTTCATGTTATAAGCAGTTTTTTCGGATTAGCAAATTGTTCATTTGTCTTCTGGTTTTTAAAAAGGGTAAATAGCAAAAAGACTAAAATGTCCTTTATTGGAGCACTTTTATTATATTGCTTATTAAAAATTTCCTCTGTAACAACTGACAATATAAGAAGTTGAAAAGAGACCTAGAAAAATATGCCAAATGATCCATTTGGAAGTCCAACACTCCTTGTGTGTGGAAAGGCAATACAGGGGTCAGTTCAAGACTTGGTTTTTCAGTAGTTCAATGCTCTGAGTTTCCAAAAGTTCCTCCAAATACAAAGGCACAGCTGTTCATATGAAGGTATGATGTTAAACCCCCTTCATTCAGTACCAAAGCAGTGACATGCATATTGCTTAAATTAGCTTTATTTTGGTTTAGCTTGATGAGAAAGGCTGTGTGCACAAAGAAATTATGCATTAATTGGGTGAATTGGTACAAATTTCTGTGTGAATGGACTTCAGTGTCACCCAAAAAGCCCAGCACAGAGACCCAGCTCAGCCCAGCAAAGCCCCACATCAGGGCTCAGCCACCCGACCCTGCTCCTGAGAGATTCCAGCAAAAGTGAAAGAGAAGTGGTA
>NW_016690272.1:1135094-1305370 GCF_001604755.1 Lepidothrix coronata | reverse complement strand
TTTCTCCTATCGCTGCATACACAACTTTTCAAAGTATTCTACAAATACTTTACAAGACAACAAAATGAAGGGTGCACAGTCAGCCTTTGGAGTATACTAACATGGATCAGAGAGAGACTGCAGGTCTCTGGGCAAAATAAATACTGCTGGGAACAGCACTGGGCAGGGACTTATTTTAAATTGGACTGAAGAAAGTTGCAGCAAAGAGGGGCTGAAATAAATGAAAAATGCCAAGTCAGCAGGAAATCCCAGGGTGGGCAGCCTTTCCGAAATTAAGCTACTTTTGCAGGCATATGAAAAGTCTTAGGAAAACAAATGTCCCCCAGAACTTGGAGCAGCCATCTTTTGGTTACCCAACCATGCCAAGAGCAGCTCATTCCAAACAGGTGAAAAAGTGAACTCCCCTGCAAAATTCCAGCAGATGTTTACCTGCAGTGAAAGGCAAAGCTGTGGTTCTGATCTCTGACAGACAGTGCCTTAGAGGAAGAGATTTTGTCAGAGCTGGATGAACCCTCAGCTCCCTCACTGCCATCCCTGTGTGTGCTGAGCGGGAGCAGCTCCAGCTGAGTGGGAATATACACATGGGAGTGGCACCTGAACACTGGTCAAAATGTGACCTGTCTCACTTTACCCTCCTAAGAAGGGAAAGAAAGAGTTACTACTCAGAGAGAAAGAAGCTGAGCCCACTCCTATCCATCCCTGCAAGCTTCCTCCAGCAAACCAACAGCTCCTTTCTGGATACGTTACCAGTATTGATCTGGAGCTCAGCTGCCTTGATAATAACGCTGCCTCTGCACCGGGGCCAGGCCTGAACCCAGAGATGTGCAGCTGAGAATCAGTGAGCAAAAGACACAGAAGTTTATTCACACAGAGCTACTGCAAAGCCTGGACATGAAGAAAATTAATAAAGCTCTGAATTCATCCCTAACTCTCATTTTAACCTGCTGCATGCCTGCCTGCCATAAATACATATTCAGGGGGTTCTGTGGCTGTTCTAAGCCACAAAACAGTCATTAAGTTCAAACATCCCACACTCTCCACTGCCACTTAAGCCTCCTCTACTGACACGCCTGATACTCTTTCAAATATTTAAACACTGGGATTTTTAAACAAACCCATTGAATTTCACTGGAATTTGGGCACTCATACTCGTTCACCTGCTTTCAGTATTTCAGTCATAGCTCCTTCATGTTTAAACACTTTCTGTAATTTATTAACTCCAGAAATACTTAGATATAAGAGAAAAAAAAATAGAAACCCCCCACCCAACGAGTTTTAAATGACCCCCCAGGACAGGGTGGAAGAGCAAGCACATAAATTCCAGTTTAGGACTGACCATATTATGGACTTGGGGAGGATTTGCAGGTCTCAGCAGCTCGTGTTTCTGTAACACACTACATTACATTTATGTGTACCATTGCCCTCTACAGGATGGAATTCGGGATTTATGGAAGTGCTGCAATTATTTTGCTTTCTAGGAGCTCACAAAGCAGCACATATTTACTTCCAAAGGTGGAAGACTGTAATTTTATCACAGAAGGTTCTGGATTCCATATCTGATGACATATTCTGTGATATAAAAGAGGCAACCACGTATATACAGTGTACTGTGATCAGCTGTACAGAAACATATTCAGAATAATTCCTTTAAAAAAAAATTTATTGTAAATACAAATGTAGAAAGCCCTTTTACCTCCCAACAATGTCTTTCTTTCTATAACCAGTACTTTGTACAGGACATGTGCAATAAAGCACTGTTGAATATCTAGATTATTTTGGAAATACATGCCACTTTGAAAATGTGAAAAGCATTTAAAACACACAAGTACCAGAAGAAACCTGCAAATTCTGATTTGGCATTATGAGGGCACAGTTCTATCATTTTATTGCACCGTTATTTGCATTCACGAGGCTGCAGCAGCAATTCTGGTTGCAGAAGAATAAGATAGTTAACTTTTACATGATATTATGTACACAATATGCCTGTATTTTCACTTAAAATCTGGCCCCTGGGCACACTCAGGACCCTGGGAAAGGTCCACGGTGTAAACAAACCCCGAGGTGTCTTTATGAGCACAAACTGCCCCTGAACGAGGTCTCAGCAGAGCCAGGGAGCAATTTGGGGACCAATTAAAAAAAAGGCAAAATTCTCACAGAACTCCCGTCTGAAATTTCAGGTTTCACCAAGTATTTCCCTCTGAACTTTAAAGTGCACAAAAATAAGTTGTAGCAGAAACACTGAGCTCATCCCAACTGCTCTCACTCTCGGAACAACCACGGCTCCATTTCACGCAATTTTCAGATTTTAGATTCAATCAAGTGATTTTTATGAAGACAGACCAAGAGGCCACTGCTTCAAATTACTTGTTAACAAGGTTCCCTTCATTTAGAGATTACACTTAATTTGTAAACCTCATACTTATAGAAATTGAGCAGACACAGGTAGGCCTTCTAAAACGGGATGAGACATCCCTACCAGGGCTTTCACTTGTGCCAGTGTTATGTGGATCTTTTTTAATTATTATCCACCTTGCTTTTTGTTAATTACAGAAAAGAAAAATATTCTTTATGGAAAGACAAGTTCTTTAAAAAGCAACGTTTCAGAAAAGCATTGAACAAGACATTAATAACAAAGTGAAAGGATAAGCAGAATGGAAGTCTGAAAAATTCTATATTTGTATTATACAGGCATTGTTTTCATTCTTGGCACCTTATTTTTCATGTGCATAAAGAGAACACAAGCTACAGCAGGGTGAGACAAAGATCAATGCTGAATGTATTACTTGGCATTGGTCAGACTCAGTTTAATAAGAAAAGAATTGATCCATTAAGCTAAACCTAATTCTTGGCCGAAAATGGTTGAAATCTCTTCTTTATAGTGCTGGCTTCATAAAGAGCTATAATATTCAGAAGAAACAACTCAGAGCTGAGTTTAATAAGATTAAATGTATTGCAAATATACTTAACCAGAATCTATCCAGTTGTTAATGATTACTATTAATATCAAACAATTTTTGTATAGAATTTTTTATTAGAGTAGTTGTAAAATATAGCCATGTGAAATGCAATATAAAAAGAGGGTTAGGTAATTTGTAACAGCTACAATTGCAGAACCAAAACCTTCACCTATAAGATATAGTAATTTATTTTATCAATCCAGCTCCTCATACAAGTGCAATTCAATTTGTAAAGTATTTAAGTGCCAGTCATTAACACTGTATAGCAAAGTGCAGAAGGACAGCATCTACTATATGTGATTGTGTTATTATATGTGAAGAGACTGCAAAATAAATTACTTTTTCTGTCAGCAAGGCTGGGGACCTATTGTTAAAACACAACTTCAGCTGTGTCTGAACCACTCCACGAAAGCCCTGTTCCCCAGCTCTGCCAGCTCCGAGCAACCCTCGGGGCTGGAAGGATGCCCTGTGCTGCCAAAGGGACACACTTGGCAGAGTCCTTTGCCTCTGTCACTCCTCCTCTGAAGACCAGAGGTGTCCTGAAAACTGGAGTGCCCATCCCTGGAAGGTCCCATCCCTGGAAGGTCCCATCCTGCAGCACGGCATTGCCAGGACAAAACAGGGAATATCCCCACCTGGTGAGCAACAGCAGCGGGCTGGGAGGAGCCTGCACCTCCTGAGCGGTGCCCTCTCCTTGGGCAGACCCAGGATTAACACACCTTAAAATTCTGCCCAGCAAACAGCCTTTTTATGTATTTATTTTTTTTTTCAAGTACACTTTTAAATGTGTTTTATAAACGGGATTGTGTCTATAAACATAAAAGAATGAGAGCAGCAATTCTGCTTCACCCAGGATTTGAGCAGGAGAGGACAGAACTGGGATCAATGCAGAGGTGGTTACAATCTAGTTACAGTTTTAATTAAGATGACAATGTGGCAAAAATACGGGCACACAAAAATCAAACCTGTGAATTCAGCAAAAAGAATTACTGAAGCAGCGGGTGAGAGGGAATGGAAAACAGCACTGGAGGAAAAGGACAGGGAAGGAAATGGAAGGTACAGAAAGTCAATTATTACATGCCCGAAGGTTGGATGTGCTGTCTGGCATCAGAACATTGTGTGTTAAAATGTATATTGAGAATGAGGAGGAAAATGCAAGAAAATTAATTTATGAAGAGGGCATATTTAAGGCACAAAAATACAGTTAGGAAAGACAACTAGAAAGATTCTAGCATGAAGTTAAAAGACTCACGCTGATAAGGAAAGCAAAGGGAGAAAATGAAAGGGAAAGTTCACGTAAGGTGAGGAAATTGTAAATAAAGATTTCTTTTCTTTTCAAGCATGTCGAGAGCATAAGGTCACTGAGGGAAACAGCAGCACACCTATGAAATGGCAAATGGCAGTTTACTAACAGGAAGGAGAGACTGCTTAGAAATGAACTCTCTATTTTATTGTACATAAAACAAGGTTGGGACTGATGACAGGATCAGACATAAATTTCCTGGGGGAGGAAGAGTAAACACCAAAGAAAATCAGTAACACGCCAGAACAGCTCATCAAGAAATTAGAAAGTCTGAAGGTTGACATAACTCCAGGAATAGACAGAATTAATTCAGAGCTCAGAAAGATATGTCAGAGGAGATAGAGGAATCATTAGCAGATATATTTAAAACCTGTCCTGAATATGAGCTGGACTGAAGAGAGGTTAGTGACAACCACTATCCAGAAAAATACAGAGCCCTGACTGCACAGCCGTGTCACACTCTTGAAACATTATTATTTCAGGAAACAATATGATTAAGAGTTTGTGTAGCTGCAAGAGGAATTGCTGGCACAGCTCACCAAAGGGATATCAGGCCTAAATTTGCCCTCAGAACTTTTAAAAGAAGAATTACAAGTTATCGATCCCAACTGAAGGTACAAGCATATATTCCACACTCTTTAGAAGAGTTTCTGATACATTCATACATAGAAAACTAATCTAAAAGTCAGGAAGGGAGGGAACTATCAGTAAGATGACAGGATATGCTACAAAGCAAAAAACTTGTCAAAGAAGAGAAATGGGGTAAAATTCAGAATGCCTGAAGTACACTCAGAGAGACTGAAAACCTGCCAGAGTAGAAGAGGAGACTAATTGATTGTAGACAAATTTATGATAATAAAGCTAACAGCAAATAACAGGCAGAGAAAGGGATTAAGTCCAGGTCTCTCACACTGATGTACTCCATTAATTTCAAATTTTAATCTAAAAAAAATTAAAAATTAAAAAATCTTCCTAATACTCATTTCCAAGAACTGTATCTCTCATTTGCCTGTTAATTTACTCAGCTTTGGCAGATGCTTGTAAAATTCCTCTCCAGACTTTTAAAATTTTGACCACCCCAGAGAGCAGCAGATCATCTGCAAATTGTGCTCAAAGTTCACCTGATTTTAGAACACAACAATAATGAATAACACTCCCCCTAATCCAGCACAACCAATGGCATCATTGATATAAGCCTCAACTTTCTCACTTTGGCCACAATTCTTGGATATACTTGAACATTCCAGCAGACTAGAGAAGGAATTAGATTTTTGTTTTAAATTATACATGTTGATTTATACAAATCACAAACTACTTGCAACAGAATACTCTTTAAAATCAGGCTCATTTTTTAACTTCCAGTTTTCCAGCACAGTGCCTGGTTTTAAAAGGAACTTAAATGATTATCGACATATTAGTTACGAGCAGTGGAATGGTGAAGTCATTGCTACAGAAATGGGAAGCTGATAGTTAAAATGGAAACATATCCTGGGCAAAAGAAAAGGGAAAATGATTTCTTAATTTCCCCAGCCAGAGGAGTGAGTCCCTTTCACAGAGCAGGTTGGCAGGGAACATTTTCAGAACAAAACAGGGCAGTAAAAAAACATGTTTAATCTGGATATAGTTACTGTCCATCTAGAAAATAATCTCTTCCACTAAAAATCAGATTACCTAACTCCAAGCCTCGATATATAAATATATACCAATGAGATGATGTGTTTTGTCCTTTATCTCCATTTTGGTGTTTCTACTGTCTACTTTATACATTCCTTGCTAATCAGGCACAGCTGCCCTCAGCCTCAAGGCAGGATGTCATTCACTGCTATTAGAAGTATTACTTTGAAGTAGAAGAATGAAGCTGGAGTTCATACCTGTTTGGTTGTTAATGCTTCGAGAGGTTTGCCATGAATTCCTTTAGACAAGCAAAAATTACAAATGCAAAATTAAAAAAAAAAAAAACAACTAAAAAAATCTGAAGTGTGTGATGTTCAAAAGTACTCAGTTGGCCTAATTCTGTTAAGAGGAGAATTCCCTCTGACTGCAACATATCAGAGTTGGGTCAGCACTGAGCACAGGAAAAATCCCTCCATCCAGAATGAACTCTGAGCAATCAAGGTTTATTTTTTATGATTCGTGAGAGGGGCACATTGGCAGCTCTCTCTTTTTATACACATCTCAATATGAACCAGCACCAGCTTCTTGATGAAATTAAGGTATCTCACACCTGTCCTTTAGGAGTGAGGAGACTTTTCTCCATGTCTGTCCTGCCAGATGAGATGAAATACCAAAATCTATGTGAAACCCAGTGATGATGATTAACATCTTTTATGATGAACACCTTTTATGATGAACACCTTCCAAGCAGACTGGTCACATAAGACATGGTATGGCCAGCTGACAGTCAAAGCTTTGAATCAGCACTGAGATGGAATGAAATGAAACTACATCACCAGTTTCTGGAAAAGTTTTTGCCTCCAGTGCCCAATTCTCAGAGTGAAATAGTGACCAAAAAGCTTAGGGGGGAAAAAACAAATCACAGTAGAAAAACCCACAGAGAGCTCTGTTTATCACATCTGTGATTTCTGTCATGCTTGTGGGGTTTCACTCACTGCAGTTTTTAGGGACTGATTTAGTTCTGGTAGGTGGAAAACAAACAGGAGCGTCCAAACTCCAGGATTTATCACATAACCTGATTCATGGGAGTCTCTTAGTTCTTTTAAATGAAACTATTAAAGAATGAGATACTGGGAAGTATCATTGTGGCAAAACATGTGTGCAGTTTCTGTGAGAAGCAGGTGGGGAATAGGGGAATTCGTTAGTTAAAAGGACCAAATGAGGGGAAAAGGGAAAAAAAGAGAAATTACGGTACAGCTAATAATATGCCTGTTATACAGTGAGTGCTCCTGCATTTCCTCTATTTGAAATCTGTTACATCTTATTGTCTATTTTGCTTTTTAATTTTCAGCATGGGCTCCTTCAGTGGTGTTCGTGTTGAACTCAGGAGTTCCTTGTTTCAAATTGTAGTGGAAACCTCATTTTGAACAATTTAGTCAGGCAATGAAGGAAAGCTGGAGGTAGTCAGGCAGCAGAGGTTTCTGCTATACCTTAGCATGCTGTCCTGATTATAGTGCTATTATAGTTTGCTGTTCATAGAAATCAAGGAATTTATGAATCATTAAAAGGTGCAGGTGATAGAGAAGTTATTATAATAGCATTCAGAAGTATTACAGGAACTATCACAAAAGCTACAGTGGTAATACCATTGACTGAATATAAATGTATTTGTGGAATTATGTGATAGCTGAGGATGTGGATATGCCAAAGTTTCAGCCTCCAACCAATCACTGATCACGTGCATGTTTTTGATACATGGCTACAGTTGTACAAAACTGGTTTGGGTGTGTAGAAAAGGTACCAGAGCTCATTAAAAGTACACTGTGATTGTGTAAAGACAGTGAACTGTGAAAACACAGGCTTGGGAATATTAATCGGTCTTATACCAAGCTACTCATTTTCTTATCTTTCACTCAAAATTCCTCAGTGTATTAAAAATATATCAGGTACCAGATGCACCAGCCCTTAATGACATTAGTGGCCAATTACTCACATAAACTCTGCCTCTCTGAGAACAAGAATTCTTACTTTATTTTTAATTTAAACAAGGGATCTAGGGAACAACAGCTGAAGCATTTCTTTTAGTGCGTGTAAACATCAGGCATTCGAAAGATAGGATATAAAAATTTGGGGGAAAACCATTACTTCAGTTATCTGAAGATCTAATTTCTAAAAGTGTGACTATCTGAATTTCAAACACCTCCTAAAAACCTGAACAACTAGTACTTAACATGCACTGCCACCACCACCAAAGGCATCTGTATTTGTATTGATATGATTATTTTAGATGCATAACCATAAAAAATATCAAGACCACACCCAGACATATTTAGGTATTATGTTTTCATGGAGTTATTCACTGGATTTTAATAACACACACCCTTTGAACAAAAGCAGTAGAAACAGAACAAGGTTAAGGGGAAAGAATGATGCTTGTTACATGTAAATAGAATTTCTTGTAGCCAAAAATTTGCTGACTTTTTTTTTTTCTGGTCTTTCTTACACCTATCATTTTAATTGAGTGTTTAAATGTCTGTGGGACTCACCGGGGCAGACCCACAGCTATCCTGCTGCTCTGGGAAGTTCTCAGCCCTGGTCATTTTGCCTCGTAGGACACTCTCGCTGCTCCTCAGATTAGCCCTCACCTCAGCCCTCCACTTGGTATTTTTCCAGCCTCCTTTAAAACAAAGAATGCGGCGGAACCCGCTAACTAGAGCCCAATTCCCCTTTCTCCTCTTTGAACTAGGGAGGCCTGGCAGGTCACCAAGGGGCGGCGGGGCAGCTTTGCAGGCCATTAACAGCCGGAGCGCCGCCACCACCTCCCACACGGCTCCACTTGTTAGAGCCGCGCTCAAACTTCCCCTGCTTTGATGGCCACGGAGATTCCTCACGGGCAGCGCTCGGAATACGTTCAAGGTAGAAGGAAAATAACTATCTTTACCAGTCTGCTCTGGGGTTTTTTTGCCTAATACACAGGGAAAAATACGTGTAATTCCTCAGTTTTGTGCTAATTACTTTACCTTCCTCCCAGGGCACCTCGGGGAAGTCCTTTAGTTTTTCCAAGTCCCGGTTTATCCACCTGTAAAATAGCCCTTCTTGCCCGACTGCGCTGCAGAATGTGTCTCCCTGTTCCAGAGGCCCAGCCATTTCCATGTTGTATTCACAGATTCTTAAATTTAACAAACTATAAGGACTAAGATAAAAGGCATTTAAAGGCTGGTCATTTTATTTCCTGCAGCGTTCCCCAGCAATATCACTTTGGGCTGTCTGGAAAAAGCATACTGCTGGCATAAAGACCTGGGAGAACAGCAAGGAAACTATGGAAAAGGTAGGAAAGGAAGTGTTCTCTACCTGTGAAGAGTGATCTAGTTGCTGGCAAATCCCAAGTAATAGTAAGCTGTAATTCGACTCTTCACCCTTATATAGCTGGGAGAGAGGAACTAGTCTGTTTTCACAATGTTTTGTCTCAGAAATGTTTATCAGTCCAAGAGGCGATAGAGGACATCCCATAATGCCACCTCTTACTGTAGTTAATACTTCTGGGAAGGAACCTGTCTCTGTCCTCAAGTTCCATTATAATAAAAAAAGCAATAAAAGAAAACTAACAAGTGCATATGAAGTGAATAACTATTTCTGACAATTATATATTTGTCACCATAGCTGCCAAGTGATGGAATCACTTGCTCTTCTGTCACAATTGAGGACCACCACAAACCAGCAATATAACAGTTTATTTTTACATAGCACGCCACATTTTAATCTGAAAGCTCTGCAGAACAAGGGCAGGATGGTGAGTGAGGGACCACAGCTATAACCTGTCCTGCAGCAACCTACAAAAGAGAGTCAGGAATCCAGGGCAAAAAATTGTTAAAGTTGGAGATTTCAGTCTGGCTGGGCAGCCTGTTCCAGCATTGGCCAGCTCCCCAGGAGAAATTCTTCCTAAACCCTAATCAGAATTTCCCCTGTTGCAGCTCATGCCCGCTGCCTCTTCCCCTTTCCCTGAGCACTTCTGAATAAAGTCTGGCTCTGTCTCCTCAAAGGGACACATCCTCTCCCATCACATACTTGAAGACAGAAATAAAGTCTCACTTTAACCTCAGATCTAATTTTTCAAGAACAGTCCAAAATACCATGTGAGACAAATTACTCTGAACTAAATTTATGTATCTCTGAAGGAGAAAGTGTTGTGTCAATCCAACCGGGATTTTAACTTTTCCTAGAGACACTTCTGATAGAATTACTCATTGATAATTGATGAATTTAAATTACTTCTGACAATTAACAAAATTACAAGTGCAAAGTCCTGCTTATTGGCAAATATAATGTGCTGGAATCTGCCTGCCTTCTTCATGTAATATTCCCTGTGCTGGCTCCCCGGTGGGATTTTTCACAATAAAATGAGCTGGTTTGTGCCCAAAAAGCATATTATAATAAAGCTTTCCCTTTATAAAGCTTATATTGTGCAACACATCCTCTTGAGTTGTGTAAATTTATATTGTGCACTTCTGGAGGTATCCAGCCCGAGGGCAGAATTATCAGAGAACTGCCACACTTACAGGAACACAAAATCTTTCCTTAACAGTAACAGGTCACAGAACTCCTGGTAGATAACAGGGATGGATGGATACAAGGAGGGATGCAAATCAAAAAGGGTGGGAGAAGGGAAGACTCTCAACATCCACCTGGTGAAAAGTTGCAGATGGACAAAACCTTCCCAGAATCTGAGTAAATCCCAGGCACAGAGTGCACATGTGAAAGATGACAACTGTGTGGGAACTCAAGTGTAAAGCTTGGAAGTGTTACAAAACCAGGGCATGGTTCTGTGTGTGTGTTTTAATGGAAAACAGAGCAGAGAAATGACAGGCATCTGACCTTGACAGCTTCACAGGGATAGCACTTCCATGAGGAGGATTGGTTATTCCTACTGAGTGCCACAGGGCTGTCCAACAGGACAGGCAGCTCTTCTGATTTGTACTTCTCAAATGCAAGAATTTGTTGTGGACAATGCAAAACTGGAGATGCTTTTAAATTTAAACCATTTAAATATGGTTTCTCCATAACCTGAAACTACCACTTTCCTGTTTGGTTCTCTAATCCCACACATCCTTTGTTTCCATTTCAGGGTTTCAAAGACTGACCAACCAGGTAATGTGATTTCTCTGCTTCACACAGGTAAAAAGCACCTTTACAGAGGTAAAAAGCACCATGGAAGAGGTAAGAATTAGGCTCCTGCTATTTAATAATTTCTTCCATCAGCTTTGTAATTTTAACAAAGGGTTGATTCTGACTTTCCCTTTGGCTTTGGAAGCTCCAGGTCGCTTAACCAAAGAGCCAAATGTGTGCAGTGGTGTCAGTAACAACATCTGGAGAGATACATAGAAAAAAAATAGCAGAAATGTATCTTGTTGAGGCTTTTCTTTCCCTGTGTGAGTCATTGTCTGCATATTTCACTTGACAAAAAGTTGTCTTTATTTCTGACTAGATACTTCCTTGCCAAATTTGATGCTGTTGGTTGCCAAGGAAAGACAAAACCTTCTGCCCCTTTACCTGATGCTTTCAGTCAAAATATGTGACCAGCAAGTGAACACCTGGACCTCAAGCCCCTGTTAAAACATACCTGCATTATTTCATCACCTTTATGGCAAGGCTTAAATGGGGCTCCCGACAGCTGAAATTCTCCCAACTCCAATGTTTTAATGAAACTACCAGTGGGGATCAAAGGTTTCTCTCATACTCTGGTTCCTTACTAAATGCATAAGGTCCGGCTGAGCTAAATGTCACATTCTGACTTGCTTGATTTAGCCCTGCTATTTAGTAGTAATTATGGACAGAAGTCTCATTTAGGGGTATTGATCCAGTCTTTAACATGAGGAATAAATTCAGCGGCTGAGCGATGGAAAACACCGGAGGAATTCTCAATTCCTGGAGCTCTCCAAAGAACAAAGGAGCGGCGGCACGTTTGCCACGGCACCGTTTCTCACACGCATGTCTGGAGTTAAACACGCTCCAAAAGCTTTTCCTCAGGGAGGAGCCACATCATGAACCACAAAAAACCCCTGTGGCCCATCAGGAAGCCAGGTGTGCAGGAGGCTCCAATTCTGCCTTCCTGGAAGTCAGTATCCCAACCCAGGAAAGCATTTAATCACATGTTTCGGTCCATCAGGATTCATGAGAGTCCTTAAGTATGTGCTTATTTTTAAAAGATGCTTAAGTGCCATTGATTTCAAGTACATGTTTAAGTGCTGTCCTCAATATAAATGATTTCTGAAACCAGGGTTGATGGGAGTTTTATCACTGATTTTAATAAGAGCAGAACAGGAACGAAGGAATTTTAAGAATCCCAACTGCTTATCCAAATTGAATGTCTACATGGCAGTAAGGGAAGTATAATCATATAACGTTGCATATTTATATTTCTGCTACCTAAGTAAAGACATTCTGAAAGTAATGAAAAAGCCTAAGCTCCTCATGCTAACAAAAGACATTTATCACTGAAGGGATAAGAACTTCCCTATCTCTATATCACTCTAAAATTTTACCTTTGTGCATATTTTCTTATTTTAGAGGTTTGTGGAGGATTTTTTTCAGACTAACAATACGATTTTTTGGTTAAATATACTTATTTTATAAGTTATAAAAAAATCCATAATATAATTCTATGAGAGTTACCATAATAGACTGTAACAGCTGCTATGGTCTATTGTGTAAATAAGTAATTACAGAATTTACAGACTATCATGTAAATATGTAATTATGGACTTTTTAAAATGTGCATTATTTCCTCGATAGTCTATCGCTTAAATATGTAATTATGGACTTTAAAACATGTATTATTTACTCAGACTGCAACAGCTCCTTGGGACAGAGCTGTTCTGGCCTATTGGGTAAACATGTAATTACAGAAATTTTAAAAATCTGTATTATTTATTTGTAGTGCTGCTGTCGATACATCATGGCAGCCATGTTTAAATGGGTATCGTATAGTCAATATTCTGTCCATTTGGTCACTTCAAGTGAAGTGACTCTGCATGTTCTGGGCTGGTCCAATGGAAGAAATAGTCCCAAGGATGTGCTCCCAGATAATAAACCTTCTTGGTTTAATCCAAGAGGAATCCAGTCATTGTTCTGGGGGAATCACGGTGCTGGAAGTGGGCCTGACCCCTTCCAAACATTATTCTTGATCTCAGTAAAACATTAAGGTAGGAACATCCACAGAATAAACTCCCCTGTGCCACTTGCTTCCCAGTTTCTGGGTGTCTTAAGCAGGAGACAGGTTGGAGCAAACAGTTCTGCAATTTATGAAATGTGGCATTTTTCAATGTACAGAACTATGAATTCCAGAAATGCTTCCAGTGACAAGAGAATATTCTTCAAAGTGGTGGGAAAAAAAAATTACTGAGGGGGTTTCACTCATCCAAGATGGAACTTCAAAGACATTTTTATCCTGAAAAAAGGGTAATTACCATTACCATTAAATATTTATGTTTCTAAACTACCCATAGGCCTCAACCAGAGAAGAATTCTAGGTGCTCTGCAAACATTTATGAATATCCCAACCTCAAAGACTTCACAATTTAAGAAATATTATCAAATATATTATACTTTTTAGAATGCTTTTTAGAAGCAAAATGAATGTGGTCTCAGGCCAAAATGTATGCACTGAGTTTATGATCTGCTGTGTCTGCATCTATTTGTCAATAATTCTAACATTTAAGCACTATTTTCCTAATAGACCACAGCAAAAAGCAGAACCAGAATAACTTATTCTTGTAAATATATAGGGCAGTTATGCAGTGTAGGACTGTGTTACATTACAAACAATTCTATCCTTGCATTGGAAATAGGAGTGCAATTGTCATTTACCTAAAATTATCTCCTCAGCCAGAAAAGGAGAGAGAAGAAAGATAAAACTCATAAAGGAAAAAATATTTTACAGATCAGGTAGATTGCCACATTAAGATATATTCATTATTCATTTTTACTAATGCTATTTCTCCATAGTCCACGAGCCCCATGGAATAGTAAAGCCCTAAGAATTGAACCTGAAGAGAAAGCAGCACATTGGGATGTTTAAACAAGAATACTGACAAATCCACAACAGTTTCCATCCTGATGAAAGGTGTTGGAGTTAGATTGAGTCCAGCTGTCAGCTCAACCCTTCAGGATGAGCCTGGACTAACCAGAGGGGGTGTGGAACTTGACCTCTGAGGAACAAGCAAAGTAACTGGATTGCTTAGCCCTGAGAGGGAATAACTGGCAGGGACACAGTGATGTTCTTGGGATCCATGAAAAGACAGAGAGAAGTGAACAGACTCCTCTTTATGTCCAATTTAGACAGAACAAGTGGTAATGAAACTCAATATGTCAAGGGAGATTTAGGTCACTCGGGTGCCCAGACAGACTGAAAAATCTTTGTGGCAGAAGGTTCCTAAGAGTGGAGTGAACAAACCTTCCCCAGTAATGGCACAGTTGCCCTGCCCTTGAGAAAGGAAGATGGACTCTTGACATTCTTTATTGTCTGGTTTCTACAGGGCTTTGTGCTCCAGAACTAACCACAAGTCAGTAGGCTGTAAACCACAAGTGTAGAGTGAGTTTTATATCTAAAAAGCCAATGAAACCCACTGAAATTTTAAACAACAAAGAACTCAAAAATATGCTGAATAATATGCATCTTTGATACAGTCTAAATAAATATCCTATTTCATATCAGTTCTCCCAAACAAGAATGTCCTGCCCCCTCCCCGGGGGTCTGGCTGCCCATGCTCGAGGACAGCTCTGATAAGGGGTCAGATTGCACCAGGTTGTTCTAAACTGTGAGAAAGAAAGGGGTGGGAAGACATTTTCTCATCTCCACATATGTATCAGGAACAGAGATGTTATTTTCAACTTTAAAAAGGTCACAGTTTATTTCTGAAAGGCAGAAAAAAAATGTTTCATCCCAATCTATCGTTCATTTAGCAAGAGAAAAAAGCTGGCAAGAAAAAAAGAGAGAGGAATGACAGCCCAAACAAGTGATCAATATAGGCCCTGTTGCAATGAGAACCAACACTCCACATCTGGAATGCAGGAGCTTGGAAATCTGCAGCCAGGAAGAGGATCTTCAGCTCTCTGTGATGAGTTCCACTAGCACGGATTTTATGTGATAATAACCCTGCCTTTCTAACAGCAGTTGGAAGTCTTTGTTCTCTGGGCCATGGTACTTCACCCCCTGTGTAAAGCAGGTAAGTTTTAGGAACTTTTTGGAAGATCTGCATTGCTGCTCTCTGCAGGCTTGGAACCAATGATGGGATTTTCTTCCAGACCCTGGGAATCTGCTCCACTCCTTGCTCTTTTGAGCTGTTTATTCTGGAGCTCAGCCTGCATTTGCAAGGTCATGCCGGATACTACTCGTCACACTGTGCTGCTTATGCGTGAAATCCTCGTTTTGTGCAAAGCTCACAAATATATATTCATGTCACAGTACCTGTAATGTCCAGGGGTAGTGGGAGCGTGGCAAAGCCGGGGGGGTGCCACGTTACTGTGGCAAAATAAGGCCAAGTGGAAAGTTGTCACTTTGAGACTGGAAATCCTACAGGAGGGTTTCTGGTAAAATAAGATCATGCCTTCTGTGTCTGCAATTGGTGACATGTGAAGTAGACACACCAAAATGGGAAGCAGTGTCCATTTTGGAAGAGCAATTACTGTTGTGAAGCCATTTTCCAGGTGGGATTATGGGCACTAAACCGCTGGGACTGACTGTGCTGCCCATGCGTTAAATCCTCATTTTGTGCAGACTTAATGAAAAAGATAGTTCCTTGTAATATGTCCTGGTTTGCCACTTGCTCCTACACAGCAGTATAGGGATGTTTTTTTCCTGCTTAATACATGCAGTGATAATTTTTTCACATTCTCTTTCTGTAAATGTTCCACCACAAAACATTCTGTTAAACTGGAATTAAGGTTGTAAATATGCATTAATAAGTTGGAGCAAATTCTGCACTAATTGCCTGCCCATGTGCCACCTCAGTGCCATCGATGGAGGCAAAGCTGCTGAGGAACACTGACAGCTGGATTCTCATCCCAGAAATGTTACTCTATCTCCTCATACAGGGGTATGACAGAATCAAATCCTGTGCTGAAGTTTATAAGGGACACGTTCTTGAGTATCAGGAACACAAGACTGAACTCCCACTTGACAAACATAAAGGCCAGGATTGCAAAAGCCCTTGTCAGCGGCCTAAACCTGCTCTCCTTGGAGTAAATGGCATTGTCCCCACTGTTAGTGACAGCAGAACCAAGCCAGCAATCAGCCCTTCTGGAAATCCTGTCCTGTGTGATCCCAATGAAACAAATCCTCTCCTTTGTGATTCGAATTAAACAAAACACTTCGGGTTTCTTTCTGTTCCCTCAGCCTCATCAGCCTTTCACCTACAGTTACATCATGGCATGAACCACACATCACAGTGTTCCCAAATTTACTGTGTGTTCCAGCCACATGGGATACATCCTACTGGTAAAATCTCTGCTAATTCCTTCACAAATAAAGGCAGTATTATTTACCTCTTAGCCTTAACAGATCTGTCCATTCCTGTGGCTGAAATTAATTCTTCTTTTTCAGTTTCATAAGATCATATTTTATTAGGAGAGAGAACAGTATCAGACAGTAAGCAAATTAGATAATAATTAATAGAAAATTAAATAACAATAATTAATAATGATACCTTCCAACTAATCTCTGAATGATAATAAAAAAAATCACAATGGTGTTGTGAAGCTTGGTTTATTCCTGCCTGTAATTTACTTTGAGGTCTTAGCATAAAAGGTGCTTAGAATTGAAAAATATCATTATTAGCATAAAAATGAGGTATGTTCTATTTATTTTGTGTATTAATTTAGCAGAATATATTATTACAAAACTTTATACTGTAAGCACAAGGTCACACAGGATATGACTTGTCACACTGTGTTGCCTATGCATGAAATCCTCATTTTGTGCAGAGCTCTGAAATATATATTCATGTCAGAATATCTTACTGTCCAGCCACAGCCCCAGAGTTTCATTCTATTACAGACTGAGGAAACAGATTCAGCGTCATTTGAGAGGTCTCTTCTTCTCTCAATACCCGAATGAACTCTCATTAATCAAAAACCTACAAACGCTCACCGAGAGAGCCCCGGCCCCGGGAATGCTCCCTGCAGCCTGAGACAGGATGAGATCCACCCCACAGCGTTGTTTTACCATTGCTGGGGGACTAAACACGGCACTGATCTCACAGTTAGCAGAAAACAGAGCCTGATTTTACTAAATACAGCAAATTAAAGAAATTGGTTTGGGGATGGAATTTCTCTGGCACTGCCACTGTTGCATTAAACTGCACAGATCTTGACACAGCCCTGGAGCCAACATGCCCTTCTCCAACTTGCAGTCAGCCTGGAAACACATCAGAAGTTCAAGCTCTGCTTGCACTGAACACACTGATGTTTGCAGTTTGAGAAGCAGGAGTTCCTATCCAACTCTGTTACCCACCCACCCATCAACTCCTCATTCCTTTTATCAGCTTTAAATGTTTTTCTCCTCTAAACACATCCATATTGGAGACCAAGAAACTACGAAAGTCTCTGATTACTAAGTCTCAGAGATTTTTTTTTTACCAGCCATAAAATGGAGATTTTTGTATAAGCAGTTTCAAGTGGGACACCTTGCTCAACAAAATCCTTAAATCTAAGGAAATGTCGGTTTGCATTAAGAAAAGAAATATTACCTTGGTCTTCAATAGCACAGCAGAAAGCAGCAGCAGTTTAGAGATCAGAGCAGATCACCAGTGTAGCCTCCAGACCAGAACTGCGGGTTTGACATGATACTCAAGCAAATAGCCAGAACTGAACAGCAATTAACAGTTAACAGGCCACTTAAATTAAGAGCTTTCCTTGAAAAAACAGCCTCAGACCTTCAGAGACTCTAGGAAGTAAAGATCGAAGGGGGGGGGGGGGAATTTTCTCACCAGGCCTTTTATCCCCAGAATGTACAAAGCCAGAAATGCCTGGGCTAAATGCAGATGGAGGGGAATGTGGCTGCAGAGAGGAGGGAATAACCAGAGGAAAGGAAATAAGAGATTTTGAGTAATGACCTTCTAAGCAATGAAAACATAACTTTCTTTGCTGATGTCTCCAGAGCCAAAATTTTGTATGGTGTCACACTTGGTGCTAAGCTGTGCTTTGTACCCTTGTCATGCAACTTGCAGCACAACACCTGGTAATGCAAGACAGACATGGAGGGTTTGCAGCCAGCCACAGACCTTGCTCGGGCCACTGCCCCTCCCTGAGTATCCTGTGCCTCCCAGACCCGACAAAAGGGACCCACACACCCAGAATTGAACCCCCATTCCCTGGACAAGCACACCCAGCCATGGCACCCACAGGCACCTCGACATTTCTGTATCCCTCACTGTTTCAGTGCCCCACCACCACATGGATCTGAACACAGGTTTCTCACCATCACACAGCACACAGCTGTAAAACCCACTCCCAGGGACAAACATGAAAGTGGAGATGTCTCAAAGTCCCAGTCCCACACCCTTTTTGCTCACAGCGCCTCATAACTCCACGATATTTTTCTTTCATTCATGAATTTGACCTCCCTGAACTCTTTAAGTCAAGCAGCTCAAAGAGTTAATAAAGAAAGATGTATCTTTGCTCCCTCTCTCAATCTCACATAGCTCAATGCACTCGGAATTTGGGACATGTGGGAGCACAGCCGCAGAAATATTCCCAGGTTCAGCACTGTGACAGAAGAAGCCTGGCACCAGCCAGCTGCCTTCCCCAGCCCCTCCGTCCTACTACCTCAGGACTTGTTTTGCTGGTCCTTCTGCTGCCAGAACAAAACAGCCTGCAAAGCCCTGGAAGCAACACGCACACGGTGCCACCTCCCAGACCCTGGGATACAGGGCTGAGTGTGGTCCAGCAGGACACACAGCCCCTGTGTTCGGGTCACAGAACCAGGGGGAGGCCACTGCCCGTTAGCCGGATCCGGGAGGGCAGAGGTGCCAAATTAGTTTTACAGCTTTCCAGCACCGAGATGTGTCTGGGGCCGGGGGACTTTTTGATGGACGCAAGGGAGCAACACTTGCAGTCTGCTTGAAAGGGTCATTTCCACATTTCACAGCGGTGGCCTATGGGGGGGTTTTGCAGTGTCAGATCAGCATCTGGGGGCTGCTGTTGGCAGGGGGAGGGACCCAGCCGCCTTTCTGGCTGTTTCTGGGCAGGTTTGGGGCGAAGGTGGTGGTGGGGGAAACACACATGACACCCTCTGGAGCAACACCAAAAGCAGCTAAACCCCTTACTCAATGGAGGGAGACTGAGGGCAACAGGATTTGCAGGCAAAAAGATTTAGGAGTGTGGATGTTTTAGTGCAAGGAAGATCGGGGTTGGTGCTGTTTGGAGGTGAAGCTGTTTGCAAACAAGGGCGTTTGGGAGTGAGGGAAACTAAACAAAAGCATTGGGGGCAAGGATGTTTGGGATCAAGGGCAAGGACCACTGAAGGTGAGGGTGTTGGAGGCTAAAGGCACTAGGGGGGCAAAACAGCGTTTGCAGATTAAAAGCATTTGAGGGAGAAGGCATCTGGGCCAAGGGTATTTGGCAGGTGTTTTGGGGAGAGGGGTTCTGCGCTGCTGCCAGCTCCCGACCGCCTCCGCCGGTGCCCACGCTCGCTCTGCGCTGCGGCTCTCGGACACCGGGCGCAGGAGCCGCATCGAGCCCCCCCCTCCCTCCTCTCCCCCCCGCTCTGCCATGCCGGGCCCTCTGCCTCCCCGGGAGCGGAGCCCCCCCGGCCCGTGCGGGCAGCTCCCCGCGCCCGGCGGGGCACGGCGGCGGCGGCGGGCGGGGGGCGCGGGGGGCGGCCGCGGGGGCGGAGCCGCCAGTCAGCGCCGGGCGCCGTGACCCCGGGGCGGGGACGGGCACAGGGACAGCGACAGCGGCGGGGACGGGCAGAGGCGGCGAGCGCAGCCCGTGTCCCCCCCGCGACACCGACACACAGACACGCACACAGACACGCTCCGGGCGGGGGCGGCCGCTCGCCCCCGCCCCAGCGCCCGCCCGGTCCGGCCGCCGCTCGCCCCGCACTTACCCGGGCCGCGGAGAGGTGTCGGCGGGCGGGCTCCGGCGAGCACCGGCTGCGGGGGACCGGGGGGGCCGCTGGGGTTTGGGGGGGGCTCCGTAATCCAGCAGGCTTTGGGCTGCCAAATGTAAACACTCCGCCATGATTTCTTTGTTTAGATAATTGAACCTGCCTCCCTCTCCCTCGCCGACTCCCGCTCGCTCTTATTTATTTATTTATTTCCCCCCCACTCCCGTCATCATCATCATCATCGTTATGGCTTGTGTGGGGTGTTTTTCTTTTCTTTCTTTTTTTTTTTTTAAGGGTTGTTATTTAGTAGCTGCATTTATCCACTGCTGGTTTTACAAACATTTATGTATATATATATATATATATTTATCTGTAAATATATATCCCTATGCAGGGGAGGCGATGGGAGGATTTAAGGAGGGGGAGTTGTTCCTGCAGGTTTCGGGGGTTTGCTGCTGTTCCCCCTTCCTTTGCTGCCGGGGCCGGCGGGATCGGGGGCAGCGGCCCCTTCCCGCAGCGCCCGGCGCTCCCGGGGAAACGGCAGCGTTTCCAAACGGGAAGGGAAGGGAGCAGCGTGCAACGGGGGAAACGGATGGAAACTTCCAGACTTAAGTTTTATTACTACATTTCCTGAAAATTCAAGCTCGACGTGAATGCAAGCTTGTTATTATTTTCTATAATAATAATAATAATAATAATAATAATAATAATAATAATTATTATTATTATTATTATTATTATTATTATTATGCGGGAATTCCCTGTCAGGAAATAGAGTTTTGTTGTAGGAAATGTACAGGAAGTGTTAACATGACTCAAACATGTTCCACCTGCATTCCTGCTTTGGCAGCAAGTTTCTCCATTTGGAAACACAAATGTATTTCCTGTCAGTACTACTTGAAAAAGACTGCAGTGCACTTCATCAATGTCCATAAATCCCTTTTCACAAACCTGATCCTATCAGATCCCAGCTTCCCAGGAATCCGATGGAAGTGCCCAGGGAGGAAGCAGGAGGCTGAGCTGCAGTGCCAGACATGTCAACCACCCAGCAAGGACCTGGCACCCCACAGTTCCCGTGGGACATTTGAGGAGTTTTAGGCACCACTTCAGGAATTGTGTCAAAGACTAGAAATTGTCTCTGACTTGTATTTTGTTGCTTTTTGCACTAAGTAAGAGCACTGCCTCCTGGTTTCTCCTTGCTTAACCCCCACAGAACACACAGCATTTGCAGAGGTACCTTTGCAGCTGATGTGTAGAACGAGCAATACTGCAAAGACAATATTAAAAAATCATTATATACAAAGACAAGGTGATTTATGGAGCAGTAAAGATAAAATGCTCTGTGGCAACATTCCAGTCATCAAACAGATTCCCAGTCCACTGTGCCCTGAGACTGGTAGTACAACCATAATCACCATTCCCAGAGCCAACCACGTCAGCTTTGAGAATACACCTACAACTTGTGCCCTACTGTAACTTAACTCTTGTGTCTGCCTAACTGGCAGAGGTCCTAGTTCTGCAAAGGGGTCACCACTTTGGACCCCCAAACCTTCCCTAAGTGTCATTAATCGCTTGTAAAACCAATATTAGTTCTCTCAGGCCACCCCTTACGGGTTGACATCACTCCTGAATTCCAGACACCAAAACAAACACCATCACTTAGTTTTTCACAGTGACCCCATCTCTGCTGTCCTACTTTTTTCTAGTTCTTTAAAAGAGAAGTTTGAGAATATTTCCCAGTTTCTGCTTTCTCTTCTTCCCTCTTTAAGGTTATGCTATTTGCTTATGATGCTATTTTTATTTCCCTGCTAGGATTTCATTGCAATCTCCCCTTTGTGGAATTTTTACTCGTGGCCATTTAAATTCATTTCAGGCTAGAACTTGGCATAAAGGTTCGCAGCTTCTCAGCCAGATTTGAATTACTATATTTAATCCATACTCAACTCTTAGGCTTTTTTTTTTTTTTTAAAATGAGAGTGAAGATAGAAATAATTTTGTTGTGGTTCCAAATGGTGGCATCATGCTGTACCGCTTTCAGATCTTGTCTTCATTCCACTAGCTTTTCAAAAGGACATGCCAGAGCATTTGAGACGTGACTTTAGAAACATGTTGCTTTGCAATCCTTTAGAAACGGGCCATTTCAGCATCAAACTTCATGAAAATGAAGCTTTGTGGATGCAAAAGGGTATTTTTATTGCACTCTTAGGTATGGCTCGCTGAACAGCAAAGCCAGTTTTCACGTGGGCAAAAAGAGGGCAAAAGTCTTTGTTATGCTTTGAAAGACGGTTTTGCACAATTGTGTTTTTGTTATCAATTTCTGTAAATATTCAGGCTGTGCTGTGTTGGCCTCTGCAGCCATGAAGAAGAGATAATGGCACAGAGATTTTTATTAAACTAGATTACATTGGATAGCTCAAATTTCCTTCCTCTGTCCACCAATTTAAAAAACAAATGCAGTATGTAATCCAAGATGAATTCCATTGTATAAGTCCAGCTGAGTAATGGCTTGGGAAATATTTCTACCAAGTCGAACTTTAGTTTGCTTTGGGGTTTTTATTTTTTAACTTTTGTATTACAGTGCCCAGCATGTTAGACAGTGGCAGGGCTACTGGTAATATCACGACTGAGTAGGATCAAGAGATCTTAAAACAGGATGGCAGATCTTAAGGAGGGGAATAATTACTGGCCCAGGTGGGGCTGGAAGTAGAGGGATGGGTTGCAATGTGAAGGATCATAGGAGAAAGTGGGCAAAGATCTGTAACAATATGATCCTACTCGAGTATATTTATGATCTCTGGTACTATAATGTGGTATCTCATGCTGGAAATGGGCACTCTGAAAGGCTGGTTTTCGAAGTTTGAAAGAATGTTGCAGTTTTTTAGAACTACCAAAAGAAGCTCAAATAAAGAGCATGTGCCCTTTTTCCTCCATTCTTCTCACTTGAGGGTTAAGTATTTATGCTAAAGTAACCAGTTCCTTTGCAAAGCTGTTTTCTGTATTAGTTTACCTTCCCTGAGATCGCATTTGAAATGTGTGGAGAAAAGCAGTGATGTGTAGACTGGGAGTATTTTAATCAAGGCAATATGACAATGGATTCCCCCAGTCAGAAAATGGTTGTAATGTGGTATCTGTGTAATAAGCTGCACTGTTGTACAAGGGAGTAGGATAAAACTCTTTAAAACAGCAATAAAAATCTGTTGCCTAAAAAGATAACATCCAGATCCTAAAATAAGGTTGAGATTAAATGGGTTAGTCTAAGAACATGCATCTATTGGACCAAAAAGAAAAGATCCAGGTGCTGACTTTCTTTTTTGCAAGCAGATATTTCCATTGTAATCATGGGTAAAGGCAATTATGGAAGAAAATATGAAAAATAAAGTTTTCTTTGAGTGCTTTGCACCGAGTTAACAAATTGCTATTGCACAATAGTAACACTGCATTAATTATGTCACTATTTTTCCTTCGTGATAGATTATTGTTAGTAATTCATCACTGTAACATATTAATAGTGGTATTAGTTTTTAAACAGAACAATCATATTAGTAGCATACTTGTCATATTAGTGAAAATTAACAAAATGATGAAAAATTGCTACCAAGGCTCTGGGGCTCTACCACTGCAAGGAAATCACTTTTTTCCCAATCCAGCAGTTTTTCAATGAGCATATATTTTCTTGCAAAGATAAAAAGATTGTTTTACAGAGTTCTCTGTCCAAGCCTCAGGAGCCATTTCAAAATACTTACGCCACCCTTTTAATGCCAAATGTGTATATTCTTGTATGATTCTAATACTGTATGTTCTGCCTTTTTAAAAGCCTGACTGCTGCCATTCACAACCCCTGGCATGAGGTTTGAGGCCATTAACTCCCTTTTTGTTGGGGACTGGGAGTCTGTAGTGTCTGGTGAACTTCTGCAACACAATATCTCTAAGAGTAACCACCTGAATTAGGTAACAGGGTTATAGAGTGGATTTCCTGCTCCCTCACTCGTGAACATCCTGTGCCTCAGAATCAAAAAAAAAGATAAAACTTTGCCCAAATCCCAAGAATCCAGTTTGGAACTGGAGTCACTGGTTTTACCCAGTGCTTTGTGAAACTAAGAGGCAAATCTCCAACCTCTCCTCTCTTTAGAAGCCACCAAAACACAACATTTTCCCCATTTATGCATCTACTTTGCATTGGCTGTTTTCTCATTTCCTGAGCAGTTTCTTTGGCTTAAATCTGCTAATTTAATGGAAGACATGAATAGCTTTCATTTGATTAACAACAGCATGTCACACAGGAAAAACAGGTATTTATGGCCAAGCAATAGGCCACAATGAAGTCAAGGGTCAAATTGGATGTCCCAATGTATTCAATATTGTTGAACCCAGTCATTCAAATGCAAATGAAATGATAAACATATTGAGTTTTCAGAATGACCGAAAAATGCCTTTATATTCAAGGCTTGTCTCTGTACAAGATTTCTTCCTTTAACCACATGATTCCCCAGTGAAAGTATTTGGGAAGTTTAGAAGCACAATCAGAAGCAGAATTCCCAATATCTGTCTAACAATCCTCAGTGTTTTTTGCTAAACTCTCTCTAGACAAAACCCCTACTGCCTTTAAGCTGGAGCCATCCTGGGGGAGTCAGACCCTCAGACCCCTGAAGGAGACTGCGACCAACCACAGATGTGACCCACACACCACAGGGCTAATAACAATGACCTCGTTGCAAAGATTAATTAATGCTTATAAAAAGCTTTTATTCTCAAAACTACTCTTGGATTAGCCAGGCCACAGCATCTCTGTGAGCAAAATTGCGTGCAACTGTGACACCCGGGCTGTGCTTGGCTGGAAAAAGTTCCTCAGGAAACATCTGTGCTGATGTTGGGACCAGCTTTACAGTGACCCCAAAGTCCATGTGCACTGCCCATCTGCCCTGAAAGCCTCTCAGCTTCTCCCTTGGCAGCAAGTCTGTCTAGGGCTGGAAGTGCTGCCGAGCTCCCAGCTCTCAGCTGGGGCTGCCCCTCTGCCCACCTTTCCCACTCCTGTGTGCAGAACTCACCCAGGCAGGCACAGCTCACATGGGGGGGCACAGTGGCAGTGCCAGGGCCCCCTGCTCTGCAGTCCCTGCTTTGGGAGCTCACTTTGCTCTGTGTTTTTCTGAACAGCACACGAGCCATGGGGAGAAGCAGTGGCTTAGCTGACCTCCCCCTGCTATGTGAGTAACAACAGAGGAGTAGAGCTGGCATTTTACTGTCCTTTTTCTGAATTTTAATTTTCTGACTAACTCTAAGCTCTTCAGGTGTTATGCAAAAGGCAGCTGCAAGCAGCTGCAGCACTTTAAAAATGAAAACCTCCCCAGTGATGTTTATGAAGTTGTGCACATTTTGTGGCACTGATTTTAATACAAAACATTAGATTGACACCCGATCTACACGTAACGTGCATTTGACTGACACGGGCATTTTTTATACATAGATGTGACATATGCCAACCATAACAACAGCTCTGAGTGACAACACAGCAAAAGAGGACTTGTGTTATCCATGTTCCATTCAGAATGTTTCCAGCCTTCCCTGTTTAGTGGTAATAATTGTGCTACTCATACGAGAAGATATTTTTGGAGTAATACAGCACTGCAAATTGGCCCGAGTGGCACTGAAGTCCACGGCAGAAAGAGCAAGAGGTCTTTTTAGTCTCTAAGCATTTAGAAAAGATAACATAACTAGGGCTCCAGTGAATTGGAGTTGTCAAAATTCACACCTAACAGAAAGGGGGTGTTGGGCCTGTTGCCAGGAAACAGCATCTGGTATCACATTTCTAAGAGGATCCATGCATATGAATGCAAGTGGGAGCTGCAGCATGATGAATCTATCACAGAAATTGCACCTCCTCACTGTGCGCTGTGGCACCCGCCCATACCGACTGCCTTGCCCTCATTCCTCAACAGTCCTTTACTCAACGGCCAGAGACATGCAGGCTGTGTCTCTGCAGGACCAGGTCAGCTGCAGGACCAGGTCAGCTGCAGGACCAGCTGCAGGTTCATCTCCAGGGTGGCCAGGGCCTCAGAATGTGCCCTGGGCCAGAGAAAATCTTGGCTGCTCTCCATGACATGAACTGCTTGCTCAATATCTGACTTGCTCCTGACTCACTTCTGAGGCCACACTTGGACATGGGTTGAGGGATAGCACGTGGAAGGAGCCATTTCTAGCAGGTTGTATGGACAGGACTGCTCTGAGCCTGCCTCCCACCACCCTTCAGTCCTCCAGCACTGTCCCACCTCTAATTTTTCTGTGCCCTGATGTCATTCTCCATGATACAGCAACAAACTCCCAGAGTGTTCCAGCTCCTGTGAGCAAGGACACACTCACACAAGGATAACTCTGTTGTGTGGATGTGGGGACATCACACAGAGCTCAGAGGGGATCCAGCATCAAGGGCTAAGCACCGTGGTCATGGCCAGCTGATCCACCTGTCCTGCAGGGCAGAAGGTGTGTCTGCCCCTTGCTTTATCCAAGGGGGATGGATACAGCCCTAGTAAATGGAAGAAAACAAAAGGGAGGAATACTGGAAGTATTACCCAAGATCCAGGGCACTGAAATAGCCCAGTAGCAGAGATCAGAAATATTCACTCTAATTTTATCAAGTTTCTTTGTAGGACAGAAATTCACAAAATATATTATGGTTATGAGGGCAAAATCTTTACTGGAAACTCCAGTCCCTGAGCAGGCTCTCCACTCCCACTGTGAGAGACAAGCAAGGACTGTGGGAACATCTGGTGTCTTGATAAAGTTCCCAGGACAGTTTTATGATGTGATACTGGAATTGTAATAGTTAATATTGAATGGACAGCATGTTACTGAGTTTTCATTGGTTTACAGATTTACAAGTATTTTGTAGTTCAACAAATTGATTGGTCCAGGTTAAGAGAGGAAAAGCTGGCTGAGGGAGGTATAAAATTAGTTGTATTACTAATTTAAATAATATTATCCTTTTATGTTTGTAATGTCCTAAACTGTGCTTTGTAATAAAGCATCCAGGTACTCCTGGGCAGCAGCTTGTATAGGCACATTTTCTGAACAGAGAATTCATCATATATTGTGATTATTTACATCATATCTGAAGTCTGTCAAGTTATTAGAGTTTTATGGTCTTATTTACACTACTATTAATAGGAAGAGTTAAGGACTTTTGAGTGGAGAATTGTTGCTTTATGTTAGAATCCATCCATAGCAGGCCAGTATTGCATTCCAAGCTGGAATTCCTGTCACTGCCATGACTGTCACAGAGCAGGTGAACAAGGAAACAATAACGTGGGGCAACAAAATCTGCCTGGAAAGATGCCTTGAATTTCTGCAGAGAAAGGCAAGAGAACTTCTGGAAATATTTTTGAAAGGGGAAGTTTTAGCTGAAGATAAAAAGACAGCAAATACATTTTTATGATAAGATTCCAGTTCTTCCTCACAGCAGCCCACTGATTTCATGGCCAAGAAAATCTGTTCTAATATAAATCTGGTGCATTCAAAAGGGTTACAGACCAATCGATTTTGATTTAATTTTATTGCGTTCCCAAGCCAACTTTGCTGTAAAGAATAAATAATATACATTGAGAGCATCAATTGAGATGTGTTTTTAAGGGTTTATTCTATTCTGTTGAAGTCTGCTAAGATCTTTTTCACTATTTCTGGACATAAAAGTTTAAACTGGATCATACAGAAGATTTGTCAACTACAGAGGCAAAGTAATTTCTTTGCCTGGTACTTCTGTTCAGTTGTTTTAGGATTCAGTCCTGTAAGGACTGATTTATTTGAATCTTATTTTCTGTGCCATTCATGGAGCTCTTGTCACATGATGCCAATTCATTGTGACTGTTAAATACTTTCTGTTGATGCTGAATATTTGCCCACAAGAAACTTCTGCAGATACAGATACCAAAGATCTCATATCAGCTGAAGGAATTTGTGAAGTTTGCAATTTTAAGTATGTATTGCAAAATAACAGGTGTGTTGCAATTATTAAAAATGTCCAATGTTCAGTTTCCATAATGCATGTCATGAAAAATTTGGAAGTAATTAGTAACTGATACTTTTGAAATATACTGCTTTGTTGGTAGTTGCCAGCAATGATCCCTGTCACTTACTATGGAGAAGTGGGTCAGATTTTAGTGCATATGAAAATTGCAAATTAGAACAGAAGTTTTATGTTGTTATGGTGACTAAATACATTTCCTTGTAGGTCTATTAAATGAAAACAATAGTGGAGTGGAGTTTACATATCTTATTCCACTTAGATTTTTTTTTTTAAATTGTGCCTACAATAATATTATTTAGCAAGAGCCTTTTAATTAATTAGAATAATTCCAATTAATTATGGACTTTTTTTTTTCAAACCAGCCTTACAAGTCCTTTGCTTTAAATTTCCTGAGTTCTGGATGGACAAGCCATATTTCCAGATTTTTCCCCAGATTTTCCCTTCATTTTGTGTTATTTGGGCTGTTTTTTTCTTCCAGAGAGCACAGAAGAGTTTTGAATTTCAGAGAGAAAGAGATGCTGGGAAGTAAGAATATCCCAAAGTGGGCAAGGCTGTGTGCTCAATCCCACAGGCTCCCTCAGCTCTCATATCAGCACAACTACAAGTATATAGGCCTGCTAAGGTTTTATATTGATGTGGTGCTCATGAAAAATGGAGATTAACAACAGCACTGCATGGTGACCCCTCAAATAAACACCGTGTGGGAAGAGGTTTTAGTGTGTCTTGTGTGGCTCCTCTAAAACTGTAAATTAGCTGATGTGTGAAAATGCAGAAAACCCAAAAACCTGCTGGTGAGTGGGTTGCAAGAGGCCACAAATAAATGCAAGGTTTGCCACTGCAATTGCCTTGATTTCTTTTGGAAAACATGCAAAAAAAAATCAGTTCTCCGAAGAAACTTCTTACACTTGTCAATGAAAACTGCCTTTTGGATAATACTTTGGGAACTCGAATTGTCAGTACACGTTTGGAACTGAGAACCTAAGTCTCTGGTTTAGTTGTAGAAACTTCTTTTTGTTTTAAGTTTATCCGGTGCTTAACTTAAGTTCAGGTCACTCTCACAACTTGAATGTGATCTTATTGAGGAAGATTAATTAATACTGAAAAAATGTGCTTATAAAGATAATTTTTTGAGTCTCTGTTGTACAAGAGAAATACAAGAGCTAGAATCTCCTCCAGGTTGTGGCTGCCTTGACCAGAGGCAGGAAGGCATTAACTGGTTTATATTAAATACAAACTGGTAAGGGACAGCCTACAATTCAGCTTTTGCAGTCTGAGATGCAGAATATTATTTAAAGTCTCACTCACAGCTCTCAGCAAACTTCTGTCCCTTTGCAGTGCTCAGAAGATCCCATTAGATGGTTATCTCTGCACAAAATAATTGCACATGGTGTGGAAATTCACTGTGGCTCTGGTGTGTGTCCAAAAGGGGACTCACTGGGCAATCAGAGTTAATTTAATGTAGAACTTCAGGTAGGGTTTAGTTTTTCTGTTTGGAAATCCCAATTACTCTAATCTATATGTTACAGTCAGATACTTAATCAAAAATAGTTTTATATCCAGCCACAGACTGCACAGAGCATGTTTGGTACTGTCAAATAAATTCAGTCATTTGGAAAGGAGCATTTGGGAGGGTGGTAAACTTTGCAGATAACACAGAATTATTTCAGTTAGTCAGCACTACAGAGATGTTCAATGAGACCTAATAAGCCTGCGTGGTGGCAGCCAAATTCAGCATTGACAAATATGAAAATACATATTGGAGGGAACAGATTGAATTGCTCATGCACATTGCTGGGTTCTAAATTAACTGTAACAACTTGGGAAAAGGACCTGAGGGTCACTGCGGGCAGCTCAATTAAACATCTGATCAATGAGCAGTGGAGGTTAAAAAAGCAAACAAAATGTGAGGATGTGGAAAGAATGGGATGGAAAACAATGACAATATTGTAATTGTGCAATTAAACACATTGTTGGCACCCTTTCCCCCAGTACAATATTTATTTCTGGTCACACCATCTTAAAATACGTGGTGGAAATAGAGGAAGCCCAAAGTTAGGCAACAGAAGGGAACAGGGATGAGGAGAAACCTCCATATTAAGAGAGATTTAAAAGATGAGAAGTGTTCAGTTGGAAGAGGAAATTAATAAGTGGGGACATGATAGAGAGATATAAAATAATTAATGGTATGGAGAAGGTCAATTGGATGCTCCTATTTACTCTTCCCCATAATGTAAGAACAAAGTGACATCCATTAAACTGAAAAGAAACAAATTTAAAACTGATAAGAAGAAATACTTTTTTACACAATGCATAATTAGCCTGTTGAACTCACTGCAACAAGCTATCATTATGCCCAAGAGCTTAGTAGGATTCAAAAAGGATTATACACTTATTTGGATAATGAGAGCGCCCAGGGATACCTTAGATAGGATAAAAATGGTTGGGGGTGGAGATGTATGAACCCTCATGCTTCAGGGCATAAACCAATCATTAGCTGTCTGGGATTAGGGAGAAACTTCCCCTATGAGAAAATTATTCAATAATTGTCCATTATGGGGTTTCTTGCAAATTCCACTGAAGCATCTGGTCCCGGGCACTCACGGTAGGGCCGGGGCATTGGGCTGCTGGCGTGATCCAGGGTGGGATTTACGCTTCCCAAATCTCCACGTGAGCTGGGAAAGCCCCTCTGCACCAAGAGGGACAGTTCTCTCTGTCCTGTGACCTCCTGCTGCCCAGCAATCACTGAGCAGTTCTTTGTGTGTTTATCTGGGATACGGCAGGACAGGATCAGGTTCCATTTGAAATGCATCCTGCCTGGCTGGCTCTGACGCCAGCACAGGAGAGCGTTTTATCTTCCAAAGTTCTCTAAAGCCTTTTGTGAGATTCCCTGATAGTCAAAAGAGCAGGTGATTCCACTGAAGTGTTATTATCTCTATTTTGTTTGTTATTTGGTTCCTTTTGATAGTTCACTTGACAGATTTTTCTCCTTTTTGCACTTTCTCCACAAGTGGGAAATACATCCTGAAACAATGTCTTAAGGAAACAGTATTCCAATCTTTTATTGTACTAGTCCTGTAACAGTCTAGGTTAGATTATCCAAGGAAAGAACCTCAATTTACCTGTCCTGGAAAATCAGTCAGATACTCAAAGTTGCTTTCTAGGGGTGCTTTGCCCATAGCAAAGTAAAACCTGCCAAATTTTCCTGCTGTGTAATATATTAAGAATGAGACGCCATTGAGACACTTTTGCATCTATTTTCATTTTATGGTTTGTTCTCTGCCATTTACCCTGTTTTTAATTCATTCACTGCATCTTATGATCAAGTTTTACTATTACTATCTAATTTTACTATTTTACTATTACCATCTAGGCTGTTTTACTATCTCTTTTTCCCCCTACTATTACTATCTACTATTTTACTATTACTATATAGTTTTACTATTACTGTTATTTACTATCAAGTTTTACTGTACCATTTCACTACATGAAATTCTGCAACAAAGAGAGTGTCAGATGAAAGTAGAATTTCTGCATTAAACCAGCCAGAAGAACACTGGAGTACAAAACACAGAACTGGCACCATCCTTCTGGAATATCCCTTTCCTGCATTTGGGACTTCCCAATGAACCTCTGGAACTGCTGATAAGATGCAGTTGAGTCAAGTGATCACCAAATGCAACCTTACAACTTCAAGGTCAGCTTTTATGGTACTGTGACCTGACAATATTGAAAACAAAAGGATAAAGATGCTTCAAAGACAAACTGTTTGTGGAGAAAGGAGTCAAAGGTGAAGGAAATAAAACAACGTAGATTATTTTGAGGGAGTAAATTCTTAAACTCAACAGAAAAACAACCTAAAAACATGTAATTGTTTCATTATGCTGCCTAAAAATCATCCTTCAACCACACAATTATAATACTGTGTTCCACACAAGAACTATGTAAATGTATTTAAAATCCAGTTTATGGAAAACAGATATGATGATTCCTTGTAATGGTGAAATAGCTTTTATGTTTTAAACCCAACAGAATGAAAGTTTTGTAAGTCTGCTTAGAGTTTTGAAAATTTGGAATAAGGTTTTCATGCAGGAAAAAATTGTTTTCCCCATATGTAACTTATTAGTCTGCACTATTTGTGTGTGTATTTTAATGATACATTTTCCTTAAAAAATAATAGCAACCAATCTGACTTTGAAACTTTAGGAGCCCTTAGGAGATATATCCAGTGTTTATCAATCTACAAGTAGCAGATGCAATTTCAGATGGAGTATAATGGAGAAAATGAATGATGAGGTTAAGTGCAAGGATCAGCACTTCCAGAAAGCCTCATGAATAATGACAACTAGGTTGGAAGTATAGTTTGAGAAAGCTATATCCAGGGAGAGCAGCTGGATTGAGTTAATACTTTACAAGATGGATACAGAAACTTTGTAAGCCTTGAGGTTGAACTCAGCCACATTTAGCAGTGACCAGGAGTTACCATCTAACAACTGTCCCAAACCCAGATAAGTGAGTTTTCTGGGTTTGGTCCCATTCCTATCCCCCAGGTGTTCCCACCACAGGAGTTAGCATTTGGAGTGATCCTGGCTGGCATCCTTGCTGGGCAGTCTCCCATGGGTAGGGATTGACTGGGCACGGAGAATGAGCAGTGCTGGAGCCCCACCTGGGCTCCCCTGGGTCGTGCTGGGGGCTCTGCAGGGCAAACGAAGGGAGCTGCTGCCTGTGCTCTGTCACTCACAGGTAAATGGGGGTCACCAGCCTCCAGGGATGCCAATCAGAGCCTTTCTCAGTGGGGATTGCACACTTACAGCTGTCTTTCCTGGCTCCCACAGCCCTGGGGGACTTCAGGTATTCCTGTGAGCAAAGTATGGCAGAGAGTAATACAGCCAGTATGAAATAAGAAAACATTTCCTCTCTGTTTCCTTGAGAAAAGCTTTGTAACACTGTTGAATGGCTTTGTTGCAATTGCTGGAGCATCATCAATACAGGCCTCAGAGGGGTTTCTGCTGTGGAAGTCTCAGGTCTGTGCCTGTTCTGGGGCACAAACAATGCTGGTGTTGAAACTGCTTTCACAGCAGGGATGTGGTGAGCGACTGTCACTTAACTGAAGTTTGAGAACACTGTTTTTCAAACTTCACCCTTCAGGTGAGTCCTCACAGAAGTTCAGGCCATCCTTTAGTGCCCACTTGCACCAGTCCAATGTTGTTGGCATTGGCAAAGATTTTCCTTGGAGAAGCTCCATCCCCTGATGACTCTCATGCAGGCCTGAGAGCTCTCCTGTGACAGCTGGGAATCAGAGCCATTAAATGGTGGTGGGGTTTAGAATCTTTCCCAACAGCTTTTGTATCAAAAGAAAATACACAATTAAATGTATTAGAATAGATATATAGAAAGAATCACATATAAGGCACCTAAAAATGCACTGCTCAGGACTCTATTAAAAAAGTAGTCACATAAAGGCTCATTGCTACAGCATATTTTCTTCATTATTTCTGCCTCATTGTATGTGAGACTATATTAGTATAATGAAGTGAGAAATAGTAGGATATTGGATATTATATTTCCTGCCTAGCAGCTTTAGAGAATTTAGCTCAAGGCAAGAGAAAATGCAGCCTTTCTGCCCCGAAGAATAAACAAAAACCTGTTAGAGAAATAAAAGTGTCAGTAAGAAATCAGATGGTCTCTCCACGTGCATCGGTGCATTTCTTACCGTGGCTTTATTGAGACCTGCTTAGAGTTTAGTTTGGGTTGATTTGGTTTGGTTTAGACACACTCTTGTTTCTTACACAGTGATGTGTAACTTTCCCCTTTATAAAGAGTGGAAACATTTGGGATGTGGAGTAATCAAGGTGCTGTTTATCAAGCTTGAATGTCAGAGGAGCCTGTGCTGTCAGGGAGAGGAGGATCTCAAAGCCACAGATACGTTTGCATTTAGCAGTAGAAAATACAGGTATCCAACTTAAACTTACACCCCTTTTAGGGTAACAGAACTAGATGTCACTTACAGAGGTTTCTGGATTTCCTGATGATTAAAGTATTCCAGTTTTACAGGAACACCAGAGCAGATTTATTTAAAAGGATTTTATGATAGTGTAAGGCTTATTCAAGCATTTGGGGATCTACACAGAGCTGCTGATGTGTGATTTAGTAAACAGGCAGAGCTATTTATAGGAACTTAAGGGAACTCTTCAGAAGGATAGAGCAGGCAGTGTAACAGAATATACATATGTACACTTAAATTACATGTATGTGGCATGAGATAAAGCATCCCAGGCACCAGAGTAGCCATTCACCTGCATCATAACCAAGAGGAACCAAATCACCAAACTACTGATAATTGCACAACTCTAGAAAATGACTTAATAAGAAAAATTAAAGTTACAAAATAGCAGAGGATCAGTGCTGCTGGATGAGTATTAGTGGACAGAAGCCCTGCTTCTAGCAAAGACATCTTGCATTCTTTTTACATAAGCTGTTTTTAATGTATGGCACTGGTGCACACATTGTTCAGCAGAATTTCACTCAATAGGTTCAGGTCAGAGTTACTGTATTTCAGCAGCTGGTGTTCAGAGATTTTGTAATTTATGAAGCTTATTAATTTACCAGGTGTTTGTTTAAAATGTCACTTTGCCAGGTCTTAACAATAAAACAAAAATATCTTCTCAAAACAGTGGATCTTACAGAACTTTCCACATTATTCGGCAAAATCCATAAAATTAGACAAAATTCTCTAGACAAAAAAGTTACTCCTGGTCTTGTGCAAAAAGAATTGAAAAGACCTGATACTGAAATAAAGGAGGCAGGCAGAGGGCATAATTCCGGCAAGGACTCAGCATCTCATGCACTTGGAGATAGGGCTGCTGCACTCCTGAGGAAGGTGTGACTCCCACTAGCTTGGGGAGCACAGTGGGTTTCATTGTAAGGCTCCTGCTTCAGCATTCCCCCCTCAAGGCAAAGCAGCTCCTGCTGTTCCAGCAGACAGGGCTGCACCTCCCAGGAAGGATCTGACACCTCGGCTGTGGCCTTGTAAAGAAGGATGGTGCTGAGCAGAACATGAATGCTCTTGGGTTTAACCTTCCTTCAGGAAGAATTCTGATATTCTTAAATGTCAAATGCACTGACTTTCTGCTGGGTCTTGGGCCTGAGCAAGTGAAGGCAGTGCACCTATAAAGGCATAAGTATCCCTTTCATCTGAAAGCTCACAGTTGTAAACAATAAATATCACCCTCCCCAGGAGGAAGGGAACAGAAACTGGTTGCAGCTTAGACAAAACTTCATTCTGGTTTTGTCTCTGGACCATGATGTCCTCCCAAGCTGCTCTATGAGCCTGGACCCCTTCAAAATTGCCTGCTGATCTCTGGTGGTTCCTTCTGCTTCCTTTCCAGCCCTCTTTGCCCTTCAAATAGAGATCCAAGGGTTGCTGGATCTCCCTGCACATCCAGCTTCATTAATTCACATTAAAACAGTTGCATATCTTACAAACTGTCATTTCTTTTCACTCTGTTACGGTTTCCTCTATAGCAGTTACTTCACTGGCTGGATTTGTCACTGGCAGTTCCTTGGTGACACAACAGAAGTTGTACCAAAATCACTTTGTTTTACCTTATAGCCCAAACTAAATCCCTTTAAATGAAGTTCCCAGTACAGATACCAGCCTGTTCTATTCTTTAAGGGTGACCAAAGGACAGTACTACTTCAGCAGCTGCCTCCAAACTCCATGCTTTGCATACATCCCAGAAAGGAAACTTATCCTGGGGTCAGATGATCAGTTTGGTTGGAAAAAGACATTCAGCCTTCAGCTAAGGCTTTCTTTTCTATCAAGAGCTCTGCTATGAACTGAATTTTCTTTCTGATAACTTTTCAGATTGTTTTATGTGAGATTTCTATGTTTTCCTCCCAACACAATCATTCTATCTGTGTTTCAGGCATAAGGGGGGTAATGTATTCTCATGTTTGCCACAGAGCAAGCACAGATTCATCTCAGATATGACAACCAGCACACTCTCTTATCTACAGAGAGGGTCATCTCTTGTGCTTAAGAATATGGTGCAAATGATTGTACCAGTATATTGCTAATGCTGAAATCTACATTTCTATGTAAAATAATTTTCTCTTTTGTCTGTAGTTGCAACTTGGAACGCTCTCCTTATATGCACTATAAAATGTTAATAGCAAAATTTAGTGTGACTTTATGACTGTGGTGTCATTTTTCTCAGCTTGATCAGCTCTTTCAAATGGCATCATTATGATGGAAGTTGTTTACAGTAATAAAGCAAGAATAGTTCCAATAAAATAGTAGGTGCCTTCACAGTTAAAGAGTAGCTGGCATTTAAGAACACAGCAGCTACTCGTTCTGGGGGTGCAGAATCCCACAAGCCCACAATATAATGGAGTTAATGCAGGTAATTACAAGATTGCCCCCCTCAGGACTGGGGGGTGTTGAGAGAGACAACAGGAAATACATTATGGATTGGAAAGGGGGAAAAGTAGCAAAATGGTATATATTGACAGTGGAAGGAGAAACAACTCTGTAATGAAGCTTTGAAGTCTCCAGAATTGTGGATTATTCTATTGTAATGTTATTCTTCATCAGTCATTTGTCACCAGTTATTGACTTATGAGAATAAAGTGGTAACATTTTAAGATTAATTTATAAGGATTTTGCTAATGTTACATGATTAATAGAAATTACTTTAAAACTAACTTATTGTAGGTATACTTTAACATCTGGGAATACACATGGATGATGCTTCAAAAGATGTTTAATAAATGATGTTCTAACTACCAGCTATAAACACTAATGCTCTGGGACATGGGAAATAATTTATAAACTGTAGGTCTCTATAAACACCTTAAAGAAAACTTTGTAGCAATAAGAAAATAATCAGTGATGGTGATTTACACCTACTTTACCCCGTGTAAAGCATAATGCTGAATAAGACCTTCAGCTCAAGGATTCAGTGTCCAGTCTGTAAAACGAGGTTACAGTGCAAGTGTGTGACCTGCCAGGAAAACAGCTCAGCTGGGAGGAAAAGCTGCAAGAAACCTCACAGGGGCTTTGAAAGCTGCATCAGGCCAAAAATAGAAATTGGTGTTTGCTTGGTTAACAGTGATAACTGGCAAAGTCTGGGTCAAGGTTAAACAAGGGAAACCTCCTGTGGAATGTTCATCCCCTTGGCAATAATTTATTAGCAAAGGTTTTACCCAGGACAGCAACAAGTAAATCCCAGACTGGTCGTTGCTGTCCTACAATGAAATCTGGTAACAGCACTGATTCCATTTGAAGGCTGTACTTCAAGATTGCAGTTCCCTGCCAGAGAACCGGGGGTGTGATTGATTTACATGACAGTGTTTTAACTGAGAACCCTGTAAAATAATTCAAACCCAGTTTGACATCCTGCAAGACAACCTTATATTAAGAAACGTCAGCACTGTAGAGCACAGAAAGAGAAGGCCGTGATATATTTTTTCAATGACTACCAGAAGTGGTGGGGATACACACCTATAAAACTCCCCAACAATGTGTTGCAGCACATTGTATCCTTGGAAAGGCCAATCAAGTAGCACATTATGTGGTACTTGTGAAATGTTGCAAGTCTTGGAATGAGGAGCAGAAATTTGAAACAGGCACATAAATCTGAGTCAGGCTGTTAGGGCTGAAGAATTTTCTTTTATCTGGATTACCCTGCTGCTCTTATTTGATGTTGAAAGGTGTTTATAACTGTTAAACTGGGAATGAAAAATAAAAGCCAAGATAATGTGGTGCCACGTTCACCCAGGAAGAAGGATCATTGAGGAAATCAAAGTTACCTTTGACTCATGGGATAAGGGAAGGAGATCTGTGCCTGGACAGGGGCAGATCCCGTGTGTTCATGGGAAGAACAGCCTTGCTAAAATGATTGCCTAATGTTTTCTGTTGGTAAACTACACCCTTGTTACATGATTGATTTTTGAAAATGTACAGGGCTACATTCTCCTCTTTTAATCTTACAGATGTTTAGTGACTTTCTCTGCCTTTCAGAGCAGTTTTAATCACTAGGGATTCATGTCTACAGGGTGCATAACACTGTGGTTGTAACACACTGCGCCACACAAACAGCATTTTTTGGCTTCATCCTTCCTGTGCAAAGAGAGAACAAATTCAGTTCTGAGCCTTTAGATGCTCATTATCAGACAGATTTGTACAGGTGATTGTCCATACACGTGGTTGGCAGTTCCACCAAAATGGAGTGCAGTGCAGGAAGGTAAATCTGTCCATAAATCTATGCAAGATTTGGGTCATAATAACAAACTTACATGTAAGGCTTTTTTCGAACAAAATCCCCCATTTTATTAGGAGAATTTTCTCCACATCCATTTCACCCAGTCTTTGAGAACGTTTACATATGTTTCCCTTAATTCAGCATTATTTGGAATGGCAGGGGTGTTATTCTTCCCCCTCTCCTGGTTTGCACAAGGGTGGAGCAAAGGGGCATAATCTGATTAATCCTTTTCAAACTGAAGGGCTTTGCAATTTTATTCCAAGACCAAATTATTATGAACAGCTCAACCTGGAAATACTCTTTGATAGGGAGAAAAGTATTTCAAAGTTTGCCTGCACTGCCTGGTAAGGCCAGAGCTGGACTATTTGAATGATCCCTTTGAAGCTTGCAGCTCCCTGGGCTCATTGTCATCCAGAGCTGTAGTCCCAGAGGACTGGAGCTGCTCCAGGCTTTGCAAACTTATTACAAGCACAGGTGAGTTGCTGTCATCAAATTGGAGTGCCCATTAAAACTTCAAAGGAGAAGCTTGATCTAAGTTTTCCTTGACATAATGTGTAATACTTATTACAGAGAGATTTATTAAGCTTCTCTCATTTTATAGGTTGAATCTAGTGGAGGGTCATGGAACACATTAAGGCTTTGACCAACAGTAAAGAGCTGAAATTTTCATATTTTGCTATTCATGACCTTGGGACTACCTAAAATGGCAGCCACCTGTAATTCAGTGCAATTGTGCCTAAGCACATCCACACTTTCCCCTCCATTGATGTTTCAAGAGACAAAAAACCCATAAAAAGATGAATGTTGAGTGGGTTTAGGAGGCGTTTGAGAAGCCAGGCACTGTGCTGGGCCAGAATGGAGGGACCTTGCCATGTAAAATAGTCTTACACTCAACTGGCAATGCTATAAATTGAGGGGAAAAAAATACATGCTTTAGTAACTTAAGTGGGAGTGCTCTGTCCTATCCTGAGCTAAGCCACTGGAGTTATTCTGGGTTTACAACAATGTAACTATGAGCAGAATATGAGCATGAATTTGTGTTTTATTCCATTTTTATATGCACTTCTCACTGTTTTGTTTTTACATTATTTGCCACATTGGGAGGACAAATGGTATGAATGTGGCAGGCAACAGGGGAATATTCATCCTCCTGGTATCTGTCAGGACGCTGAGAACGTGGTCCCAGTGAGGAGGTCAGACTCCAAAAGCTTCCAAAAGCTTCTGGAAAATCTATTTTGTGCATGGATTTTTGTGCACAGGCTACATGACTAGGTGGAGGAAGCTTTTTATTTGAGGGGGTTAATTTGGACTGCTGTACAACTGTATTTAAATCTTTTTCCAAAGAACAACCTTTTGCCTACTGTCCTAAAGAATTTATTTGTTTTCATGAGTTTGCCTCAGCCTTCAAGTTATTGTAACAGTTTTGTGTATTTAATATACAGTGTGTGTTAATATCACAGACAGTTTTATAACAGCATTATAACTTACACCATTCCCTCCAGCTTTTTATGGACATCTACGCTCCTGCATTAAACTACTGTAGCTTGTGGAATTTACAGTAGAAATCAAGAATGAAGCCCGATGAAAAGCCTTTTAAATTGTGTTGTAGACATCCACTGCATCCACCTTGCAAAAGGACTCAAATGAAGAGAACTCTCAGGTGGTAATTTCTAGCAAGAGTCCAGGATTACCATCCTGCCAGCCAAGCCATAAAGGAAAAATGATTGGAGTACAGTAGGAAGGCTAACTTCATCTTTTTACTTGAAGTCAAGTTTAATTATTTATGTTTCCCGAGGAAAATAAAACCAGAATGGTAACTATGCATTCTTAGTTTAATAGAGGACTCATTTCAGATTCTGCAGCGTTAAAATACAACCACTATATCCTGTCTAGAAAAACAAAAGCAGGAGAGACCCAATAGATAGATAGAAGCACAGAGACACAGATAAATACATCTCTCCCTGCTTCTGCAAAAAAAGGAGCTACATAATGAGGAATTTTATAATTACAAAGAAGTCTAATTATTTATTTCACTTTGAAGATAGATTAATTCTTAATTTAAGAATTGCTATATAGTTTTTAATGTAAGCTGTATGCAAGTGATAGAAGTTCTTATTATGTTATCAACCAAAAAGACAAGACACAAACAAACTGGGCTGTTCTTTTAACTTTAGAAATGCTCTGAATTTCTACTGCAAAATCTAATAGATGACACAAGTTATACTTCACATTATCAGTAAATACTACCATAACCTCACCATGAGGCAACACAGGTTGTCATATCTAGTTACTATTTTCTTAGGAAATAAATGACTTCTGGTTATCATGGGCCGATGTGACATGACAGTGTAAAATCCTATTGCAGTCTGTGGTGAGCAGGATGATAACATATGTCACCACTCTACTAAACCTGTGAAAATCCCTTGGAATTCCTATTTATTAAACCTCATGTTTGCCACTGTGTGCAGTGCAGGGCTCCTTCCCTGGTTGCAGTGCAGAGCTGCTGACTGTTAATTGCTTCTGTGGGTTCCATTTCAATAGCAATCAACCTTAAACAGACCAGTGCAAACTCTCTTTCAAGAAACGCTGGGAGCATTTTTCAGAAGGAGGAGTGTGCTGCTGAATTACCTCAAGGACAGCTCTTTAGCCAACTGTGTCACCTGCTTGCAGCCTCCTAATTCAACTAACTTTAGCTCACAATTACAGCACAGCTGACCCATGCTAAAAGTCCATTACCTGCGTTTAAGCTCTATTTACCTAACAGTTCTTATCCTCTTTATCACTCTATCTCTCACTTTTAGTCTTCTTTTTCTTACTGCAGATGTTCTTAATGGGGAATTATCCTGAAGAAATACTGTGAGGAAAATTATGATTAACCAGCCTCTATGTAATAGATGGAAGCAATTCCTGCAGAACTGTCTTTGCAAACCAAAGCAAAAGGCAAACTAAAAAATTCAACTCCAGAGTTAAAAACTTCTGAGTTCATACAAATGGCCAGTCCCTTTTTTCACTTTTGCCAGACTGATGTCCCACAGCAACAAGCTCCACAGTGTTTGAGGAGGGTGTGTCCTGCTTAAAATTTCCCTGGGTGTTCTTATCATCCATGACAAGATCCCAACCATCCTTATCAAGGTGTTATTTCATGGCTTTGTATCCCATCTACCCTGCAGCCTTTCTGGGAAGCTGGTGATGCCAATTGGTCCAGGCTTTTCTCCTTATCCTTTGCATTCTTTGGCATGGAGCTGCTTCTACTTTTGCAAGCCTTCTGTTTGCAGTTGATGACCAGGATGGCACTTGCTGTTTGAAATGCAGAGGACAATCAATTTAATGACGTTAAAGAGGTTTTCATATTATTCTTCCTTCCTGTACCAAAATTTTCCACTATAGCTGCATGCCAAGTGGAGGCCATTATTGCATTCTTGACAATGCTCTCTGGGTCCTTTGCCTTTGATACAATTAATTTAGAACACACCAAGATGTAAAAATAGATTTTTGAAAACCTCAACATTGTAAATTACATTAATTTGTATATATCAACAGGGAACTTAACCTGCCATCAGACTGATCATTCACCTAACTTGTTTATTTTCTTCTGAAGTTTCTTATTACCCTCTCCAGATTTGATTAACCTGAATAATTTTGTGTCACCTGCAAATTTTATCACCTCAATGCTCATCCCTTTTTCCAGTTCATTAAAAAAATATATTAAACTGTGGCAGTCCTGCTGCAGAAAAGGACACACTCGATGTCAAATTCTACTGTAGTGAAAACTGAGAAGTCATTCCTGCCTCCTTTTTATAGCTCTGGGTTGGACTGATCCATGACAAAAACTAAGTGAAAGCTTTTTGGTCTGATAGCTATGGGAAGTTTGTTGGGCATGGAGTTTCTGGTTTTGTTTCCAGCTTTGTGACTGCTTAATTTCTTTGCATTTTGGGAGGGTTAGAAAGGCTAGACTTAAATGATTAAGCAGTTTATCCATATTTTTTATGACATATCCAATGAGTTCTAATAGATGAATTGAAAAGGGAATGTCCTGATGGATATGGAAAATCAGAAAGACAATTTTTATTTACCAGATCAGGTTCACTTAAAAGTAGTGCTTCTGTTATCCCAGCTTTGGGATTGTTCTGAAACCTTTGGACATTTCAAAATGCATCTTTATTTAGAATATTCATCTGAAGGGGCTAATTTAATTCCTTCAGAATATTTGTCATTTATGTCTGAGAGGACACTCAGCACACTTGGAGCCTCTTTTGTCCCTTTCAGAAAGAAGCAACTTGGGGATTTAGTAGATGGAAGCTACACAAGTTTCACTGATGCTTCCCTAAAACTGGAAAGTAATCCTCTAAGTTATTATTAACATTTAACTCCAAATCCTGATGCTCTGTAACTGCTTTAAAAGGAAACTGTGTTATTATTTTCCCAAGAACATGGGTTACATTGTATTACACACAGAATTAGTATGTCTGCCTGATAATTATGTAACCTCACATCACCTTACATCTGCCTGGAACCCACGTTACAGAATTTTTTCCATGTGTTGGATTTTCGGAGCTCTTTGAACTCTGAGAGCTCAATATGAAGAGTGGAAGTATTTTTGCACAAAGGAGTCCTTTCACAAGAAGGAGTCTGAACCTCTTTGCTGGATTATCTGCCTTGTACAAGATCACTAACAGAAAAATTCCCAGCCAAGGGTTGCACATACCATTTTTTGGGTTCTAAATCCCTTGAAAATGTATATTGCTTTATGCAAATGGTTTCAAGATATGTACACTGAAATTCTTTTGGTGAGCTGATGACTTAAGGACATCTGTTCATATGAGAAGAGAAGGCTGGGGGGGGGGGAATCTCAACGTGCATTAACATGTGATCAGAGGGAATGAAGAATAAGGAGCCAGACTTTTCCCAGCGGTGCCCACTGACAGGACAAAAGTGTGAGAATGGACACAAAAAGTGTAATGTGCAGTCTGAACACAAGAAAACCTTTGCCCTGTGAGGATGCACAAACACTAGAACAGGCTACTGAGAGGTTGGGGAGTTCATTTGTGGAGGCTGGGAACAGTCCTGGGCAACCAGCTCCTGCCAAACCTGCTTGAGCCAGGGGCTTGGACTAAATGATCCAAGAGGTCCCTTCCAACCTCCACAATCCTGTGGAATTGCATACAGAACACTGAATGATTATTATTTAAAATGATTCCATGGTAGCTATGACTACCAGTGGACAGTCTAAACACAGGAACTAATTAACAATTCAAACAGAATTCACAACCAGCCAAGCCAAACACTAGAAGGGAGTAGTTGAGTCTTTGGTGAAGCTCTGAATTTCCAAACCACTTAACTCTGTTTGAAGATGGTCCTTCAAAACCTCTGAGATGCTTCTACACATTTACAAAGTTTATACCTAATATCTCTTCTCTGTGCATAGATTGAGTCCAATCTTACAGGTCCAGTGAGGAATACGAACTGTCAGAATTTCAAAACATTTCTCTCTCAAGCAATGAGAGGTGATAAATCCACCATTTACTGGTTCCATCAGCAACAATTCAGTTCCTTGTCTCGGTGTAGTTACATCCCCGAGACATGATTTTGTGGGTGAGAATGTGAGAAACCCTTTAATAAGAGCTAATGCCTCATTATTTTGCCCAGTAAAATCATAGAATAGTCCTAATTAAATCATTAAACCCTCGTGCTCTTTTGTACAGACTACCTTTTTCATAGTACAAATGATGAAAATGTTTCAACAATGGGACTTGAAATATTTTTGAAGGAATCTTTCTCCCATTGTTGCACATTAGACACGTTTTATGAACTATTAGTGCTTAGGGTGTGAAGAAGAGACTTCTCACTTCTTCCAAAGCAACATAAGTGACATCTGGAAGCAGAACACAACAGAGAGGAAATGTTTATGAGTTAGAGGAGCACGTGCTACCAGCACCAACTTAAATAAGAGGTATCAGACATTTCTGATGAGGAAAATCTTTGTGTGAGGTGAAATGGGCTCCATTCTGTTCCTTTTGTTCCAAAGATGAGATGGATTTGAAAAACCTACCTGGCTCCTTGATGCAAGGACTCGCCACATGAGATAATCTCCAGCACATTCCTATTGGCAAGCAGATCTTTCACCCTTTTTTCTCCATGCATTACAGAAAATATTAAATCAGTTTGGTGTCCATAAAAACTTTTGATCCTAGGAACAGCCTAGGGTACTATCATTATCTTCAGGAGAACCATTTGTAGATCTTCAGTAGGTAGCACTAATTTAATTTCTTTGCTAGAGAAAAAGTGGCTGATTTTCTAGATCAATATTTGATTGAATATGTTTGAAATGGCAGCAGATAAAGGCCCCTTTTTCTGGCCCAAAGAGTTTTTGAACCACAGAGGTATACTGTTCTAGCTCCCCTGGGATCTGACTGCAAGGAGGTCTCAAAGATCTGTTAGAAACCTTCCTGCTGTTCCTTGTGTTCTTCCAGCAAGACTTTCTAAAGGTTGAGATGAGAAGAAAGAAGATCAAGAACCAAAATGTCTTTATATCCATTTTTTAATCTTTCCTGGTGCTTCTCTTAACTAAAAATAATCGTTTATAACACCAGTTTACAAAAAAACTCCTCTAATAGGATCATGTGAAAGGAAGGAAAAAAGTGAGGGCCAGGCCTTCAGATTTGCTTTAAGAAGGTGCTCCAACAACTTTTGCAAGCCATTGACATTTGAGGGCCTTTTTCTCTTTCATGACACTAATTAAAGCAGAATATCAATGTCTCATCACCTTGAAAGTGATCTATTAAAGAGACGTGCTCAAGGCTGGAAAACCAGGGCGATGGCCACACGTTTTAGAACTTCAGAAGAAAAGTTGCCCAGTTATGTTAAATAACTACAGAAAAGCATGAAAGCGAAAAGATATTCTTAAACAATGATAAGAGGTGCTGTTGAAAGAGTGGCACGATGTGAGCCCCTGCACCAGTACATTCCATAGGAATTCATGCCAAACCCATGCACACACAGGCCTCCCCCTCCCTCAGCCCCACAGAGAGCAGTGCTCCTGTTCGTGCTGGGCACGTGAAGAGGTTTCTTTAAATCTTCAGGACCCGGAGGAACATTTCTCAGAATGAGACAATGAAATATTGTGGATGAAAACTTCTTGTACAATTGAGATAAGAAATGCACCCAAAGAGTAAACCATATTGCCTGTCTTGACTACACAGATAGCTTGATGTAACATGATTAACAGCCTATGTACCTCTACATAATAAAATCCATTCGTCTTAACATTAAAATGTAATTTTTGCTTCGCAATACTTTATTTAGAGCTTTGATTTTGCTTTTAAAATAAGTATGTTTAACTTGCTAATAATGTGGATGGACTCTCTTAATATACAAATTAGAAAGAAAACTATATCAAAGATAGTGAAAGCATGTGGTGTCCTATCAGTCCTGATGATAGAGGTTCTTACTCATCTGCTGCAGAGTCTAATATCAGTTTTTCTGTGAGTTTTATAAATATTATATTATTTGCAGGGATCCAAAGTCCCCTGGTTTAAAAATGCCTTTTCAATTACTCAGTATTTGAGCAACATTGAATACTACTTTAATTTATTTCACTGTGAAATAAAACGCATCCCCATAAGTCAAACCTGTGTAAGATGCACCAGTAGCTGTTCTGTATGTCATTTCAGTGACCCTGGCAAAGACTTTCAGTCTTTTAATTTCTTTTAGAAGCAGCAAAAATGCACCAACATTTCTGTTAATCTCTTGGGAAATAAAGGAGAAAAAAACCCACTACCAGTCTCATATCTACCCTGTAATTTAGAAAGGTAGCTCTGGTAACTCCAGTGCTTTGTATGTAAATAAATTGTTGGTTGCTCATTACTTCATAAAAAAAAAAATTAAAAATTAGCAGCTTTGCCACCCACTATTTCTGCATCAGAGCTGAATGAATAGATAATATCAGAAACACCTCATCCAGTTGCTGTACCAGGTTCTGCTAACCGAAACCATAAGCCTCCAGCAGCGAAGTCAGATACCCAATAGTCTCTGCATGGATCAAAGTAAGCCAAACAAAATCTATGTTTTGTACCTGCTCCCAATACGTCTGGGAAGCACTGTTAATGAAAAATGAGGTTGATGTACCTATTGCACACTTTTGGATTATTGTTCACCACCATCAATCTGAAACCTAATGAAACAGAGACCACCTACAGTGGAGGGATATTGTGTCCATCTGACAAACTGCATCCAATTTACGAACTGATGGGATGGCATAAGCTGCCACCGGTCAGATGATTTCCAGCTCCTGATTGGTCATACATTAAGCGTTAGGAACGGGGCAGTGCCATTTCCACTCTCGTTCTCTGGCAAGAGTAAAAGTATCACACAGTCCCCCATAATTCTGGGATAATGATGGCACAAAAAGTGCCCGTTTCTCCCCGCTGCGGACACAAAAATCGTAGGAGACTTGGCTTCTCCAGCCTGTCTTTATGGAATTAACAAAGAAATACGCTTGCCATGACATATATTGAACCTTCGCAGCGCCTTTCCGGGGAACTTTACGGGCACATGTGTTATGTGTGTCACAACCAAACTCTGCAGGAAGAGATAAAATAGTGCACACATCACACAATGGGTATAAGCAATGGGCAACCCAGGCTCCAACCTGCACAGCACACAGAGGTTTTTCCAAAGAAAAATGCTGACTCTCTAAATGGAAGACGTTTTAGTTTCTGCACCTGTTCTGCTCAGTATCTTGTTAGGCTGCTTCTACTTCTACTATATGTCATACTAATAGGGAGAAGCAAAACAGGGAGAAATTATGATGGATATTAGTTGATCCTCTTGTTATTGCTAGATGTGATTATTGCTTTTTCCTGCTTGGGCTCCCTCAGTGTACTCCTAACAGAGTGCAGCTTATTAAAAAGCTCTGCTGTTTAAGTTTTACTGGCATAATAACCAGCTCTCTCTTTATGGTTGTTCTGAAGTCGATTCACTGGCCACCTGTCAGTTTGTGAAATAAATGCTAGGTTTTCCTAATGACTATTAAGATTTTTCATGGCTTTTTCTCCCGTCCTATCTCTCTGAACTTGTCCAGTGCTGTGCTCCTGCTCGTGATTTATGCTTAGCAGGTGTTTGTTTGCTATGGGTTTCTAAATGTTGGCTTCCTACTGCAAGAAAGGAATGGGAAGGTGGGAATGGCTTTATTATATTCTGTATATTGTTCCACAACTCTGCAATGGATTTCCAGCTGACACTCTCTGTGCTGCCTCGTATTAAGCCACAAAACCCTGTCTGTATCAGCAATATACCAAGTAATGCAAGGGAATTCACAGTTAAGACTGAAGCTCTGTTATTAACTTGCTATATTGTGCCTGGGTATTGCTGCACAGATTGTTTGGTACATCCCAGGATTGCTGCAGTAGGTAAACAGAAGCAGGTGAACCCACAATACAGCTTCAGTCTTCTCCAGGAGATTCTGTGCCCGACTGTTTCAACCAGCCCTTTTATCTTTCGCTGAATTTTGGAAACTTAAATTTTATCTTTTGCTATTTCAGTTTTTCAGCTTTAAAATGTTTGTTTTGTGATCCAGTACAAAATATCCTTAGTGATCTCTTGTGCAAATACATAAAAGGTTTAGCTAACTCGTTTTAATTTACTTAATTCACATAATAGTTTAGATCTACAATGCTAAAAATCACGGCAATTAGTTAATTAGAGCAACCCAATTTTAAAATCATATTACTTACCTGATAAAGTGTAAATGTTCTTGTCAGAAACATTCTAGTGTTTGTCATAAGTGCTTTTTGCCCCTAATTCTCACAGCCATTATTCACTCTAGAGAGGATAACTGCTGCTGTGAAGTTGTGGATTGTTCAGCATTACTACTTGTTTTCGATCCTGTACCTTCACAAACGGTGCAATACTGCAAAAATCTTACCTTTCCTTAGTCTGCAAAAGCTTCTGAGGCTGCTGCTGTCACCTGGGGGTTCATTCTCCGACACCTCCCGAGTCAGCAGAAACAAATTTCATAGCCTTCACTGGGCTTTGGGTTATTCTGCATTTTAATACACCTTTCCCAGCACAGCTCCCCCTTTTCCCCAGACAGGTCCCACTTAGCCAGCAGTCATCATTTTTTCCTGTCCTGCAGGGGCTCCATGGCATTTTGGTCACCTTTTTCCCCCAAGTCAGGTCTCGTTTTTTGCCAGTGCTGCTGACTGAGCATGATTTGGGGCCTCCTTTTATTATGACATTCTCCTGTTGTTGCTCCTGTTACCTCAGCAGTCACTGGCACGGTCTGTAGTTGACTCCTACAGTTTTATAAAGTTTTGACTTTTTCCTGGTGACTTGCAGTGCATACAAGTTTATTTACAATCTAACTTCCCTTCATATCATTGAGATATACACTAGAGCCGAGACTGGCTGTCATTTACCAGCAAAAGGTTGTTATTTTTGTTGTTAAGTGTGTGCCTGCTGTTTTGACAATAACTCTTCTGTTTCCTTGTCTCCTCTGCTTAAACTTCAGAGCATAATTTAGAAGGTCTTCTGAAGACTGCTGCTTATCAATATTTGTTAGCTCCATTTTGTAACTCTCGTTTGAGGAAGGTGTCATTTGATTTATTTCTTTATTTGGATATTTACTGCTCTCTAATAAGAGTACCCAGTCAATGCTCTGGGCTCCACTGACAACCTTTTAAATATGCACATAAATAAATAGAATTTCCAGTTGTCACAGGATCCATCAGAGAGTCCAACAACAAAATGGATGTAACAAAAATAATTTGTCCCTACAAAGTGACTGATAGTTCCAGTGGCCCCAGTGGAACAGGAGCTGTATATCATTACCATGGAACCACAATGACATCACCAACCCCTTCCACTTGTATTCTTACAGGACAGGGAGAAGGAATGGGCTGAAGGTGACAAAACATGATTTTATAACCTGAGGGAAGGCACCTTGCAACAGTTCTAAGAGGGATGTTCTTAATATCTGTAGGAAAACTTGAGAAAGAAATCTGAATGTAAGAGCCCCTGATTGCATCACTTTAATCATTAGTCTTCATGTGGTGCATCAATTTAGGCGGATTTTCCCATAATTTTATTGGTTTGAAAAGAGCACGGCCAAGCTTATAACAGGCCTAGTTGGTGTTATAGCAACAAATGTAACAAACCACAGCCAGACAGAACCACACACACGTGTGGGTTTGTAAAACCTGAGCTCTGCTGTTGTACCACAGTGGAATCCTGTTTTTCTCCCAAAGTCTGCAACAACGCTGAATTGAGCAGAGAGACTGTACTGAGAGAGGGACTTTTTTTATATAGTGTTTGAATCACCTTCCTTTTAAAATGCTGCTAAGTGTGAAATTAGTGTTGTCCCTCAAAGTGCATCAGAATAATTGTCAGTAATTGAACACAGTTTGGGGGCTAATTACACAAAAATTGATATTAAAAGAATACTACAGGATTGATTGAGTTTTGCAGTTCATATTTAGTTTGCAAATTACTAGAGTTGAAAGGCTGTGGTAAGAAACAATAAAAATCCATTCAAAGCTGCTAAAGCAAATTAAGGTTTACTACTCCTTTGAAAGACAAATGATCCAAGTGAGGTAATGTAGGGAGAAGAGTAAAAATGTTCCTGAAATTTACCATAGATTTCAAATATCAGGTGTTTTAGGATGGTGTTGTTGAACACATTTAATTTTCCCAACGAATTTCTGTTTAAATGGTTGGGGGTTTTGCTTTGGGTTGTCTTTAAAATGGGAAGAAATACTTTATGTGTTTTGTTGAGGACCTGTGAGTCAGAACGTGCCAAGATGTGAGATGTCAGTTTGGGGAAGAATTTTTAAACACCAACTGATCAAATTATATATGAAGTGTCATAAATAAATGAGATTTTGACAAAAGTAGAGCTTTTTAAGTATGAACTTACCACTGTTCCTCGTGCTGGAAGGAATTTTGTGACCCCAGAAGCAGCTGAGGCGCTCCCAAATTTTCCTGGAAGAAGTCAGAAGCACGGAGGGTTTCGAGGTCTGTTGAGTATTTCGTTGCAACCAGAAATTGCTGGAGAGTTAGGGAAAAAAAGGAAGTCAAATAAACATTTATCTACCCCAAAAATTTATTGAAATGGAAACATTTTCTTTTTAAACTGGAAGCATGGGAAAAACACTAAGTGATATTTTGAACATACATGTGACAGAATGTTTAAGATGTGAATATTTCACTCATGGAACATTTGAAAGGCTGGATTGAAACCATTTATTTCTGTTTTTTGTTTTTTTTTTTTTTGTAATTGAAGCTTATAAATATTGTGAAGAAGACAATAACCTTTTCAGATTTATTTTCCTATAAAAATGTTATTTGCTCTTTATAAAAATATCTAGAGAAAGTTTGTCAGAATGATTGCTGATGTTTTTCTCTTACTGAAAAATGGTAACTCTAGAAAAAAAATTATTACAATAACATTTTAAATAAATACAGTCTAGAGAAGTATAAAATAAATATTCTTGTAAAATATTTTAAAAATCTAGTAAATTTTGTGGTCCATGTAATTGTTTGGAGGGTGAATATCTTGGTATAATTACTTATCATTTTACAGGATTATTGTATCAAGTAATTTGGATATTACAAAAACAGTGAATATTTACATTAAGAACAACAATATTTCTAAATGAAATAGCAAGTTTTGGGAAAATAACGGAAAAGCATCTGAGTTAAAAAAACCCAAAAAACATTTCTCCCAATAAATACAAAGTTCTAGGCTAAACAATTAAAAAAAAAAAAAAAGCAAAGAAAAATAATCCTATCAGGATGAAGAGATATGAGGAAAGACTGCATAATACTTGCAACCTCTAAATGAGCATAAATAAGGAATTCAGAAATAGTTAGTGATGTTATAAATAAAGGCAACATAATAGTTTTATAAGTGGCGTGAAATGTCACAGTGGTAAATATATGCAGCAAATCTAACAGCCACTCACTGCTCAGATACTGAACTACTAAATACTGAGGTAACAGAATTCTCAAACTTCTTTTAGTGCAGAAAAGTTTCTTGCCTAATGCCCAAGAAATCAGGATTAGTTTAAAATAAAGAATACCCCCTATACAAATGATTATTTTGATAAATCCCTCTGTCCTCGCTGAAACCTTATTTTATATCAACGTTTCTGTTTTGAGAAATTGGTGAGTTATTGTGAGTGTTCTATTTATCACTGCCATTTTAAAACAGGCTTAACTGAGATTTGAATGTTACATTCCTGGCAGCAATTTGCACTGCTGTGAATGTTGCCTTCTCTTTAGCTGCCTTAGAAATAGGAATCCAAGGTCAACCTGAAAACAGATTTTCCTTAAAAATAATCCTTCCTTACAAACAGCTCACACAGATCACTGACTAGTACAACATAACTGTAAAATTACACAGTTTCACCAGGAAAATCTTTCAAGCTTTCAATAGCTTCAAGGCCATGTAGTTTGAAGAAGGAAACTTCAAAGATCATCCCCAAATCCGAGTCCTTTTATATGACTGCGCTCATAGCAAAGCCCCTCCCTGTTTTCTTTGTGGTCTTTCATGATTTAATTAGAAACATCTTTAAAAAATGACTTTTTTTTTTTTACTGTAGTAGTATAACATCTGCATTTTCAGCAGTATGTTGTTTAATCACATTGGGTTATAAAGTGAAATTCTTAGTACTCAGTGTAATATCTTGTAGAACCCGAGCGTTTGGTCTTTTAGTGTCCCTGACTCATCATCTTACATTCTTTCATCAACATTTTAATAGCCATTCTTAAAAGTGCAATTTGGTGGATAATTCTCTAAACCTGTTTCAGTTTTGTTGTTTCTTTATAAAGTTATATCCCCGCACGTGTTTTCTTTCTGTGATTACTGCACGTGAAACTAGTTTCAAGCACAGATTTAAACCCAGGGCCAGAACAAGCTCAGAAGGTGAGAGAGCTGTGTTGGGTTATGTTGTGTTCTGAGTCTGGGCAAGAAAATTTTGTCACTGTCAAGAATTTCACCTTTAGCTCTGATTGAAACGTGCTTTTTTATTATATACCTCTAATATTATATATCTAATGCATTGTATGTAGTGTCATTTGAGTATTAAGGAGTGAATCCTGGTTTAACCCCGTGCTCAGTCCCTTTGTGCTTTGCTGGATGTGGCTCTTGCTGTTGACAGTTTCTGTCTCTGTTCCCTTGTAGACTCTGAAAATCAACTACCAGCACATGATCTGGGTAGAGCATTTATCCACTTATTCACCTCTTTCTAGGTAATGGGATTGAAATAAAAATCCCTGCAGTAAAGTGAGATATCTACGAATTTTGGATCAAAGTTTCTCTGAGGATAGCACCTACTTATACCTGTACCTGATGTGGACAGCTCTGAAATAAATATTTTTTACGTGTTTACTTAAATATTTTTCTTGGATATGGGGAAGGGTAAATAGTCATGGTAACTGGGCTCTTTAACACAAGCAGGTTAACTATAAGAATAATTATTTCCTTATTCTGAATTCACAAGTAGTTATCATAGAAACCAGGGGACTGACTGAGGAAGCCCAAAAGAAAACTAGCATTGAATTATTTGTGAGATCTGACATCACTGAACTGCATGAAGTTTAAAAAATCTGAAAAAATCCCCCAAAATCAAAACCCTCAACCGAATAAAAACATTTGATGTTGAACCTAAAACTTGCAAACATACTTTAAGTTCTGATTTGAAAAGGGACTATGCAGTACTGACTTCTTCAGTAGCTGTGTGCACTATGGAAGCCATATGTGCCTACTTGGGATTTTTAACCACATTCTGCAAAAAGGCCAAAAAATGAGATGGTGTTTTCTTCCTAAGTGTTTAAAAAAAAAAACCAAACAAACCCAACCCAAACTGCATATAGATTTCTATTACATATTTAATGACACAAGTATGTTGCCATAAGAATAAAGGAATGTACTGGGAAAGGAAAAAACCAAAATCAAAATTTTTGTCCTTATTTTCACACGGTGTTGTTGAAATCTTCATGTCTTTGCATGCCCACCTCTCACTTTCTTAAGTAAAATCTTTAAAGCACTTTGGTCCTTGAAGCACTGTTGGACTGAATATATGCTTTTGACCCACAAGTGACAATTATGAAGCCTTGTTTCAAAGGTGGAAGGACTCTGCATTGCAGCTTATATTACTAGTTAATTCTTTGAAAGGTAATAATCAGAGCCATTGTCTGAACTCAATCTCATTACACGTGAGGAAATCTGGAATAAAGCTACTGCAGGCAGGTTAAAGGCAATGAACTAGATCAGATTTATATTGGCTCGGCTGAGATCATAAATTGGACCTGTAATTGGACCTTTAGTTTTAAATAAAACATTTACAATTGGCTGTTCTGCCCAGGGAACAGACAACTGTATCTTGCCAGAGTTCTGAACCTGTTAGAATTAGCTGGGAGAGAGTGGCTAGATGAGGAACATGGAATTCCAGAAAAGAGAGAGAAGAAAAACTGGAAACAGGAAAGTGCTGAATTTGAAGTAGATTATCCTTAAACTTGCATCTGCATTAACAGTGTTTATGGACCAGGAGGAGTGTGAATTTAAAGTAAAATATGTGTTGATGAGGGTGTGATGTCCATGTCATGCTTTTCTTCTTTTTGCTTTAAAAAAGCTGTAGTTGGGTTCATTTGACTGAATGGCCATTTGCAGCTGGGCTGCATTAGATGCATTTCAGCATTTTCCACTTCAGTTTAATCCAAAAGGAATTTGGTTCATGTGCTTCAATACCACATCATGATGAGAATCAAAGTACAGGACACCAGGACAATCAGAGACTCACTTCAAAAGCACAATGCTGATGTGAACTGAAATGGCTCTAAAATGAGAAGAACTCTCAGGCACAGAGAGGTGTTTGTAGGCTTTGTTGAAGGTTGTTTATACTCTCAGTGGAAACTCTTAGAAAAAGGCCTTGAGTGAACCTTCCTCAGAAGAAGACAGGGCAAGACAGCCTGTAAATGTACTGCTTTAAACAAAGAAATAAAATTATCTTGTCAAGATCAAACCGCGCTTGCTGTTTTTTATCCAGCCAATGTAAGAGTGGTGTATAAGACATCTCTTAGGACTGAATTTCTCCTAAAGGAATTTTTTTTGAAAAGAAACAAGGACTTACTGAGATAACATTAACTCTCCTGCTGCCCTTTAAGAGAAAACATCAATTGCAGTGCAGATACTTTTGGCCCAAACCAGCTAACCTGGTTAAGGGCTGAAAGAGAAGCTTTTGCTCCCTTTCACAAGATATTTTCCATGTGCAGTGCAGATGAAAGCCCTGATGTGCTGATGGTGCTGTTACACCCAGATGGGCCAGCAAGTCAACTTGCAGAAGAATCCCAAGTTAGTTGATAACAGGTCATCTCCAGGGCAAGGCAGGAACTGAGGAATCCTTCAAAGAGAGAAGGCTTGATAGGATGCTCACGTGGTGACTGGACTGTCTTGCCCGTGCACCTGCTGCAGGCACCTCAGCTCTGGATTTGTGCTTCCAGAGCTTGTCTGGAAAAGGCCATGTCATCTGTTTAAAGTGCCTTCATTGAGTGTTTAAATCAGCCTGGACGGCTTTGGTAGAAGCAGGAAGATCTCCTGTGTTCTGAAGGAGAAGGGGTTTGGGCACAGAAGGGACAGCTGGGCCAACAGTGTCCTCAGTGCTTTCAGCAGTGCAGCTCTGCACGGAAGGGGTGTCTGTCTGTCCTGCTCTGACACGGGGGCACAAAGCTGGGAGTTAACTGTGCCCTGCAGAGACAGCCTAGATGGAATTAGTTCTTTTGTTTAAGAACAAACTGAGTCTAACCTCTGCTTGGGGATGTGGTTCCTTCAAGACAAAAAGGCAAATAACTCAGTTACATTTAGAAAAATGGCTTTAATGAAGAGGAAAATGGCATTTAATCTTTCGGTGCATCCTGCATTTTATGAGTAAATTTCATGGGAAACTGTGTAAATGGAACATAATTATTTTTAAAATAGAATCCTTTCTTATTAGCTACATAACTGTCGTGTGTACATAAAGCACCCTGCTGAACAGACAAAAGACTGGAAAAGTTTCCTGGAGAGTTTCTGCTATTGAAAGAATAAAAATTGAAGCAGTGGGATGAACTTCTGGTTCACAGACTCAAATACTGAATGTTAAACCTGGCTGAGAGAAAATCACTTTATTCTGATAACCGGATTAGTTAGAACAAAAATAGAGAAAATTAAGAACTGAAGAGCAGAAAATTAAGGTGGAATGCAATTTAAAGAGTAAGTAGATGATGTAGGCTTTCATTTTCATCCCCCCTAGTGTCCAGCTAATTAAAATTACAATCAAAATGAAAGTCTAAACTTGTAAATATCTTTAGCTAATGATTTTGTCTTTTTAATCATCTTCACATTCAAAGACTTTATTTTATTCATTTAGAGCTTTACAATAAAATGAAATTGTTTTCCTCTAGTAAAATCCTTTTAATTTTCGTTATCTGTTTCTTTTTTACATCATACATTATGTATTTTTCTCTTTTCTTTCTAATTTCTGCACAGTATTCTCTGCTCTTATAGTCTGTGCTCCTCTTAGGCACTTACTTAAAACAGTTATAGCACTTTATTACATTTAACTTTATAATATAAACTCTTTGCTTAGTGTAAAATCACTGGAGTTGCATCTTCTGGCTTTCTTAATTTAGACAAAGAGTAACTTTCTTCATAAGGTGCATATACAGTGAATTTTTAAGCCATAATCCCATAATATTGTTATTCTGTCTACATTTAAAATTTCTTTGCTTCTGAGACAAATAATGGATTTTCCCCAATTTATCAATGGGTATTTGTCAATAATGGCTGTTTTTTTTCTGCGAGTTTTGAGGCAACTCTTTAAAATGGTTCAAGAGTTAAAAGTAGTTAAACATAATCTTAATGGACTGGGTAGCAAGGACTTACCTTTCTGACCTTGGTGTTCTAAAAATCCTGACCTTAGTGTTCTGAAAATTAGTGTTTACTGAGAGTATACTTAGCACTTCCCAGCAATCTGGGAATAGGGAGTAGTTTTATCATTTAAAAATGCAAAGTTAGGTCCTCTTAGTTTTGCTTGCTTATTTCACCGTGCAATTTATAAAAACATATTTTGTTTCGTTTCAAAATTTGTTTTTATTATGTAAGTTTTCTAAATTGTGGTGAAGAAACCTGGAAAATGATGCTCAGTTTTTTACTTATCTGGGAAGATTTACGCTGTCAGTCATCACTCTGGTATCTGAATTATCTCCAGGTAAAACCTATTAGCAGCACAGAAGACTCTCAGAATTGTTATGAAGTGTCTGACAAACGTTTTGGGGGTTACAACATCTCTAGCTAGAAGAAGGCCTTTTCATTTGTTGATCTGTGCTTTGATTTTCTTGGGAATTAACAGGAAGGCGTGTTAGCATCACAGACCTTTTTGTGAGATAATGATCAGTTTTGTGTTGGTGGATGAATACACATCTCTCCTGAAATAGTCCCACTTTACACTGGTAAAAGCAAGGCCAGATTTTGGCCCAGCATGTTTTGGAATCTCTAACAACATACATTCCCTGGTTCTGAAAGGCAACTTTCATCTGGCTGCTTGGAAGATCTCCAAGAGTTTGTGCTCTGCAAGGTTTGAAAGGGATTAACTGCAGACTCTCGTGCCTTTAGAATCAATATAACATATGGATTGGCCTCGTCTTCTTGAGTTGCCACTGACTGCAAAGGGAGTATTTGTACAATTGGGAAAGATGTAATTGGGCTTAAAGGCTGTGTTTTTTATGTGCAGAGTTAATTTATGTGAATGCATTAATGCTCATGCATCACTCATTTTGCTGGGTCATCTGCCAAAAACAGTTCCAAGCTTTTGCCTATATGTACAAAGATGAACACGAGCCTTGAGAGCCCTCTAGCCCCAAAACAGTTTAAAATAGCCAGTGCTTACTTAATCAGTTCATGCTGTCAAGAGATAATCGGTGTTCTTGGTTTGGTCACCTGCATATGTTCTCTAATGCTAAACTTCTTAAATACAGAAGAATAATTGCATTCAGAATCATCACAACAGAGGCATTTGCTGCTTCAGACACATTTGTGAGCAGCTGCACTGCTTTCTACCAAGGTGTTATGATGGACATGTCCAGAGTCTCCCAGTTTGTGAATTCTTAATGATGCAAAATGGTTTTAAAACAGCCAGAAATAAAAGCACAGTGTAGACAACTCAATGCAAATGGAATCATAGAATGGTTTGAGTTGGAAGGAGCCTTAAAGACCATCCAGTTCCAAACCCTGCTATGGGCAGGGACACCTTCCACTAGCCCAGGTTGCTCCATGCTCTGCCCCAGGGGTGGGGCAGCCACAGCTTCCCTGGGCAACCTGTGCCAGGGCCTCCCCACCCTCACAGGGAGGAATTTCTTCCTAACATCTAACCTAAACTACTCTGTCTCAGTTTGAAGACAATCCCCCTTGTCCTCTCACTACACTTCCTGATGAAGGATCCCTCTCCAGCTTCCTTGTAGGCACCCTTCAGGTACAGGAAGGCCGCTGGGAGATCCCCATGGAAATTCATCAAGAAGTACTTTGTAGCAAGAATTTCTTGGATAAACAAAGGAAGTAGTGCATACAAAAACTGTGCCAGTGACAGGCTGTGGCCTGGCAGGGTGGTGGTTCTCACCTGTGTGCTCTTGCAGTGTCTGATCTCACATCTTGTCTCCAAAAGGGGTGGTTTGGTGTGTGGATGTGCTCTCCCGATGCTTTCTTCGTGTCAGCTCTGGTGCTTGTGTCACAGCTTCAGCAAGTCAGGCCAGCCTAAAATGAACTCAGCAAAAAAACCCCAATTAGCTTTTCATCAGTGAATGAACTGTCCCATTGCACAATTGGGAACCAGAGCTGGGATAAGAGAGAAGAGGCTGCAGGGCCAGGAACAGGGTGAAGGGAAGAACACAACTGCCCTTGGCAGCAGCACTGAGCCCTTCAGGGGGAGCAGGAGTACAAGAAAATCTTTATCAGGTAACAACTGCTGGTTCAGTCACAGAAAACTCCATCTAGTCCCAGTGGCTGTTGGTGTGTCTGAGCTGGGTTTTAAAACAGTGGAAAGCTGAAGCTCAAAGAGAGGGGGAAACTCCTTAATTAGCTGAGGACATGGTTTAAGTGCTAGTTTTTGATTGGTTATGTTTTTTTTTTAATCTAGGACCTCAGTGAAGTTTCAGTGGTTTTCTGTATGTACAACTTTGGTGTTCTTTTTAGGCATAAGCAAGCAAATTTACCTCTAGCAGAAAAAGGTACAACTGCATAATATTGAAAGGAGTATTTTTATATATTTATTTATGAGATTTTACATATGTTTTTACTTTTAAGAATTACTAAGGGCTGGAGTTCTTAAACTGTGGCCTATGGTCCATTTTGTAGAGGCCTCGTGAAGTTGTTCTGTGCTTTTTAGGTCTGTAGAAAAATACTGAGTATATTTTTCCTTACAAACAACTACTGGCTTTAACACCAGGTTTTGTGATCACTAGGTAGATGAGGAATCGCCTCAGAAGAGAGGTGCTGCTCTCTGAAATAGAGATGTTTTGTGTTAAAAATTAACCTAAAGTGGGAAACTTTAAACACACTTGATCAATGGCTTTTTGCTCTTGGTAACATTGACCTTCAGTGGCTTGAAATACTATTGTAATTTTTCAATTTGCTATTATAAAAATCCAGATTTCATAAACATATTATTATCTTTCCATTATGATTACTTATTCCCTCGAAGGTCTACAGTGCTTTTCTGCAACATCTAAATGGAAATGGGATTAGGATGAGATTCTGTCACTCAGGGGATTTGTGGAAAAAGGTGGGGATATGCACAGAAAAGGTCATTTCTTAGGGGCAAGATGAATAAAATGACACTGAGTTATGAAAAAGGACAGCAATAACAGTATTAGCCATTTTGCATGGCTTTAAATTGATTGTTTTATGCTGGAGACACTAGTGCTAGAGAACAATGCACTGTTATTTTCTTGCCTTTCATAATATCCTTACATAAATAAAAAAAACCCAACTCTTAAAAAAAAAAAATCCACATTATTTCAATGTGGTTCCATGTGAATTCTGTGTTCAGTGAACGTATTTGCTGTCTGGCTGTTTGTGGGATAACTTTACTAACAACATCTAGCCTAGAAATGGATGCTTTCAAGTGTTTGCTCTGCACATTGTTTGTTTTGCCAGTCAAGTCATGATTTTATTGATGACTTAACTGGTTGAATGTGATATTTGAATGGACAAATAATTAATAACACGCTCCATTATGATTCCTCTGGCAAACAGTAATTGTAATTAAATTGGTAAATGTGGCCTGTGGCTGAAAGATCAGATCAGTACTCCTTTCCCTTGAGAAGCAGACCTGTCCAACTTCTCTCTTGCTCTTGTTTTGTTGCTTTCCTGCTTTAAAAATGCTGAAGGTCTGTGTGCCTGCTCGAAGTAACATGACGTTTCAAGTAATTGCATTTTTATACAAAGTTTAAAAGTGTGCAGTATGTACAGTGTAAGATAATGATTAATGTTTTCTGGGCCTCAGTACTAAAATGTTTTATGGTTCTGATATATTACAGTATTTTTATTTAGATACATTGCTCCATAACTGCACTTGGCTAAAGTGACTTGACATTCTTTTTATGACAGGGACTATGATAAACATGGCCAAAAGAAGAAGAAAAAAAAAACCCTTTTCAGTGTTGCATCTGATGCAATTAAGAAATAATCAGTGTACCCGGTAAAGTACAGAGATACTTCACAATTAAATAAGGGGATTTCTAGTGTATTGCATACTGAGAGAAAACAGCTCAAGAGAATAAATGTTTTGGTCAAAATTAAGTTAATAGATAAGATGAAGGATGCAATTTGCTATGAAGCGTTGGATTAACTTCTCATGGCTGGGTAGTGAAAGGCACACGAACAACTGTGGGTGTAGGGGTTGAACACCGGTATTTAAAACTTTTTTGCACATGTATTTAGAAAATGTTTCTTGTATTGGTAACAGTCTTGCATTGTCCAAGGTTTCCAGGACCAAAAGGGTGCCTGGAGCAACATTCTTGCAAAGAACTGACCTGCTACAATGTGTTTTTCTCAGGTGATTTTCAACTTTTTTTTGTTGTTTTCTTTGCTAATTCACCTATCCCTTTGTAAAACTGTGTTTTCTGTCTCAAACCTGTCTAATTAGGCAGAAAGCTGTGTTTTCTTTCCCAAACGCGTCTCTTTAGGCAAAAATTGACTCTTGACAGATCTTGCATGATGCTCAGCCTCAGTGGTATGCGAAGTCTTAATGCTTTCTGAAAAATACACAATAAATACCAGTGTTTAATTTTTCTCCTCAGGTTTCCCCAAACACAGTGGCTGTCAGGTCCTGGCAGCAGCCCACCCTGAAAAGAGAGGGAGGTTTTTATCCCAACGCCCGTGTGAGGGGGCAGAAGAGTTTTTATTACCCTCGACATTCTGTGGCGGGAAACAGCATACAATTTTTAAAAAAGAACGCATAAATCGAGTCAGAAGAAGCCCTTTGCCTTGGGTGGCACTGCAACCTGCTTGGCACAGCCAGCTGACTGCTACGAGCGTGGCTTAATAGCTATCCTTACTTAATAGTTACCCCTTACTTAATCCAGGGCGCGCGTCCCCTCAGGATGCGCTGAAGCGCGAGGAAAACCCCCGTCCCGGCTCTGCTCCAGGGAAAGCCGCGCTCCCGAGCGCTCTGGAAAAGCCACTCCTCGCTGTGGGAGAGAAGCCGGGGCTGCTCCTCGGGGTTCTGTGGGAGTTTCACCTTACGAGCTCTGGGAGGGGCCGGGTGTGTGTCTGTGTGTGTTTGTGTGTGTGGCGGTCTCTCCCTCACGGTTTCCCGCCCTCGGCACGCTCGCGCCCCCTCAGCGGCACGCGCTGCCCCCCTCAGAGGCACGCGCAGGCCCCTCAGCGCGGCGCGCGCGCCTCCCCTCAGCGGCACGCGCTCTTCCCCCCCCCTCCCCCCGCCACCCTCAGGTGCGCTCTCCCCCTCAGCGGCACGCGCGCCTCCCCTCGCCCCCCCTTCAGGTGCGCCTCCCCTCAGGTGCCGTCCTTTTAGGCGCGCTCCCCTCAGGTGCGCTCCTCCCCTCAGGTGCGCTCCTTTCAGGCTTCGCTCCCCCTCAGGTTCCCGCTCCTCCCCTCACGGGCCCGCCCCGCCCTCCCGTCCCCTCAGGCGCGTGCGCCGCCCGCCGCCGCGGGCGGGGTCTCGCATTCGAACGGCGGCGGCGCCGGGCGGGAACATGGCGGGATCGCGGGCGCTGCTCCGGCAATTCCCGCTGCTGCTGCCTCAGAACCGCTGGGGAACCGCCTACGAGGGCTTCGTCACCGCCCAGGTACCGCGGCCCAGGTGTGAGGCGGGGGTGGGGGGGGCACTTCCCGCCCCGCCGCGTCTGAGGGGGCAGCGCTTCCCGCCGTGCCAAGGGCTGGCGGCTTCTCGGCCGAGCCGCTGGGAATGTGGGTCTGGAAATGCCGTTTCCCTGCCGTCCCTGATATTACAGTATTTTTACTTAGATAGATTCCCGGGTTTGCCCGGAAAATGGCTCCCTGGTACCTCCCGGGCTGGATTTGTCGCGCTGCCAGAAGATGTTTTTGGGGCACGTTGAATGTGCCCGCGCCCGCGGCCTGTGGTAAAAGTTGACGCAAACGTCTGACTGTGGGTGTTTTGCTTTCACGTAACTTGTGAGGCTTCAGCTGAAGCGGCGGCATCGTCCCTCGGGATGTGGTAAACGCGGTGCAGGGAGCAGAACAGCTCCTGGGACAGGGGCAGAGGGGTGCTCTCAGCACAGCTCTGCCATCGCAGGCACTGTGCGGTGACCCGGCAGCCCTGGAGCACCGAAATATCACACAGACACAGCTCTGAACAGGCGTATTTTAATTTAGAAGTAGTGTGTTTTTCTCCTCCTCTAAAAATAAGTAAAAGTCAAAAGGTGTGGGCTGTATCACACTCGCGTGGTCAAAATTGCAGTTTTGTTGTCAAAATCCAAAGGGGTTTGGGTGATTTTTTTATTGAAGTTTCACTAGACATGTGCAAAGGTGTGCTTATGTTTGCATTACTTTAACAACTGCGGCTTTGGAAGTGCTCTGTGTGTTACAATTCATCCTGGAATTAATGGGAAGGTTAAGATACAGGTGTGAGTGTCTGTTCTCAGAGGTGATTTTTAGTGAGTGCTAAGGCCGTAATGTCTGAGGTTATATACTTAAATTAGGCTTACACTAAACATCACCTTTGGAAGCAACTGGTGGTGTTGGTGAGTGGGCTCTATTCAGCCCTGAAACAGGGACCTTGCTTTTTTCCTCATGAGCATCACAGAAACAGTGAGACTGAAAGGAACCTCTGGAGTTCCTCTGCCAGGATCACCTGGAGCTCAAGACCATTTGCAATCAGGTTGTGAAATTCTCCAAGCACAGAGACTGTGCAACCTCTTGGATGGCCTGTTCTAGTCTTTGACTCCTCTCATAGTTACTGGGGTTTTTCCATTGCATTTGGGTGAAATGTCCTGTATTTCAGCTTATATCCATCACCTCTCATCCTGTCAGTGTGTGTCACTCAGATCTGGCTATACCTTTTTTATTGCTCCTCCACTAGGTATTTGTACTCACTGACAGGATCCTTCCCTGATCCTTCTTTTCTCCAGGCTAACCAGTCCCAGCTCCCTCAGGCTCTGCTGGTGTCAGAGGTGTTTTGAGCTCTAATTCACCTTCATATCTCCTCACTGAACTTACTCCAGTATGTCCAAACCTTTCCTGTGCTGGGGACCCAGCACTCCATACTTCAAAGTGTGCTGAGCTGGAACAGCATCTGGAATTAAAGTTTTGACATGAGTTATCTGCCCTCTTCGCTTCAGGGAGGAGCTGAGCCTACTCACAAACCTTCTTGATGCCAGTTTTAGTTTGATCATCCCATAAGAAAGTAGAAGGAAGATCTCAAGAGGGACTGAAAACACAAGTGGGTGGCATTTGGGAGCTGCCCCCTATGGATTGCACTAAGAGGAAAAAAAATTCATTCATGTGCTTGGGACTGTTCTTGTTTACAGTTTCTAAAACCTCGCTGGAATGTGCTGTGGATCAGTGCCCAAGTTTCTTTTTACTGTAGTACTTTTATGACATGAGTCTGTTTTGTCTTTTAGTTGAGTTGAAGACAGACTTTCATGTGCTGCAGCATGACTTAGATCAAATTATGTTTTTTGGTTTTGTCCAGATTTAGATAATGTTTATTTTTCTTCTGAAAGGTGTTATTTTTGCTTTATGAGATGTGATGTCCTGAAGAGTTTTTACTGAATATTGTGAATTAAACATCAAGAGTGTTTCAACTTCAGAATTAAAATCTGCATTACTTGTACCTGTCATTCATGCTTCTTTTTATCCCTAAATAAAGAAATTCCGAATAATGTTCCTGCAAATCAGATAAGACAAAGTTTCTTTCTTAGTAGCTGATCTGATGGGGAACACTTCCCAGAAGCCTCTAATATTTTTCTTTGCTGACCTTCCTATTAACTGTTTCTTTTCAAGGGTAGAGATTTCCACATCAGGGTATTGTTACCAGAGGATTTGCAACTGAAAAATGCAAGGTGAGAGAGTTTTACAAAAGCAATTTCTAAGTGTGACATAACAAAGTTTATTTTGATAAAAGCAATGATGGACATGCACATGAATCATTCTTTCTTCCAATATCAGTGTTATTAATTAATTCTTACTGGTTTCAACTTAACTTTGCAACAAAACTGCACAGCATCAGTGTTAATAAATGCTGACAATAAACATTGCCTATATCAATATATTTTGTTGTTACTTAACTTTGAAACTTGTTGCAATTAATTGGTTGTATTTACATATGAAGCAATGTATTCAGGAAAAAAAGTTACTTAGATTGTTTATATGTCACAGTTTGGGAAACAGAAAATTCAGTGCAAAGTTGTACTTATTTTCTCTTTCCTGGTTGTGTGTTAATTTGCAGTGCCCAACTTTTCTCTAAAAGCTCTGCTCTCATTACTGTGTTTATCACAGCAGTGTTTGGGAAGGGGGGTGGAAGGAGCTCATCCACATCCCTGGATTAGCCTTTAACTTTGTATCCCACACTTCCACCCAGGCCAGCCCGCTCTGAACCGTGAGCAGATGGGGTGTTCCAGGGCTTTATTACAGTCGAGGCTGGGTAATTAAAACTGCATTATAGGTAACTTTGACATTTCCAGGTTATCACTTTTAAATATTAGTGTATTTTATGACTGCACAGTAGCTTGCAAGAATTATGTTGTTGTCTCCAGCAAAGAACAGGCTTTTGCAGGTAAATGCTTAATTTTTAATGGGCTTTGGGATAGTGACATTTGGAAGTTTTAAGTGACTTTGAACAAGAAACTCAAAGCTGTTTTGAAGTATTGTTTACTTCCTTTGGGTTTTTTTGAGGAAAACTGTTGTGCTGTTGTGTGCAGCAGGTTTTCTGCTCTCTTTTAAAAATCCTGTACTGTGAATTTAAAATTTATATAAATTACTGTTTGTTCAGGATAGAGTGCAGCTGGAGTCTGAAGAAGATCCTGCATCGATATCAGCATATTTTAAAGCAGGTATACAAGTTTAAAACCATTTCTTTCAAATACATTCTTAAATGTGTATTTATAATATTTCTGAAGAGGTTATGCTCATACAGCTATTCTAAAAGTGTTAAGGAACCCTTTCGTCGTGTAGCCAAGATTTATTTTCAAATGCCTGAGAATTTAGTAAATATTTATTTTTATTCAAGCTTTATTCTTTTTTCAAGATTGAGCTAGAACAATTTTTAATAAATGACTGCTGACATTTTACTGGAATTTTTCTTTAATCTCTCAATTAGAAACAGAGTTTGTCTTTTTTATATATATTTATTTTTTTACAAGTTGTTCATAATGCAAAGAAGAGAATTCATGTCAATTATTGACAGACCTAATTCACCCTGTGTTGTATAGAGTCAAGTAAAGATTTTTTCAGTAAAGTTTCCCGTGCTCTGGGAGATCTGCTCTGTAATTGAAATATTTAAACTTGTGATATACAGTTGGGGTTTTTTTTCTTTGTTGATTTGACAATACTACAAAGTTGGACTGAACTACTACAAGTTATGAGTTGAAGAAAATGAACTAATGCTGTGTTTCCTCCAGAGGCTCCACAGCTGCCCAGACCTTGTCAGTTTTATGGTGGAGCTGAGAACTGTTTTGGTAGGTGACAAACTATATTTGTGGGAGATGGGATGTTCTGAGAGCTTTGGGTTTCACTCTCATTGGTTTACAGGTTACTGTTTGATAGATTTATGGCTATGGATAGATTTTTTTAAGAAGAGATGATTTTGTATGTGTGCTGTTCGTGGACTATTTGTATAAATATCGTTTAAGATTTTAAGTGACTGTATTCTTGGGAAATTTTTATAGAAAAATTGAGATCCCAGCAAGGAATCTCAATATAGAGCCATCCTCTCTACAGTGATTTTCTTGGAATTCCTGGTATTGTCCAGATGGTAAAGTTTGTAGTCATACAAAGGCTTATACAGTCAGTGGATTGCTCAAGGTGCTTTCACCTGTGACAACTCAACCAATAAATGCAGAGAGCTTTTTTTATAGTTCAGAGGCTGCATTTGATTATTTTAAAAGATTTTCAAGTCTGGGGTTGAAGAGTAGCAAAATCTTTGGTTAACAACATTACACAGACAATTCTTGTCTGATAGTAAAACATTCTCAGTGAACAATTCTTCATCCAACCAGCTTAACTTTAGGAATAAAACACAAGAAGTATTCTTCAAAATGGCAACACAACTCCCTCCTGGTGCTGCTGCTCTGCTATGCTTGGAATAGGACTGAGTGAGGATGTTTACTTTGGAATATTTCACAACAGTTGTTCCGATCCATTTGCCTGGATACACAAGCACTCGGAAAATGAGAATGCAGTGAAAATATAATTCATTAAAAATGATGATCCTCAGATAGTGCAGAGAGTAAAAACATAGTGTAGGAGAACTGGACAGAAATGATTGTTGAACTTGTTTTGTTATAAGTTATATTTTCATTTCAGTTCAGTTTATTTTAATTTAATAATTTTATTCTAAATTTCATTAATTTACTTCTCCTGTAAGCATAATTTTAACTTAAGAACACTTTCAAAGAACAAGTATCACAACGCAAATGTGAAACATGATTTGATTTTATAAGATGGAATTACCTTTTTGATAAAAACTTTTTGAGACACCGCAACATGCTAGATGACTGTCTGCACCAAAACTTATTCTTTGGGATTCTGTGGTGTTAAAACTGAGAAATGGATTTTGTTTTTTGATTGCTGTATAAAGTTTATATATATATATTATGGGGGATTTCATAGATGTATCTTCTTTTGTGGCTGTGGAGCCCAGGAGGCAGCTGTGGGCTTAATAGAACCTTCTTTTGAAATGTTCATTCAGTTGAGATGCTTGACTTCAAATTTATTAGCTGAAAAAGAGGCACATTTGATATTTGCATCTGAAGACTGTGCTGTCAACATCTGTGGGGTTTTTTTTAAATTGCAGATGTTTTCATTACCACTATCTGAAGTAATTTCCCAAACAGCCTCTTTGTCTGCTTTAGCTGGAGGCTATAACAAAACAAATGCAGTGTACAGTTAATTTTACATAAGCTTAATATTTTTGATTGAATTGCAAAAATCACATGGCTAAATAGATGCAAAAATATTGAAATCTCTCTTAATGATGTTTTTAACGTTCTTTTAAACAGGAAATTGCTTTAAAGAACACACAAGACCTGCACGTACCACGGCCGCCAGAATACTACTCCTGTCTTGTCAGAGATCTGGAAATACTGGGCTGGAATAAGTATGTTTATTTTATTTCTTCACAAATGTTATCTTTAGCATATCCATTCCTTTTTGGTGAGTTGAACATATCAAATGTACTTGTTCTGTTAATTTACCCTGTTCAGAAGCTGATTTTGCTTTAAAAACTCCGTTGATTTGTTTTTAATTAAAAACAAATATAACAAACCTATATCAACTGAAGGTATATTTTCTGTCTCAAATAACTGAGCTGAAAGGTGAGATGCTACTACTAAGAAATCAATTCTTCTTGACCTATAAACTATTGATATAGTAAATATATTTACTGTTAGTGTTTGTAGTTCTCTTTTTTTCCCTTCTCTTCCTTTCTTTGTAAGGCTTTTTTTTGACTTCCCACAGGCAATGGTTGATCATCGTGTACCTTTGTGCTTTCATAAAATCAGTTCATACATTTTTTAGAACTAGAGTAGTTATTTTTAAAGAACAGTTCTATTTTGCTCTGCATAGCAAAAGGATCTCCTTAGGCAAAAATATGATATATTTAACCCACAGAAAGGTAAATCTACCAAAAAAAATATGTGAGTGGAGGGGAGAATTTGGAAAGCTGTAAATCCAGAACTTCATAAGAGTATTCCAGTAACATATACTCTCGGATGAGCTCATAGAGCAAATTTAATTCCCCCTCCTACAGAGGAAAACAAGGTTTTTCTCCTCAGACCTTCTCTAGGAATGTGAAGGAACACACATTGTGATCAAGTATTCAAGGGCCATGTGGAGATTTTTTCAAAGATCTCCAGAGAATCTTGTTTTATGGACTTGAAAGCCTTTAACTGCCCTCACATCTGCCACCACTGGCGAGTTCTCTGATCCTGAGCCCTTTGCTCCTCCAGCAGAGAGCCTGGAGTGGACAGAGTTCTGTCCTTTCCCCTGGCACCTCCAGGAGACCTGCATGGGGTTGAAGAAGGGAGTTGTCTCTGTGTGTGGAAGAATTAAAACCCCATGTTTGAATCCTGTCTTTAATAACATGCAGTTAATCTCACAGGGCCTTCCTTCAAGGGGTTAAAATGGAAGATTTTCTAAGATGTTGCAGAACTTTGAATGAGAAGCTACTTTATTGTTTCAGTAAAAGTTAAATAAAAGCCTATATTTGTGCTTTTCCATGAGGCAAATCTGCTTTCCCCTTAGTCCTGTGTGGTAATTTACCTGTAACAGGTGTATATTTTGCTAAATGAAATCCAGAAGCCTTAGGTGTGAGAACAGTTTTGAGTTTTCCCATGTGATTTGCATATAAATAACATGATAAACGTGTTAATCACAAATAACATGTGATTAACACGAAGTAGGAATTTGCTTTGAAGGCCCACTTTTATTTAAAGAGTTAAAACATCCTTGTTAAATCAGCTGAAGTTTCTTTCAGTGATTTCCATTGTTCATATGTAGTTGTGCCATACTCAACTCGAATTTCACTGATGTCAAATGATGAAATGATGGAGCCTACAGAGGAACAAAAGTTTGTATAACTGAAATATCACCTATGTAAACAACTCCTTCTGTGTTTATACAGTCATGGGAAGAAGTTTATAGGACTTTTACAGCATTGTCCAACTTTCTCCAGTCCTACGGAACTGGAATTTTAAATCTATAAATAAGTTAAAAATTGGAAAACGGACAGAACTTTGATGCATCCCTCTATAAATAATTAACCAGGCAGCCATTCTTAGTGCTCTGAGCACCTTCTCCAAATGCTTGCTTTTTTTTTTTAAAGTTTGTCTACTGTCAGTAAAACTGAATTTGAAGGTTCTTTACAAATATGAGTAAACATATTGTCACTATATTTTAATATATTTTTAAATATATATATGTGCACACTAGTACATATATTTATTCTAGAGGTTGTCAGGTTGCCAAACTAATTATGAAAGTACTGAACCCTTAAGGATTTCAGAAATATTAGGATTTGTATGTCCATTGCTGGCTAAGAAATAAAACCAGTTTTTACTCTGGTTCCCTCCCACCTGATGCAGAATAAGAAACTACAAAATGTTTGATTTTAAACTAAAATAACCTATACTTTTCTTATAAATAAAGAATGGAGTGAGCCAAACAAGATGAATGGCAGAAGAGCTAATTTAAAATCCCAAACACTTTGACAGCATCCCCTTAATTTTTCTGTTCCTTCGGGGTGGAGCCTCCCCGTGCTGCAGGCACCAGCTGGGCTTTGTTCTGGGCACTGCTGTGTGTTCCACTGCAGTATCCAAGCTGTGCCTTAGCTGCTGCTTTAGGAATTCCCCACCCCAGGCAACAGCAGATGCAAGGTAGTTTCTTGTCTTTCTAAACCTCTGTGATTCAATTTTGAGGTAAAGTTGGAGCAAAGTGGGAGTAATGATTTTTTTTTTCCCAATTAGAGGAAGAATGCTCTAGTATCAAGTTTGACTACAGTTGAGTTACACTTCTGTTGAGATATGTCTTTCTTTCCACACAAATACAGAAATCTGTAGGACTCTTTAATATTGCATTAATCAGGATTAAACATGAAATAATATCTCTCCTTCCCCTCTTACTACTACTATTGCTTTTTCCATCTGGATTTTTGGGTTCCCTCATATTGAGGAATTTTCTTTTCACTTCCTTCTAAGGCTGTGCCCACCCTTTGGTGTACATCTACTTTTTTTATACAAGCTTCTACAACTCCTTTCCAGTTTCACTGGAGAGAATTGTGTGACTGGTCTGTAATGTGTAATGGTTTAAAAAAATAAATGTTACTTAGGCCAGCAAGAAATGCTCTCTTTGAACTCTGACAGGCCTTTCCATCAGTCTGAGTGATAAGTTGGGCAATTATCTTGCACTGCTTTTTATCTTTACACAAGAATGACACAGTAAAAATGCCAGAATACCCACATGTCCAGTTTACTGGTAAGTATATGGAGAAGTTTGAACCTTTCTGGCAGTTGCTGAAGCTGCTCAGCAGAATCCATTTCTAGAGAACAATGTATTTTACAGTTGTATCCATCTTCATTGTGGTGGGAAGCACAAATCAGTGCCATCCTAAGCAAAGACTCAGTGATTATGGCAGAAGTTTTAAAACTTATTTACATTTAGTGTCTACTTGCTGCTTGCTAGGGTACATGAATACAGTGTAAAGCTGTCATGAAAGGAAGGCAAATCATCATAAATAACTCATTTTGTACCTGTTTGGGCTCTATTTCCTGCGGAAAATCAATTTCAGAATATGAACCAATACCCACTGAATTTCCCACAGTAACAGTATTGATAATAAAAGAGAACTCCGTGGAGGAGCAAAGCAAATCAAGAGCATAAAAGTCTGCTAGAGTAAGAAAGTGCAGAAATGGATCAAAGAGTTGACAGGAAGTTTAATGTGTACATAAGTAGAGGCTGACAGGAACATGCTGTGTGTGTCAAAGGTTCCAGTGATGGAAAACTGCAACGCGGTGCTCACTGACCACAGCGTGAGCCTGACACTGCCTGTAAATAACCCCCAGATATATGGCTGCATTAAGCACCAGCCTGGTGCATTAACAGCAGTAAATCTGCAGCAGCACAACTGCCTGGCATGGAGGACTTCTCTGATTAATATTTGTTACACACTAATCACTGCACACCTCTCAAACTGCACTTCTTCCCAGGCTCCAAGAGTTTCCTTTCTCTTCCAGAGTTGCATACGTGGACACTGGGCTTACCACCGTCAGGTTAAAAGCTGAAGACTCTTGTGGTCGACAGCATCTCATCACTCTCAAGTTAAATGCAAAGGTAAATTTATGTGGGAGAAGCACCCTCAGGCTTCCTTGAAATAAATGGGGTTTCTTAATTCTTAACTGTTTTAGAGAGTTGGTTTGTTTGTTAATGTGCCTGTTCTGCAAAGTAATAGTTGAGAAATTTTTTTATAGGGAGTTTTCAGACTTTAACTATATTTAAAATTAATGTTGCATTATGGTTGTCTGCAAGATGCAACTGTGCATCCCATGAAAAACACTTTATGATATTGCAATCATTTTGCTGGATTACAGACAAAGCCATCTGGGAGACTTTCCTTCATGATCACTCCACCCAGAGACTGTGCACAGCACATGAATTAGAGGATGCTGGGTTGTTCATTAACAAGTCCTACTTTTAAAGCTATAGATGTAAAGATTTATGAAAAACTGACTGCAGAATTCAGTCAGAAAAATGATTTCTTTTTAGTCTAAATAATTGCCTAATTTTGACAGCACTTGCAAATCAAATCCACGGTGTGTGCAGAGACAGAAAGATCTTAATTCTTCCTGGTACTTAGCACTGAACTTGAATTGCAACATTTCTTCATAGAATGGCTCATTTCAAGGCATAAATCTCTCATCTGAGGCTGTGACTGTCCAGGCTGTGTGGTGACAATTGCATGGCAAGAGCTGTCTCCAGAAAATCAGTCCAGGGGAAGAAGTGGATCCAAAAGTGTCTGAATGTTGTTGTTTGGGACTATCCTTGGTACATCCTCTGGAGTAATAATCTTGGAGGCATGAGGAGTGCCCATTGGATTAGATTTCACTTTCACAAGCATCCCATATTTCTTTAAATACCATGAGTTTTTTACTCTTACATAAGATGAGCTAATTTTACCTTAGAGGGGGAAAAGGAGCCTATGGAAAAAGAACTGTTTGGGAATCAAGGGTTGCTCAAGTGGATTTTTAAAAAGAGTAGAATTATCCTACATGCACAGGGTAATGAATGCATAATTAATTTGCTAGTCAGTCCATTATTAAATACATTGATGGAAAAAATCCATCAGGAAGTACAATTATGGTCTATTTAGCGTTCAACAAGAGTCACCAGACTGTGTTGTTTATAGGGGAGCTGCTCTCCCACACTGAATGTGACACTACAAATTAGGTGCAGCCTGTTGCCTCAAAGGTTTACCTGCTCTTGTGACAACAGAAGTAAAGTGTTTTAACTATTTGGAAGTAAAAAAGTGCAGAAAAAAATACAGTGCAATGCTCCTTTTTACCAAGCCATGGTCAAACACTGTGACACTTATCTTGGTTCTCTTCAATTTATCCTTGTCCTCAGGGAGAATGGAGATTCCCATTTTATGTCCTTGTAAAAACTGGTGTTTTCTTTATTGTTGTAAAATATCTGGCTGCTCCTCATAGCAGAAGAAAGGACCATCTAAGGACTAAGGATATATGTAATAAAAGGACCAGATTATCTGACTTGTCTGTTTAAACAAGTAATCATCCATCTCTTTTCTCTTTTCTTGTTTTTGTTTTGTTTCCAAGTGTTTGTTGTGATGAGGGATCGATCGCTTGTCCTTTGTAAACCACCTCTGGCATTTAAACTTGCCAGGCAAAATTTGTATGTGAAATGTGGGTTTGGTGACCTGGGGGTTTGATTTTTCCTTCATGCACGTATCTAATACATTTGAAAAGACTCGGCTGAAGTATTTATTTTAAGGAATTCCTTTTGATAACCTGCTTTAATGAAAGTATGGGTATTTTTGTTATTCTCTTTCTTTGATTAAGGTTAGTGTGGGAGCCTTTCAGACCCCAAGGATTCAAACAGGCCACTGCAAGGATTTGCATGTCGTGTAGTAATTAAGACACTTTGGTAATTATCTGAATGATTTGGCAAGGGTTCTGAAAATGCTTTCTCTAGATGAAGTTAGTTGCATGCTTAGAAATCCAGTATAAGTATTTTGTTTATTAATAGCTTAAATTGTTCTAAAGAATAATAGCATGATTTCTGACATACACATTTGATTGTAACTAGTAACCTAAGATGTCATTGATATGCTCTGATTGGAGTTATCAAACCTTTTATAACTTAAGGTTTTTTAATACAGCTTTTTTTTTTTTCTCTGATATATTTTAATTTGGACTGAGGGCTTGTTTTAATTTCGGGTGTATGTTCTCTTATCTCTTTTTAAATAGTTTTGTGCTTACTCAGATTACTTTCAGTTTCAAAAAATAAAATTTTGCCAATCAGAGCAAACAGTTTAGTTTAAATGGAAATTAGTTGTTGATTCGTGAAAGGGTTTTTTGGGTTTCTATATTTTCCTATCCCAGTACAGGTAATTGAGGAGAAATTTAAAAAAATGGATGTGTTTTGCCTTAAGGTTTTTTGAATATGTCCTTGTGACCACTGAAACAGAAAACTGGGATTCTCTTGTCTTTACTAAAAGTATTTACATGTAGAGTTCTTCTTTAAATGATAATTAACATTCTTAACTATTTCTGAAAATGCTTTACATACTGTTTCCTCTCAAAGCCAGGTCCTCAAGATGCTTGAAGTGCTTGTATTTTGTTATCAAATTTGGCAGCTGAGTATCGGTCTGACTTTAAATCACTAAGGAAAAAAAAAGAAATGAAAAAACTGTATTTTCTTTCCCTCCCTCAGTATCCCACAGAACCACCAGATTGCCTCGTGGATTTTCCTGTTCAGTTTGCCATTTCCTGGATGCCACAGGTACCTGCTGGACTGGGCAGCTTTTCTTTACTGACATGTGCAGTGGGGAGGTGGTGACGAGGGGTTGGGCTTTATTTTTTAACTCCAGCTTTTCTCCCTGTGTGCGTTTTATTTCTGTGCATGCCCAGGAAAATGTAAGAACACTGAACTCTGCACTCCTGATCATAGCATCTGAAATCTCTTCCTTGCCACGGAGATATACTTTGCATGTTGTATCTTTGCACTCACACTGGCTGGGGTTTTTAAGCTGTTCATAGGGCTGAAATTTCTTTAGGAATTACATTGGGAAAGGGAAAATGAAGTGAAATGCATAAAGAATGATTGTCTTCTAGGAAAGAAGCACCCTCTAAAGTTGACAGACATCAAAAAAAGGCAGTCCCCTACTTGGTTGTCCTATAGAGTTTTCATAACATAAGAAAACTTATAATCCAGTTATAATCAAAACAGGGAAGTATTTAGTGGAATTCTGATTTCTTATTTTGACTGGTATTGTTACTAAAAAGAACCACGAGCCATTGTCATCTTTTAGTCTCTCACATTATTTCATGTACCTTTTTTCCTGAATAAATCATGTGTACTTTATTAAATGAATTTTATGTGACCACTTAGATGTAAGTTAATTTGAGTTACATCTAGAAAATAGTTGATGTTTAATTTCACTTAATTCAGGAAAATAGATTTTACATAAATGATTGCATCTGCTAATTCCAACTCTCACAAGGATTTCTCCCCAGCAATAAAGCCTGTCTTGGTACTAAATTTCCTGGCTGGAAGGTTGCAGCAGGAGGGGTTTAAACTGGGCATATAATTTTGACTGCAAAGCTCAAGGCTCTGTGTGTCCCCCTCTAATATTGGGAGCTTGAGCAAATAACTGCAGGAATCAAGCATTGCAAATGAAAATATATTTAGTTTCACGTGCAAATTTAGGTTTTGGTTCTCTGGGGTGGTTTGGAACAGTTTAAGTAGATGTTGGTTTTCCCTTAAATTCTACTGGAGTCCATAAACTATGGGCAGGATTTCAAGTGCTGTTTCTAACCTCAAACTTTATACATAGTTTTAACAGTATTTTATTAATTTTACAGCCTTGCAATTTGTGTTGCCTCAAATTAACAACACTTCAAATATCCCTGACAGTCACTGCTTCTCCATGTTTACTGTTAGTAATTTTAAAGCTACTGGCAGGACTTGTAATTTAATAAAATGTTCTTGAAGAACATGACATGGAGCAGCCTTTGACAAGTTAAAAACGGGGCTGGATATATTAATATTGGCACTACAACCAAGGCAAATCCAATGTTAAAAATACAACATTCTGATGCTTAAACTCTTTTTACAGTTAGAATTACCTGGGGGCTGTTTGAAAACATGAACAATAGATGTTTGTGTGTAACTGAAGAGCCTGTTTTGAAATCAGGAGACAGTAATTCCAGCTGCAGAGAGCTGCTCTAATCCTGCACCAAATCCCAGCAGCCCGTGTTCTGTGCTGACAGAAGGGCTTGAGCTGTGCAGGAGGTTTGGAACGTTGACCTTGTCTGCGTGGGTGACACGAACCCAACAAATGGCTGTGGTAATTGTGGAAATTGTGTTTATTTTCCAAATGTGTGGAAATCATTGCAGTGAGCAGCCTTCACACCGTGCTAAAATACGGGTTAAGCTTAGATAATGCTGAAACACCCCTGGCAGCAGAATTCAGCTGGTACTCAAGTGGCTGGAAATTTTGGTTCCTAAAAGGGAAAAAGAACACGCGATACCTGTTCTCTAATAAAATAACAGGATGTTTTGGCACCCATAGGTCTTACATTTTACTATTTCTTGGTCTTCTTGAATGTATAAACTGACAAGGCTTAACTAAAACGAGGCAATTGCACCATTAGAATATAAACTCCTATGAGAGAAAATATAAATAGATTTCAGGTAATTGATTTTTCTTTCCACCCCCTGCGTGTGCTGCTGCCTATTTCAGGCTCATGGACTTTAAACTTGAGGGGTTGTTGGGTGGTTGGGTTTTTTTCTTTTCTTTTTTTTTTTTTTTTCCTCCCTTCTGTATAATAATAGACATGGCTTTATGGCATCCATATTAAAAATGGGTAATTTTCCTTATGGTCCCTGTCTTCCTGCTGGGTTGATAATGTTTTGATGTATTTTTCTTTTGCGCTGATGAGAGGTCTGCTGCTGCTGCTCTGACATATTCATTTGGATGAATAATTATAACTTGCACAATGTCAAGCTGAAGATGGTGGGGTTTTGTGCGTCATGACAAGCCCAGTAGCCAGTGCAGGTGTCTCACAGCATGAGCAGCAACAGCCAGTGGATTCTGGCTCGGAGGAGACGTTTTAGAGTGGTAAGAAATCAGCACCAAGGGCAATGCTGCTGCTGCTGCTCCTGCTCTAAGTGCCAAATAAATGCAGAGTGCTTCTCAATGACAAGTGCAAGAACATCTACTTATTTCTGTTCTCTCCTTTTCCTGGAGAACCACATGGATGTGCTGGCTCCAATTTTAGCCCCCGCCGTACGGGTGGTGCCGCAGGCCCGGGGTGTCTGTCCCGCTGCCCTCGCGGCAGGGGGGGCTTTCTGTGCTGCCCACTGCCCACCTGGGTGGCTACATGAAGGTCAGGAGAGTGGGAATTAATGACTAATGAGGTCGTGCAGCAGCAGGCAAGGAAACAGTGAGACAAGGTTCAGGAGGTGTAGTGTATGTAGGAGATTATTCTTTGGTTATTTTGATGAAAACACAATAAAACACTTCATAATTTTGCTTTTTCTTGGCAAAGGAGCTTCACAGACACCAGCTGTAAATAGGAGATGGCTGACAAGACACTTTATAAAGATTTCAGTGCTATCTCTCGGTTTGATTTGTGTTAAGGAGGGGGGAGATTGTTAAACTGCTGTTCGTGGGAAACAGTGTCCTAACAAATCTTAAGAATCACAAATTTTTTAGGTGATACAGGTGATCCCTTTCCCAGCCAACAACTGTTGGCTTTGTTGAATTGTATTTTATTTGTGAATTCTTGAAGGGCAAGCAGGTGTCAGCACCTTTAGTTTAGGCTACTTCCCCTTTTCCATTAGGGGGCTTTTGCAGTTGTTTTAATTTTGGATAAGCAAATTGCACGCTAGGAAGAATTTTAGCTAAAAGATCACATTTTTCTCTTTTGAAGAAAAATAGTTTGTAATCAATTGTGCTGTATTTACCTTAATTAGAACTTTTTTACTAATATTTGATTTAATATTTCCCTGGACAAACTGAGTGCTCCATCCCGTGCCAGTGGTTGAAAGGGATAAGGGATACAGGGAATCATAACACAGAGGTAACTTTGGGCTCACAGTTGGCTGAGGAACCATTAAAATCAATGTTTAGGAAGGAACCAGTTTGGTTTTGTAAGTGCTTGTTGGGTCAGGGTGAGCAGCATTGATAGTCTGCTTTATCAGGGTGAGCAGCATTGATAGTCTGCTTTATCACTGCCTTATTTTCCAAAGAATTTTGACATATTTCACACGAATTCCAACACATTTGTACAAAAGGGACCACGGAACAAAGAGTTGGTGCTGCTTGACATTATTAACAACCATCTTGGTGTAGCTGAGACCAAAGAAAAGCACAGTCAGGCTGCTCTAAAAGTGTTGGGCAATGACCAAAAATTAGTTGTTAATCAAATAAAAAGGAATGTTGGGGGTTTCATGGCTTGCATGACAAGCAGGTGATATATTCAAATAGCTATAGATGCATTTATGTCTATAGCAGGAGACAGCTGGCAACATCAATGAAGCATGCAAATAAGATCAAATGAACAGTGTATAAAAAAAAAAGATTTAACTACCTTTTTAAGGAACATCATTGAAAAATTACAATTAGTATTAAAATTAATTGGATTTTAAAACTTATCTGTGGGTTATAATCCCTTGATGTTTCTTTTTTCTAGTGAAACCCTTTGAATTCCCGGAAGATAAAGATAAAAATGATTATTAGAGGATTTATCTGTATGTGATATAGAAAAATGTAAAAAATCAAAATGGAAAGCAACTGTTGCAAGTACCAGAAAATTATGCTATTAATTTAAGTGTCATCAGAGCACAAAAGATCACATTTCAGGACTGTGTGAAAATTATTAAAATACTGGAAATAATAGTACTTAAGATGAAGATACCATACTCTAAGATGTGGTTAAGTGACTGACACTATTATATCACTTCAGGTATTATAAAAGTAACAAAATGCTTTTAAAGATAATAAGCGTTACATTTGGAGATTGGCAGTGTTCACACTTTTCTGCTTAGGTGCTTTCCTACTCTAATATAATTTAATAACAGCAGGAAAAAATGTAGCATTTTATTTCTAAGCTGTGCCATTTCTTTCTAAAATATGTATCACCAAATATAAAAAGTTATTACAGAGAAAAAGCCTATTTCTTCATCTCAGAACACTCAGATAATTTGCTTCTCTTTGTCCAGGTGAGAAAGAAAGAACATAATCACTGCAGATTAAAGGAAACCATTCCCTCTGTATTTTGTTTTATTTGTAGAAAAATACCTCTCTGAGAGCAGAACATTTAATTTGCTTTTTCTTTTGGACCCCAAGATATCTGAAATCCGGCTCTCTCTGGGCACCTGCAAAGGGCTTCACTTGACCACCAAGTCTTTTCTCCCCTTGCAGAAGCCTTTCCTTGTAGAAATAGTTACTTCTTTTTTATAATTTGAAGGGTTTCTTTTGCATTGTCCTGTATATTGTCCTGTCTAATGAAAGATTTTTCTGATTCCATGTAATCCACTCTCAAATATTGAAATCCCCCAAGTATAATCCTCTGATTATTAGATGGTTTCTCCTCCTCTTGCCTTATTTACATGGTTTGAAATCTGATGTTAAGCACCTGTTTTTTTATACTGCTTGATTTTGAGATAATTATGATGATGGTAAGTGATATTTTTAAAAAAATAAACAAGCTCCTTTGGTTCTGTGGGTATGTCTTTGTAGTTCTGTTGGGAAACACTGTTGTGGTGCTCAGCTCAAGTAGAGACTAAATATCAGAATGTCAAAGTTAATAATAATACAGTGATGATAATGAGGATAAAGGATGATTTTACTGTAATTTTAGAGTTGTTTTTTTAAAGTTACAGTGTAAATTTATAGCTCCTCCCAGCTTTTTAAAAAAAGGAGTATAAACCACTATCAAATCCAGGCATGATGTATGTATAGCACATGTTAGAACTACCAGGAGTAAAGTGTTTGTGCTCAGGGTACAGCTTTCCCTGTGTTGTTTCAGCTAAAAACCCAGTGAGCTTCCATGTTTTCTGCTACCAGGATACACTGGGACACACACATGGATTTGAACACTCCTTCAACGACCTACAGTTTGGTTTTTAAATATTCTCTCTGGCCATAGGTGGAAAGCATAGGAAATTTGTTTTCTTTTCTTAGAACTCCTTACTAGACATTTACAACCAGTTCCTGGCAGCACTGGAGTCACTGAAAGAATTCTGGGATGCGCTGGATGAAATCGATGGGAAGACGTGGGTGCTTGAGCCGGAGAATCCCACCCGGAGCGCCACAGCCAGGAGGATTGCAATAGGTAGGAAAAGGTTGGAAGGGATACAGTGGATTGGAGAGGTAAAAACCCAAAGACACAACTCTTATTTTGTGTATTAAAAAGATTCACTTTGCACTTTGCTGTTTGAAAACCCACCGTTGTTGGCTCAGCCCAGGTGTGCTGGGCAGGGGACTGACTGTCACTGCTTAATAGTGTCCTTAGGCTTCTCTTTTTGGCTATAAAAGATAATGATGAATTAATAAGTTATATCTCTGCTACCTTTAAAGTGCTGCTATGATTTCCAATGGGTTTAGTCATCTAGCTTGAGTCTGATTATTCAGAAATGTTAAGACTAGTCTAAAAGAAATGCAAGCCTGGCAGGTTTTTTTAATCAGTTGCTATTTTGAATTACAGCCCATTGAAATGCAAATATTTCATATATACTGATATTTTGTACAATTCATTTGGATACCTCCCAACTTTTTTATTATTTGTCATAGTGAAACCCAGGCTGATTTAACCAATTTTAAACAGCCTTTAAAAATGTTTCCATTTTCTAATATTTGACTGCAAAGCTTCCCCATGGCTTTCCCTGCTTTCTCATTGCAGGGAACAATGTCTCTGTGAACGTGGAGGTAGATCCTCGCCATCCAAACATGCTTCCAGAGTGTTATTTCCTTGGAGCAGACCATGGTAAGGCAGCAGACCCCACTTGTTTCGTCAGTCCAACCCCTGCCTGAAATGTGGGATGTTCAGTGGGGTGATGTGATTGTTCTGTCCCTGGTTTGCAGCAGTGGCCCCTCTGAGGACTAAGCTCAACAACAACATGCACTTGTGGTGAGTGTCTGTAGTGAAACAGGCTTGGAGCTGAAATGGTGTTTGCCATTCCTGGTGTGGAACTTTTTCTCCCTCTCTCCCACCCACAGGGATCCAGAAATCAGTTTGTTACAAAACTTGAAAGACCTCCTAGAAATTGAGTTTCCATCTCGGGCGGTGTTGGAAAAAAGCGTGAGTTGCTTTTCTTTAATGATCAGTTGTTATTTCTGAATAAGGGACATTTAAATGGTCACTTTGTAACAGCCAGGAAAAATAAGGGACTTAGAAGAGGGGTAATTGGATTAATATATTGTCACAAGGACTTCTGAACTTCAAGCAACAGTTGTCAGAGCTTGTTAACCTTTGATTAGAGGTGCACACTTCCCTGTGGCCTTCCTAGCACAGAGGCCATTAATAAGAGGCTCCACTATTAAAAGGGAAAGAGGAAGTTCCAGAGTAGCTAATGAGATGTGGACAATCCAAACATTCTGTTATGGATGTTGATGACTTTGGTTCTAATTAGGTAGAGCTGCCTAGAGGGGACAAGAGGCCATCCAAATACTGGTGCATTTCAAACAAAACTGGGAATTAATTTTTGACAATGCTTTAACACTGGATTACGAGCTTGGCTTTCACTTGTGAAACTTCTAAATTAAGATCTGACTGAGGGCTTGTGTCTAATGGTGAAATGCAATGACAAATCATCGTGGTTAATAAAAAAAATGGGCCCAAAGGTATGAAAAGGCTTGTTGAACTCGATATAAATTATAACCCAGTAAAGTCCTGTGCATCTGGGAAACAGTGTTACTCTCTGCCATTATGGCACAACCATTTCTATACTGAAGGCAAGAACAGTGGTTCTAGCTAACAGAGAAGACAAAAGCAAGGACAGAGATGAGCCTGTTTGCTGTGTTAGCAGCCCCCTGGTCCCTCCCAGCTGCTCTGTGACAAACCCTGCTGTGTTGCAGGACTTTGCCAAGGACTGTGGGATCTGCTATGCCTATCGCCTGGACGGCGCCGCTCCCGACCAAGTGTGTGACGAGCCCCGCTGTGGACAGCCCTTCCACCAGGCTTGTCTCTACGAGGTAAAGCAGTTAATGGCACCAGCTGCTCAGGAACTGGCAGGGTCTAGAAAACAACCATTGCCCACTTCAATTCCAGATGAAGCAAAATCCCATCAGGGACGTTACCACAGTCACTGTGCTTCCGCTTGCCCTCTCACCCCCAGTTCCTACATAAGCTCTGCCCCCTCTGACTTTCAGTGCAGTGTGTTAGATGTTCATCAGCTGAACCCTGGTAATAAATAGATGGTTCTTAAATCTGATGTGAAACCAATGTGCATTTTAACCCCCTTCCTTGTGTTGCAGTGGCTACAAGGCCTTCCTACCAGCAGGCAGAGTTTTAATGTCATCTTTGGTGAATGTCCCTACTGCAATAAGGTAAGGAAATCCAAGGAATAGGAGTGAACTAAGGGGTGTGTGGGAGCTCAGGAAAAGGCAAAGCCAGTAGCAAAGTTAATCTTTCATCAAAGTTAACCTTCCATTCTCTTTTTTAAAATAGTAGCCATAAATTCTGTGTTTTCTTTACACACTGGAATAAACTAAATTCCCATGCATTTAATGCATCAGTGTTTAACGAAAGGTTTTCTCACACAGTATAAAGGCAGCTCCACACCAGTCACAACACACTAGTGCCAGAGTGATTAAAGATCACACTCGGTTGTACTTTATGACATTTTTACTGTTGCTGTAACAAAGGTCCAGTTTAAAAAAAACACACTGAAAAGAATCCCAACATTTGCAACAGAAAGCAGCACAAATAGTTCAGTGCATCCATAACTACTAGTGCAGATCTGGAAGGTTTAAGAGAACGTGCCTGCACAAGGTATGTACTGACTGCATTATTTAAAACCTCTTTTTCAAGCCCCTGACGCTGAAATCTTCAACGAAGAAACTCTGAGGAAAAACTGCGTGGTGGGAACCCCACTGCACTTACACTGGAGACACCAAAGCAGCAACATCACAGCAGATACAAGGACAGTACAATGAGCAGCAGGAGCACCAGCACAGCTGCAGTGTAGGGGTACGTTTGGTCAGTAAAGGCCAACCTGAACACAACAGCCATGGAAGGGCGAGCGGTGTCAGGGCCAGCCTGGGATGGCACTGCACGGACTGCACTGAGCAGGTGATCGTATTTCTTTCGGGACTCTGAGAATATCCTGTAGGGGTCAAATGGTGACACATCTCTTGCAGTGTCTTTCTGCAGAGGAAAAGAAGAGTAATAATAAAGTTGTTAACATTAAGCGAGATGTGAATCAGAAAAAACTCTGGGGTATTTAAGTTATCCCAGAGAAAGCAATACAGTTCTTAGAGAGCCTTACCTCTGGAATTTGTGATGTATGGGTATTTTATAGTAAGTGTGTAACATAAGGTATGGGTAAAGATACATAGTCTATATTTACTACTGAGGTCCAGAGCTGAAATTTTATTCTCTCTTTAACTTGTTTCCAAAAAACTTTAATATATTCAGTCTTCCTTGGTTTTGGGCTAATAAAGGTTTACCCTGGGAACCTGAGACATGACTCTGAAGTTGGATTTGCTGTTTTGATTTGTGTAAGTTTTGCATTTCACAGTGAAGCTGAACTTCTCCTGACCTATCACAGAGAGCACAGACCTGCTTACAGGGCTTGTCCTCCCTGGCCAGGGTGGTGGCTGTTGGTTTTGGGCTCTCCAGCAGCAATGCCATCCTTAGCCAAACTCCACCCTTGCACTTCTCACTTACCAAGGCTTGACTGTCTTTTCCACTGGCCCTTAGCACAAGGGCCAACCCTTCAGCTGTGCTTTCCTAGACACCTTTCCTTTACCAAGCTCCTGAATTACATGAGAGGAATTCTGCAAAATGAAACTAATAGAATCCTGCCCTTTTTTTCTTCTCATGCTTTTTTTCGTCAGTGAGAAAAATTTGACTTTTCAGACTCTACCTCCCCTGCTGGCAGCCAAAACATCTCCCCAGATGGTTCTGCTCACCACTGTCTTGCCTGGTGCTCTCAGGTACAGCTGTGCTTTTTCTGCTTCCCTCTCCCAGCTTGTACCGGAGTCTCCAGGCAGTGATGATCAGACTGCTTGAAGCAAAGAATTTCAGATTAATAATAAAGCTACCTTTCAAGTTGCATTTTTGTGCCTGTTAGAAACTGTCCTCATTTAACCAAGTTATTTTTTTATATGGAGGTAAAACAGGGTGGAATCCCTTCACTGAAATATACTGAAGCTCCAGAGAAAAGGAGCACAGGGTGATCGCTGAGATGTAAATTATTCTGCATTATTTGTACTAAAACTTTGATTAATTTTTTTCATTTTTTTTCCTGTAGAGTTGAAGAGTAAGACTGAAAGCATTCATTCAGCCCTTTTATGCACTAAATTAGCAATATTATTTAAGGTGAGTTAGTTAACTACTGAAATCCTCAGATTTACCAACTTAATTAATTGAGTGCTATGACCTTTAGTGTTTGTGGCAAACACTGAGTTGGCACACACGTAGTTTAGGCTTTGTGGGATTTTGAACCCTTATTTTAAGAAGAGCTGACCTTTCCTTCTCAGGACACCAGGACTGTTGTAAGGTGAGCCCAACCCCTCACCTTCAGTGGGTGCTCGGGCTCCGCAGTTGTGCTGTAACATCTCAGCGGCTTCTCCTCCGCCTGGCACTGCCGGCGCGTCACGCGGGCGTGGGGCCTGCTCAGGCAGCTGGAGCTGTCCTCCTGCCCCCTGCCCTCCTTCACTTCCACAGCTCTTGCTGAAGGCTTGGCTAAGGGAGCCTGGGGAGGTACAGACAGTAACTCTGGGAGCTGAAAGGAACTCGGGAGCATTCAGAGTTATCCCAGGTTTGGGCCAGGTGAGGTACTGCCCTCCTGGCTCTCATCCCCTGGGCTACAAGAGACTGAGGTTCATGTTTGGAATACTGGAAACCACTAAAAATCTGCCAACTACTGGGGTTTGTGACAGAGCACTTGGCCTTTTTCAAGCCCTTTTCCTCCTTGCCCACCCCAAAAGCTGGACAGGGAGCTCAGGGAGCAGGCAAACTCCTGGGAGAGCTGGGTGCCCAAATCCTCACCTGCTGAGGCTCTGCTTGCTGAGGCCTCCTGTTCAATTTGCTTGGCTTTTCTTCACCTGGGAGTTGTGTCCCTGTTCCCCCAGCACAGGCTTTGTTCTGACAGGTGTTTTCTCCACCTTCCACCTTTTTTCCCTTGGGCTGAGCTGGTTTTGGTGGAGGCTTTGGTAGGCGAACCTGGGATGCACAGTGAGCATTTTATATAGTGAAAAAAGCCTGCATTTCACACAAAACTGTTCCAGCTCCAGTACGAGAACACAGAATGAGAGTGATTCTTTCTCCAAAGAATATTTCCCAGCATTTTAAATATCACAGAATGTTTTCCTCAAACCAGTACCAAGGTAGAGTTGTGCTGTATTTGGGAAGGATGCTAGAATAAACTTCAGGTCAACATTTCCACAGATTCCCCAAACAATCATCTTCACCACACAGACACACTTTAAACAACTGCATCACTTTCCAAACAGAACTTAAAGCGCTTAAAAAAAAATACGTATTTTACACCTAAAAATGACCGTATTTCCACTAATGGAATTACAGGTTGTTATTGATGTAATTAATTTTTAATCTGGTATCTACAAGCTCAGTCACGCAGGGAGCTGGTCTCACCACACTTCCTTTGGTCCCAACACCAGCACTTTCACCAGAGGGGGAAAGCTGAAAGTATTTATCCAGAGCCAAAACTGTGGTGAACAAATTTGAGAATGAATGCAATTAGTATTTTATCACCTGTGTTTGGTGTGCAATCAGAACAAAGAACCAGGATGCAGCCACTGCTTTTAATGTCATCTCAGGATTAGATTCAGATAACTATACAGGGAGCTGTATCCTAAAATCCGTGCTCTGAAACAATTCTCTTCAAGGAGCTGGTGCTCCAGGATCCCCTGACTGGTACTTACAGGTGTTTACTGGTCTTCAGAAGGGAATTAACCCCCAGCCACCTCCTTTCCTGTACCAGACTGGTACAGGTGCACTCACACAGGTCACTGGAGCCAGATCCTGCTCACAAGCAGCAAGTGAGGCAACAGTGGTTGGTTGTAGTGGCTCCCACTATTCTTAGGCTGCCTCTTTAATGGGAGAGGTGTTTGGTGAACAGGAGAAGTGCAAAGGGAATGCTGAGATGAAGAGTCAGACCTGGGATCACTCCAGACAGTGCCATGAAGAGATGCAGTGGGAAGAGCCTGCCTGTCATGCAGCACTTTGTCAGGACTGCAGCACCAAGTGCACCAGGCCCCTGAAATGCAGCATTTTCTGAAAAGGGCAATACCTTCGGAGAGAGTTCAGTTTTCTGCCCTCTCTACTTCCAATAAGTCCTCCTTAAATCCTTTGAACAACCCTAAAATTGCCTTTCTGATGCTGTTGTGCAGTGACTGTTAGAGGAAACTGGCTCGTGTCAGCAGCAGAACTGCAGGAACACACTCCAGTACAACCCAGGTGATCCTGGCGTTCCTGCTATTCCAAGAATTGAGACACAGCATCACAGAATTCTCTGAAAAAGTGGTGACAGGTGCCAAGATTTAGTAATACACAGACATTCTGCTCTTGTTCCTGGCCATCAGAACCAATTCCACTTAGTCCTGTGGCACGGGAGTGGTGAGAACTGACACTCCTCATCCAGGGATTTTCCAGGGGGGTTGTGCACTTGCAAATAGCAAATTGCAGCAGTTCCTGCAGCCTGGAAGGTCAGGCTCATCTTTTATCCTGCCGACTGTCAAGTCTTAGGCCAGGCAATAAGAAGGAAATAAGATTTACTATTCGGTATCTGACTAAGAAATCAAAGGCTCCTGTGAAACAGAGATCCAACAGGATCAGCTGGAAATCAGCTAACAGCTACCTGATGCTTCCAGTCACTTCAGAAAACAGTGCAAACTTAAAACAAGCTGCTTAAATGAGTGAGGACAAAGTGGTCACCCCGTCGTAGCCTTCAAGTCCTGTCACCAAAGTAGCTTTTGGTTTTGTTAACAAAAAAAAAAAAAAAAGTGATAAAACCAGAAAAGTCAATAAAATTGCTAAAATAAGTATCTGTAATTACCAAGATCAAAACCCAGTGCCTTTTCATTAAACATGAACTTTTGTTCTGCCTTCCACAATACGTAAATAGTGCTGACAATTGGTTTGTGAGGCACTTGCTACAATAAAATGTAATTGTATCATGAGAGAAAGGTGACAATCAGGAGATCATGAAAAAATTACATATTCTCACTGGTGGTTAATTAGCCATGCAAAACCCCCTCAAACAGATATTCTCTTCTATTAGGAATGATTACTATGCAGGCCTACAGATGTCAATACCACAGTCATTCAAATACTTCTTTCCCTACTAATTGAAGGTTGTAAAGCTCTGGTGCCAAGGTTTTGCTTCCAAAGAGCTAATTTATGACTAGAAGGATATTTTATGTCTTCAGTTGCAGCAGCTACAAAACTCAGCAAATCAGAACCATCTGTGCACTGATACTTGAATCACCATTCATCTCGCAGCCTATCAGTCACATTAGTTTGCATCCTGCATTCTTGGCTCACGTGCACTTGTGATGGTCCAAAGTTCACCAGGAATATTAAAAATGGCTGGTGCCCTGACCCTGCCTTATTGCACACACAGAGCCCCACTCGGGGCCGCTGCATCCGGGGATTTCGCGGCGCAGGAACGGCGGGACTGACATTTCCCAGCACGACTTTCTAATTACCTCACCCTCCTCTCTTAGTAAGGCTGGGCTTTATTAACTTGCAGCTTCAGACTTTAGAGTACTACAGGAAAACAGCACAGGACAGCTGCCACTTCTAAAATCCCGTGTCAGTGCAGCCCATGGCCCCACACACCAGGAACGTTTCTGTCCCACAGTCGTTCCTCCTCCACACTGGGGCTGCAGGAGTGGGAAGGCAAATGACAAAGAACAGTTTGAAAGTGAGAAAATGAATTAAATGCTTTCACTAATAAAGGTAACTTAGCTTTTAATCTGGGGCGAAGGAAAAACCTGGCATTCGGGCTTGTCTTCAAGATGTTAGTGAACAAAGTCCTTGACTTCCCCATTATCCTGAAAGTAAATCATTCTGCACAGACCTCCTGCTTTGATGTGAGAGCCCGTGGGTCAAAAGGACTCATGGCAGCTCTTCCTCCTTGAGGGTTGACATTCCACTTTTTAGCAAAGCCAGGGGAAACAGGAATTAACAAGCACGGTGTATTTAAGGCAAAAGAACTGCTGTGTCAGTCTCATTTTGGGATCTGAAACCATTTCCTCCCCTGCCAAAGGAAAGGCGAGGAGCAGGAGATGTCAGAGATAATCCCAGGGCTGTCTCACTTACTTTGGAAGCTTTAGCAGCGCAGTGATTCCCTGAGCAGGCTGCCGTGGAAAATTCCAGAGGGCCATCGTAGCGCATCCCTCTGGACTCCAGGCCATCCACCAGGATTTTCTTCAGCGCTTGATACTTGGGCTTCTCATCGTAAGCTAAGCCACAAACACAGGCCAAAAACTTGGCTACTTCACCTGCGGAGAGGATTGATTGGAGGGTAAATTCCACCCAGAACTTCAGAGAGGGTTCATCCCAACACGCCGCCAATCCCACAGTGCCAAGCAAGGAGCCACAATTCCAGCGGAACACACACTCCCGACCCAGAACTGACAATATCTTGTCTTTGTGAGATGAGAAAAGGAAAGGACAGATGTGGATAATAAACAAGCCAGCCCTTAAGTGCTCCACCTCTAACTCCTACAGCACCGAAAGCTATCCAAAGATAAAAATCAAAATATCAACAAATATTGATAGTTCTGTGTAAAAAAAAAAAAAGTCTTTTACATTTGATGGATCATAATACTCCTTGAAATATTAATTACTGTCACCTATATTATTTATCTGCTTAGATATTACACTGGGAATGCTTTGGAAAAAATGCAACTTTTTTTTAACTTCAAATACAACTGTTGATTTTGTGATTGCATCCTAGAAAAGTAAAGCAGCAATACCTTATCATCAAGTGGTCCAAAAACCAGGGAAATCACTGAATGGGCAGAAGTAATGCTGGTAGGAAAAACATATGGGGGGATCAAACTTTTCCTTCCGTCAAAGACCCAAGTGTATCTTAAAACTAGAGTGCTACACCAGATATTAGCATCTGGTCAAATCCCAGCAGGAAAGATTTATTAAATATATATACATGCCATGAATATATTTTATCTGATACACAATGCATTCCAGTAATTCCAATACAAAATGCTAGGAAAACAAGGGAAGAAATCAAAAATAGATACTGGCCTTTGTTCTCCCTGGGTTAGTTTTGTATTTCAGTGAAGGAAGAAACAGCATGACACAAACTGTCCATTCTTTTGCTCTTTCAAACTCTGAGCAATAAACCTTTGGTAGACAGTTCCTTCCTATTTCCATACTAACAGCTACTCCTGATTCCAGGACAGTCACTGCTTCCCAACACCTTGGATTACATATGGCCAAGGTCCCTTATGTCACCCCATGGGCTAATCACAGATGAGACTGAGCAAGATTATTTTTGAAGACTTTGTTAAATTTGAGTTCCTTCCACTTCTCTTCTGCTTCCCCCCCCCGAGTGAGACACTGAGCGTGTTCGGTCCCAGGCTGAGGAGCAGCCGGTGCACAGTGCCAGGACACTTACTGCAGCCTCTGCCAGAGGAACCCCACTTCAGCACCGAGTCGGGGAGCTCATCCATGAGCCTGAAACAACACGAGAGGGCAACAATTTAATGTGGGTTTGGAGCAGGTGATTCTTCATTTGGGATTTAGGAAGACAGCAAGTCTCAGTTCCAAAGGGAGTGGACCTCCGGGATAGCTAATGATTCACAGCACTGCTTTTGAACCCACATCTCCCCTCAGCTCTGTTTTTAACCCTTTGCACACTGCTGGTTTCACCAAGTTACCTAAGTTACCTAGTTCCAGGCTGGCAGCTAAAACTGCACTTTCTTTGCAAATGTTTTAAGCTTTCTAGAAGGAAAAGGAAAAGCCCTTTGAGCCGAAATGGCTTTTTTCTGATTTCAGATTGATGATTCCTGTTTATATTTTATAAATTCAGGCAGCAGTTCTGCTCTGCCTTCTGGTCATTGAGCATCAGGTTCATTCTGCCCTATAGCAATGGCTGTCAAAATTCCACACAGGCAGGGCCAAAGGGGAGAGGGAGTCTCACAAAATTCCTTGTGCACATCCTTGAAGCCTGTGTTTGCTGGGAATGTCAGCAATACAAGAGTTAACAAAGGAAGAATTATCGAAGCAGCTCAATTGATTAAACTGATTTCCCATTGAACTGTAGGAGTGTTCCCCTTGCAGGGGGCTGTGCAGTGCTCAGAACTTCCACAGGAGGAATACTGGACGTGGCAGAGGAGTCAACATTTACAGCTGCAATCGGCCCAGAGCCGGTGCCACCCGGAATGTGCACATTGATTTCCATGGATCAGCCATCCCCATCGGGCACCTCTGCGGTGACCTGCCCTACTTAAAAGTTTGCTGCCTCCTGCCACTGTGATGCTCCCTTTCTGGGTAACTGCAGGCTGCAGGTACCACGAGCAATTCACTCTCTCAAGCCCCAACTGTGAAGGCAGAGGAAGAAAACACCACCACGCTCTGTTGCTTCAGTGAGCTCTGAGTGAGTCATGCTGGGGAAAAAAGGAAAGATTTCCACCGAGTTCCTCAGTGTTTTGGTATTTAATTGTTTGTAATGGCACCAGGCTTATATAACATTAAAAACCTACAGAAAAACATCTGAAAAAGAGTATCATAGAGAAAGTTAAATAAATTGAATGCACGTGTGGAAAAACCTCCAAGAGATGTTTGTCCTTCAGAACCTACAAAGCACCCGTGAAGCTTAATGGGAACACACAACAACCTTCTGTATGTGCACCAGGGCCTGGGCTAATTTACAAATGTTTTCTTTGAAAAAAAAAAAGAGTATTGGAAAAATACAGAGCAGACAAAATGCCTGTGTACTGTGCACTGGAATTCATCCTCTCTCTGCAGCAGCACAGACATAAACATGCAAAGGAAGGGAGGCATGCACATAAAGTTCACATTCTAACTGCTTCCAACATCTCTCTTAATTAAGGAAAATTGTTGGAGCTTTCTCCTAAGGTGCTGTACAGCATGGAGAGCTGTCTTTTCCAGACCTGTGGAGTGCTGAGGATGCTGCAGGGTTACAGGGTGGGGTGTGTACACGTGTGGGGTTTGTTTTTACTTGGTTTTCGCAGCCTGGACAGCCACAGGGTCCTTCAGGTTCTGCTCCCAGGGCAGCTTCCCACAGAGCCATTGCAGCATGCAGTAGCCAAGGATTTCAAGGTCACCTCTTCTGGATGGGGCTAAAATGTGGGAAAGGAGAGGGAGAGAGAAAAAAAAATACAATTAAGAATAAGAACCTCGTCTTAGGAAATAGAAAGACTTTGACTGAACTACTGCTGCTGAAATATGAAAAAGCCAACTGGGCAAAGTGTTTTGTTTATTCAGCTGTACCAGCCCCAAACCGCCCCGGCACTTGGCCACAGGCCACAGACAGGCAGGGACTTGTTACTGCTGGAGTGAGGGTCAGCTTCCTCACCTCCTCCAACTCCATCCTTCCTCAGTCTGGCCTGTCACAGGGACTTGATCCCCATGGCCTCTGACATGATCCAGACAGCCCATAACCGAGTACCAACACTTTCTCAAAGAGCCAAGCAGTAAAACAAAGAAATAAATGTCTGCTGCTAAATTGCTAACACATGTTCCAGGAAGTCCATGGGGTCCACATTGGTCATGCAGGGACTCCGTGAGAGCAGACTAAACACTGATGGCCTTTCCTGTTCTCCCGCGGAGCCGTTTGAACTCGGATGCTGGGACAAAAGTGCCATCTAGTGAGCACTGACTCACCCGAGCCCACGGCTCCGGCTCCGGGAAGCCTTGGTTACTTGTAGCACAACCCAAAATACACGGGGCTGTTTAGCAAAGTCCTGGGTGAGCTTCCCACTGCCGCTTCCAAAAGGGAAGCTATTCCACGAACAATTTACTCCCACTCTGCTCAATCCCAGCAGAACACAAAGACAGGAGATAAATTCAACCAAAAATTAACCCCAGCCCCAACATCATCTACACAGGAAAACAGGTAACTGAAGTTAATCCATGGATTGACTTTTCCAAGGCAAAGAGGTGGAAACAGTGCAATATTCATAGAATTGCTACTGCTTTGCTGCTCCTCAGAGGAAACCAAACTTGAAAAAACTGAGCAAGCAGGATCACTGCAGAATTTCTCTGTACAGTTTGCATGTCAAGGCCAGAAACTGCTCGGCGTGATTAAAGACAGACACATGCACCAGTTAAATTTATGCTTTTCCAAAATGAGTTTGTGCTTTCCAGGAAGGAAAGAAGAGCTCACGCTTGTTTGGTGCTTTCTATCCATTGTAAAGCCCAGTAGCTGAGCAGTGTGCTGCTAATCCAGCTGTAAACAGATATCATATTTTATGGGCCTTCATTAAATAAATTCCAGAAAGTCACTCAGCAAACTTATCTTTTAATTTAAGGAGTCGTCTGCTAAAAGCTGCGGTGCCAACACATCATAACTGCTCCTTGTTACCCTCCACACATTATTGTAAGAGCACAAGATTAGTTTTTATACGTTCCCTATCTTAGCTGCTCTTAGGCCAGCATTATTGAAGGCCCTGGATCCCACAGAGCTCTGCTCTGTCCCTTGGGCACCGTTTATTTTCTGCACTGGATTCAGCACCGTCCTAACGCAAGACTTGGCTCCCATATTAAAATAAAAACACAATCTCCACCACTTGCTGCTCTGTAGTGATTTCTCCAGCCATAAATCTCCCCTTAACTGTGGAACAATTCCATTCATACACATGTGTTCACAACTCCTTTTTCCATTATGGCAATTCCAGATTATATCCATATAAGCCAATGGTTTTGCCTGCAGAGCCCCTCATTTTCACACCAGGCTTTTCTGGCACCTGTTTGTGTAAGAGGGGCTACAGAAAGTGGCCCTTGGAGGAAAATTGTCAGAATTACCACGGATGGCTTTTTTCCACAGGGAATTAATGGCTGTGCATCTGTAAATAACCCCAAACCAGTCAGATTTCGCAAGGCAACCCAAAATAACTCCTTTTCTCACCAAACAGACCCCAGAGACTAAAGGTGATTGCCCAGTGAGCAGTTTGGCCATGACTAACGACCTTCTCCTCACCTGCAGCTCTTCCAGCCCTTCCTGACTAACCCTGGGACAAAGCCATCCCAAACCAGGAGCTGGGAGCAAGGAAGCCTTGGATAACACCAGCCCAAAGCCACAGGAAAAAGAGGTACATGGAGCTGAACCAAACCTCCCTAGAAATGAAAGGGGAAATGTTTCACAGAGACAGTAACTCCCACAGCCCTTTATCTCCCAGGTCACCACAAGTGCTGCTAAATAAAGACATTTACATGTGTTTTTCATAGAACCACATGGAAATGTCAGTGTTGGATTCTTTGGCTGTGCTTATTTCTCTCTGCTCCATCATCAGCTCACTATAAACTAAATTCCTCAACTTTTTAAATCATTCAGATTCTTGTTAAAAAGTATTTGACTAATCTTTAATGAATTAATATTGTCTATGAACAGTGGAATTATTAGATTTTCCCTCCAAATAGATAAATTTCAATGATATGTTTACTTGGAAAAATAAATCTGCTCACACAATTGAAGATTACAGGAATTCTTGATAAACATCAACAGAGAGAAATCAATCTGCTTTCATTTTAAATACGACAGCCAGGCAAAAATAAAACAATTCTGCTTGATAACTTGTCACTGTTATGAGAGTGTACACTCAAAACAGGGCTTATTTAAATCAAATTCTCTTCTCTGCAGACTAAAAACTTGCTGGTTTTTTTTTTCCCTTTTTTTTTAGTAGATGTTTGATTTCTGCTTTTCTACTCACAGGAATTTTTGACTATTATTTTAGTCTCACGAAATACTATTTGATGGGAACATATTGGTGGTATTTTATTTCACAATAATGTGAGAGTTTAATTTTTTAATTTGAGGAGTTAAGGCCTGATTCTGCCCTCAGTCCTGCCAAGATAAATCAGGACCAACTCCACCAAAATGAATGAACTCACAACCACATCATTGAAATCAGAGTTTTATGTGCACCGCAAACACACTCAACACACAGGCACAGGGTTCAAAAATAACTCAGAACAACAAAACTAAAGCAACTCACCTCGAGAAGAAAATACACTGGATTTACAACTACCTGAGCTCTAAATTATATTCAGATTATTATTTCAAAATGGATCATAAAAGATATCACAGCAGCCACAATATGCTTTGAAAACTAAACTGCTCCCAAGAACTCATCTGCAACCCACATAAAAATGGGAGTTTTCCTCCACAGCTCCTATTTAGCTGATTTTCTCAAGCCTTTTGTAAAGATCTGGGAGGCCAAGGAGTGCCAGATGAACTCTGCTCCTTGTTAATTAGCACTGTTACATCAGAATTTCACTATTAGTGATTTTTCTGATTAGAAGCTTTTTGTAAAAAGGATCATTTTGGTTGCTCCTGTTTCATCCTCGTGCAGAGGCACCTCCAGTTCTCCCTGGCAGCACACAACACAAATGCCTGCAGTTCACAGACAGACCTCACACCAGAACTGTTAACCATGAAGGGAAGGAGGGTTCACATGACCACAGTGAAATACAACTCTGATAAAAATGTATCATCACCAAGCGATATAACTCAAGGTTGAGATGATTAAAAAACCAGGCAAATACAAGACTTGCCAAAAATCCATGCCTCTATTGGGGGCAGGAGAAAGGAAAAGACCCCAAAAAAAGGTGATGATGAAGTAGTGCTTCCCCCGGTCCCGGCCAGTGTGAGGAGCTCACTGCAGCAGGAGGGACCAGCTGATGGTGGGTGGCTGCAGGGGAAAGGTCAGAGAAATACAGTTCCATTTACAACATATTTTAGTGCTTGGAAGCCATTCTGTGGAGTTATCCAGTCTCAGGCAGGGCAAGTGCCAGCTGGGAACAATCCCTCCTCTCCTCATGTGCAGCCCTGCACCCTCAGCCTGGCACGGTGAAGTACTCACTGACAATAACCACCACCATGGAATGCTGAAAGGAAAATCCAGTGCAAACATGGCACCACCACAGCTGGAGCACAGCTCTTCCACAGGGCAAAGAGGGACTTTTCCCGTGCCAGCCATGGGCTCTCTCCTAAGCTGGGATCCTACAGCTCCACACTGGACGGGCTGAACGGCTCACGGGTACGGAACACGGGCAGAGCTGGCAGGAGGGAATGATCAGGACTGGTGGAATGGGATGGGCTGACAGGAAGAGGGCTGGGGTCCTGATCCACTGGGGAGGATGGAAGATGCAAGGGAAGTTCACCACGAGGTGTGGGCAGGACAGAAAACGGTGGTGGCAGGAGATGAGGTACCTGGTCGGAAGCAAAAGGTTCCAAGCTTGCAGTGAGGAGAACGTGTGGCAGGAGAGGGGACAGGGAGTTTTACTCTTCTCTCACATCTGTGTGGCAGAAAAAGAGAGTCACAAAGGTGAGGGCCTGACAAGTAGGTGTGGGGGAACACGTCTCAAGTTCTGGTGTGGAGAACAGCCAAAATGAAACAGCCCCTTCCCAGCCACACTCCTCAGCCATGACAGAAAGTTTTAACACTCCTCTTATTTTTGCTGCTTCTGGACATTCCTGGCAGGACAGAATAAGCTTGGAGAGGTGGTTGTAGGAATCTATCCAATCTTCTCCTTGTTAAAACCTGACTCTTGTTTCCCTTACAGCCACCTCTTGCTCTTTCTTGTGCTGGGCACGCATTTCTAATCCAACTCTCAGGAACTAAACCATCTCTTTATTTATTTCACACTGTAAAGTTCCACCCATTTTTTGCCAGACCGGTTATATTTTCCTTTTATTATTTAGGATTTACAGTTTGTCCTGCACACAGTCTTTGGGAAACACATATCAAACTGCAGCTAATCAATAATTCATTTGACCAACAACAAAAAAAATCCTGCAGGCTCCCTGTGAATCCTAACTATGCATGGACAGGTGCCAAATAAACCTCTTGATCCAGAGCCATTTAGAGCTCTGTTCTCTGGAAGCAGGCTCAGAAGGAATGTGTTTCCATAGGTGTTTATATTCCAGCACATCCTTCCTCACAAAATGAACCCTGCATATATTCCAGTCAACCCTTGCATGTAACAGAGCAGGAACAATGGCCAGGCAGAGCTGTGTCTTTAATATCAAACAGCAGCAGCTCTGTCAGAGCAGGGGGAGAACAGGAAGAACTGCAGAGCTTTCCCTGCCCTCTCCCAGTGCCAGCACTGCCCTGGACAAACAGTGCCCAAGCGGTCTGACGGATCTAAAGGAGCACATGTTGGAATAACCCCGTGTGAGGGGCACAGAGAAGCCTGTCAGAAGTCCCCACTGCTGCATGAAGCAGCTTTCCTGTTCCAGATGTAGATACAAGTCCTGCCTGGATTTTGGTGGAGCCCCCGATGCGGTGGGTGGCAACTCTGCTCTGAGTCGCTGCGAAACACTGAGAAGGAGGAGCGGAATCATCTCAGAATCGATGGCAAACACAAATATCTGCTGGAGGGAATTCAGCACAGACAGTTCATACTCTTATGTTCATCAATGGTAGCAAATTAAAACTGGTCCTACACACTCAATGCCCGGGCCTGGAGTATTTAAAAGCCCTCAATATGTGAAGCGTGGTGTATCTCCAGAGAAATTAGGTATTGACTGCACGCCTCAGTGAGCAGGGAATCTGCAAAAATCCATAGCAGCCATTGATCCAAATATTACTTTTTAACACTAACTATGTAACAATTTTTTAAATGTACACTGGGTACAGTTATAATTCTCTTTAATTATCAATCAACAAGCCAAAGTGTAACACTGTTTATACAGCATGGTCTTTAAAAATGGATCCAGTGACTACACTCCAACCCGATGCCCAAACTATCAATGCAGTTGTGCTACAGGAAATTGGTATCAAAATAGACAGGGTTTCAATTTAAAACACCCACACACTGGTTGGGATGGGATCCTGCCACCAAATACTGGCTTCATGAAAGGAGGTTATATCAGCTCCAAGCATTGCCAAGAGGCACTTTTGAAAGCAACAAACTCATAATTTTGTTAAGGTTTCAGCATGTACCTCAAATTTCTGTATATATTCAGTAGCTGCTTCATGAGCAAGTCAAAATGTGCTCATTTGTCTGGCTCAGTGCTGCTCAGGGAGGTTGAGATATTTATGTTGCTACACACATTTGGGAAATGCCCGCTGGAAAGGATCTCATTTATATAAAATAACATTTAAAAATTAGAATTACATTCCTGGAGCATCGAAATTAAAAAAAACTCCACTGTGAAAAGCTGGGTACCACCAGAATGAGGGCTGTCTGTGCAGCTCTTATTTGCCAACAGTGTTTAAACACTTTCCAGAACACCTGAATGTCCTGAAACTTCTCCACAACTCCAAACCTCACAACAAGGGATGAGGGAAACCAGTCGCTGTGTTCTGCCCTCTGGACCTGGGCACTCTCCAACAGAAGAGGCTGCAGATGCACCTTTTCCCTGGGATGTTGAGAGATCTGCTGCAAATGGGAAAACTGGTAATTTGACCTTAATGGGTTCAGGCTGTTTGTCGTGGTTTAACCCCAGCCAGCAGATAAAACACCACAGAGCCACTCGCTCACCCCCTGCCCCTCCCTGGTGGGATGGGAAACAAAACTGGGGAAAAAAAGGAAAAACTGAGGGGTTGAGATAAGCACAGTTTAATACTTGAAATGAAATTCAAAAAATAATAATTAAAAGGGAGACAACAACGAGAGAGGGGAATAAAATCCAGGAGAGACAGGTGGTGCACAATAGAGTTGCTCAGCACCCACCTGAGCAGCGATGGGCCCCTCCCAGCACACCCCCCAGATTATCCACTGCCCAGGTCATTCCACATTTTGGAAAAGCCCTTTGGCCAGCTCAGCTCAGCTCCCTCCCAGCTCCTTGTGCAGCTCCTCACCTGCAGGGCATGGGAACTCCACAGTCTTTGATTTAGGGAAAGCATCACTCAGCAACAACCAAACCATGCTGTGTTATCAGTGCTGTTCTCACCCTAAACCCAAACCACAGCACTGCACCAGCTAATGGGATGAAAATTAACTCTCTTTTGGTTTCTGGAGTCCTCCACTTTCAACCACTTCCATCCTGGCTTTAGCCACTTGAAGGGGTTTATCTAAGCCACAGATTGCAAAACTTACCTCACACCCCAGCCTGTAAGACTTTCCTGCACTTTCAAACAAAAGGCATTACCTATCCTGTAATCCCATACTGTGAACCAGACACTCCAAACTAGATGTTACAACCATCCAACTGCCAAATCCCAAACACTCCAGCTTCCACTATTCTTCAAAGAGCATCCACATCAAACACCAATGCACAGCCACAGTGCTCACACCACCAGGCAAAGCAGAGTCAGAGCTCCAGAAAACACCCTGTGTGCTTGGCAGGGCCAGGAGAGCCAAGAACAGATCCCTCCTCACCACAAAACACTTTTTAGCAGGTGAAAAGGTGCAATTGTCTCAGCAGGAAATACTTGACAGTCTTATTTCATTTTTCCTAATGACCAGAGTTAAACGATTGCAGGTTTTAACAGCTCCGGCAAATTATCAGGCCCCTCTACATTACATGGTCAATGGGCCTTTTAATAGAAAAAGCAATAATATACAGTTGTTTGTGCCAACTAAAACTCGTTAGAAAGTATTAGTTTAAGGTAACAGTTCAGCAGCTATTAACAAGCACAAATTTCTGCACTTATCCCTCGTGCCAGGCTGGCAGCAGCAAACCAGTCCTTTTTAGAAGATCTTCGGGGTGGAGAGGGGGAGAGGGGAAAGAAAAGTTAACAAAAAGACACTTTCATAGCAAGAGTCAAACTTTTTCAATAATGACCATTTTTTTCACTAGCATAACATTAGAATTGACTTTTTGTCTTGCTGACATAGCAACTAAGAAAGTTGTGTTGCATTGACCATATTGATTGTGAACAATGCAGCCATCAGTGGGACTTTACACCATATATTTTCAATATTGACCTCCCAGTCCCTTTTCCATGGCTCCATGGGTCTGCTATTGGATTTGGACTGCAGTGTAATAAACAGCTAAGGTTTAATTAATGGTAAATGAATACAAGACATAGGTTATGACTTTAACTAATTAGGGAATTGTTGAATTAAGTCTGCCTTGGAATGCAAGGCAGTACAATCAATATCCAATAAAAGGACTATGTATGTAATTTACCTGCAAATGTGTTTCCAATACCATCAAAGTGAGTTTAAATAAGTAAGATATATGAAAGGCTACTGGAAAAAGATTTCAAAAAGTTAACACTTTATGGCTTCAAAAAAGGTTTTTCTCCTTGCAGAAGGAATGTCATCCTTGAAATATCCTCCCATAACACAGATGGTGACACTCAGGCACAGCTCTCCCTAAAGGACAGTGCACACTCAAAATGTTTTTCCTTCCCAATGCAACATTAGCAAACAGTGCAGCAAACACCAACCAGTGCTCCCAACATGGACCAATGCAATGTAATGCTGAGCTCTTCTCAGGGGGTCTTGGTCTGCAGAGCCTTCCAGGGTCCATCCTGCCGCCCCCCTTCCCTCCCAGCCCTGGAGAAACATTCCCAGGAGGAGGGAGGAGGAGGTCACCACCCGAGGGGCAGAGCAGTCCCCAGCCTGCTCCTGCTGCGTACACCAGCTCCCACGGCCCGATTCCTCATTCTGTAGTCACTCATCTGAAATAAAAAAAGAGACCTACCTACTCCCTTGTGGGCATCTATGCTGGTAAACTCTATTGTCCCATTATGGCCCTTCCTAGGATTTTCCTGATACTGTTTGTGGTTCCCATTGGGACAATATCTGTAGGCAAGTCCATAATCTGCAAGATAAACCTGGAAGACATGAACAGACAAATGAATAATGCTTTTGTCCTTTGAAAGTATAACCTTTATAATTAAGTCTTAAGAAACTGATAGGTTAAGGACAGCCTTAGATCTAAATTTTATTAAACCAAATGGTGCCTCAGGATAAAATATGTACAACTGGGGGCTATAACAGCTGCCCTCCCCATTTAAATCCTTCCACTACTATTCTCTTCTCTTATTCCAGAGTGGAGCGGAATTTCAGTCATTTTATTTTGTTCCTAAGCTCTCTGCTCTCCAGGTGGGCATCCAGACATCATAAACTGCAATATGCCTTTTATGCAGCCTCACGTTGCTTATGGGACCCCTTCCTGTCCTCACTCAGGCAGGCACAGACACACAGCCCTGCTCAGCTCTTCCAGCAGCTGAGGCTGGACAAACTCAGCTCTGCTCTTCTCCTGGGCAACTCCAAAGCCAGAGGAAGAGGCAGCAGCTTCCCCAGCTGGACTGGGCACTGTGGCAAATCCTCAGGACTTCCCTGGGGAAGTATTAACTGATTGAAACTGCATCTTGTCTTCTATGCATTTGAAGCTGAAAAAGAACAGCTCAGGAGAGCTGTTTCACTTTGTGTTCTGCTGCTGCCTGTCAAGACAAACTGCATGTGCCAGGTGGCTCCTACACCTCTATTTCTCTGTGGGCACAGGGCACCCAGCACTGCATCGACTCTGCCACTCACACAATTTACAGGAAGGGCACAAACCCGCCCTGTGAAGTTCAGATTAACGTGTTCCACCCTCCAACAGGGCTGGACTTAATGCGTGCACGTGGTCAGTCACTGCAGCACAGCTGACAGGCAGCAACTTGTTGAAAGCAGCTGGAATTTAATCACAGTCTGCCCCCCCCAGTATTCCATAGGTTATTTTCTCAGTCATTTCCACACTCCCACCTGGCCTTTGCCCTGTACATTGACCAGTTCTCACAATGGGCAATTGCTTTTTTAAATAAATATCCAAGGATGGTATTTTCCCTTAAAAAAACAACGCTACAGACATTTATATTGCCAATGGAACCGATTTCTGAGGCAAAAGCTAAATCATCTGAAGGCACATAGAGATCACTTCTACTAAATCTTACTATATGTTAACGAAAATCTTTTTCTTAGTTGAACCTTAGCTTTGTTTCCTCTTTACCTAAAAAACAGTTTATGATATCAAAGTCTAAAATAAACTCTTCTGTCCCTCAGTTGTAATTTAATTATGTCACTCCTGGTAGAGGCAAAACTAACAAACAAAAAACCCTCAAGAAACCACGTTATTTTGTAGCACGTTCTGCTGAACTGCTGATTCCTCTTTGTGCTCCAGGCAGCTTCCAGTGCTGGGATTGCTGCTCTCTTGGTTTTACTGTTCCTGCTGCAGCATCTGAGCTTATCTGGAGCGTGTGAGCCGGGCTGCAGCGCTCACTTCCTGCAGGGAGAGGGCTTTTAAGATTATCCAGGCTGTGTTTCACCTGACAGACCACACAAACTGGGATACGAGACCAAAGACCGGAGGCACCTTTAGAAAATCTGGGACAAGGCATAAACTGTGTTGGGTTGACTGGTTTGATTTTCTCCTGCATCTGTTCTCCAGCGTATTCCTGGTGCTCTGGTACCTGTCCTAATTGAGCCCACAGTCAGTTAGGCAGAGAACTAACTTAAACTACACTAATACAAACTTTTGTGGGGCTTCTGCATCCTCTGTGGGCTGGGAAGGAGAGAGGAGCCTAGAAAGGAGATTCTTCTCAGGCTAAGTGGTATATTTTGGATTTCACTTGGCTAGACATTTCTGACATGTATAGTAAGATAAAACACCTCTAAAAATTAAGGCTGTGCCTTATATTAATATGAGGGGGAAAACACACCCAAAGCACCTCTGGCAGCTCTCTTGGTTTGGGCTTATGTGACAGACACTCCCCTGTGACAGCCCAGCCCTGGTGCTCTTTCAAACTACCTCAACAACAGGCCAGCTAGAAAGTAGCCACAAATATTTGCTAGTCAGATTTGAAGTATGCAAAAAAAAAAATAAAAAAATCATAGAATCACACAGATAAATCACAGTAACTATGAACTCTTTCTTTTAAAGCAACTCCATTAATGTACTCCATTTTTAAGCAATGCATTTGCTTAAAATACCTTCAGTAGTAGTATCAGCAGCGAGGTTTTCAATTTATACTGAAAGTGAGAAGTAGTTTTCCCACAAACATGTGACAAAAGCCTCCTGGCCACCACCAAAAATCAATCCCCTTCAGCTTGTACCAAACCAGCACTGCCCCGTTACAACCTTGCCACAGCCATTATCACAATGACTGTGTTATTTTAAATTACCATTAATTTCATTTCATCAATTCTCATTATAACCCTTTCATCATTAAAGAGATATATAGTTCTTTATAGCTGGTTGTCACTTTTTGATAATGTAACACTTTGTGACCTTCCAAATTTGCTCAGAACACAGTAGAGGTAGTTAATGAATTTAGAGTTGTTGCAGGTTTTTTTAGGGTATAGGGACGGGGAAAAGCAGATGAATAATGAGGAATATTGAGAAAAATTAAGCCAGTGTTAGTGTTTTGATACCATGAATATTTTTCACCTGCATGCTTTTTATAGGAACAACAAAATAAATAAGAACAAAAAGAGAACAAAACAGAGCAGAGCAAGATAAACAAGACACTGGAATAAGGAATGGAACACTAGCATGGAACAGCTGGGTTTGGCTGTTACACTGTACACTCCTTCCCACTCACTCACTTTAATTTCAGAGTCCTGTTTTTGTTCCAGTTTCTCTTCTTTACACATCCCAGTCTGCACCAGGCTCTGCTCTGTTATAACAGATGTTGTTATAGACTAAAAGCCAGATTTCTGAAGTCTTTGCACTGGATTTCAAGCAAACAGGAGTGTGCCCACCTTATCCCAGTGCACAGCCACAAACAATTACCTGTGGGCACGAGCAGCCAACCAGAGTTTGAGCCGCTCTCCTGCCCTTCCTGTGCACAACTCCCCCAGGGCTGGAAGTGCTGAATATCTGCTAGACATGGACAATTCTTACGGCCTGTACACGTTCTGATACACAACTGCACTCCGCTGGGGGGTTATCACCCTGCCCCTTGGGATTCTCCCGGTGTTCCCTTTATCTTGAAGTACCCAGAGCAGATTTAGTGCTGGAAGGAGGACAATACGGGGATTTTCTCTGTGCATTTTCTTTCCAGTGGTTCCATTACCAGGCTTGTGTCATGTCTGTAAATAATTAAGTAGATACCTACTAATCAGAGACAGATTGGTTGCTAATGGCCACGGTGCTGTCAAGTTCAGTTGGACAGAACTACAAAAAGGGTAAAGACCCTTTTGGGACAGGGAGTGTGAAGTTTAGTGTTTGGGACAGAAATAGCACCTCTCACAAACCAGAAGCCAAGGAGGGAGGAAAGCAGGTTGACAGAGAGGGGAAGGGGTACAGAGTGTCTCTGCATTCCTAAAAACACCTGAAGGAGAACAGAAAAGATTTTCATTTTTCTCATTTCATCTGCTCTTTAGCAAGTCTGTCATAGTGGGCTAAAGAGCAGGAATCACAATGATTCTTCTCACAATGAAAAACAGCTCCAAGTTGGAATTGTTTTCATACAAGTTTCCCCCATATGATCAGTGTGTGATCTCTGTATTTCCTGTGCTGGTCCAATGAAAGCTGGTCTTAATAGTTATATTTTGAAATCCCTTTGTATTCTATCTATGATAATCAAGTCTGAGAGCTCTATTCTGTAACTATCTTGTCTAAGAAACGCTTAAAATTAAAATCAGAACTGAGGTGTGAATACAATTAGAATTTACATCTTAAAAATCCAAACAGGCAACTTCTGGAACAGACTTGAGTCTGCAACACTGTAGGATGTCTGCCCATATATTCCATAGGGGAAAAATACTACAGGGTGATTGTTTTGAAGAGGTGTTCTCCTAAACTTCATTTCATTTATTTAAAACTCAGAATTTAAGCTCTTGTCTAGTGACCACTTGTCCCTTTTAACAGTATCACCATTTAAATGAGCTGAATGGATTTGAGAGTCTGTATCAATACTACTTATTTCTGCTTCATCACACCAACAGTCCCTGCTACAGCCCGAATTCCCTTTCACTCGGCCCAGCCCCGAGCCAGCGCTTCACTTGGGCTCTAATTTATGGCTCTGATCACTGCAAGTTTCCTTTCAGGCCTCTCAGATTCATGGGCTGTGCAGCTCCCTCAGTCCATCACTCCTGCTCTGGCAGTGCCTGTGCTGGGGCCGAGCTCCCGAACGTATCGACTGGAGAATTGATCCCGTGACCTGTGACTGGCTGAACGGCCCCGCTGCCTCTGTGCGGCACATCTGCAGCAGCTGCTCTTGGAGGGCACTTGATTCTGATCTTCCAACCATTTCTAACCATCATTTGGAGGTCACAGAGTGACAGGACCTTTGCTTTATTTGTCTCTCTGCCTCGCCACAGAAGGCAGGGGCTGGCAGTATGGATCTCACATGTGCTTTCAGAAAGGGGACTGTGCTATTTATTGGCTGTGCTGTAAATTCACCAGGTTAATTTACAGAAGAGACAGAGACCGGCAGCACAAAGTTGAAAACAGAAAAATTATCTTTTTAGGAATTGCAGGAAGCCAGTGACAAATTCACACATAAGAATGCACATCAAGAGCCACTAAATGACAGAAAAATGCAAAGCTGAGTATAAAGGTACATGTGCTTTTCTGAACAGGGATTTATGTCTCTTCACCAGAATAGGGAAATACATCTTCAATAGAGATATATATTATTTTTAAGAGATAAGTTATGGGTTTGTTCCAAAAACAAATTTTGACAATTAAAGAACACTTACAATTTATTTTCTCTTAAAATCCCAGTTCCTAAAAGAGCAAGAACCCTGAGTATAAAATTCTTTCAACAAACTTCACCACAGAAATTGTTAGGTAGACTGTTTTATCATGCCAGCTCCCACTGGAGCCACAGGCTTGTGTTCCTGGCTTGCAGTTGGCCACTGGCTGATGCTCTCACTCCCTATTTATGAGATCAGGTTGATCACCTTTTTTTTAAGAAAAAAGCAAGACCATTATCCACTGTGCTGGCAGAGAGAGAAGGCTGGACAAAACCCTTCCTGGGAACTTTCTTACACACACAGAAATTAAAGTTTAATTCATAGCATAGAGATGCAAGCAAATATTAGAAACTGTTTCCTATCAGCTCTTCTGAATTAGTATGAGAACTTTCTAATATGTTTCTATAGAATAATTTCAGTGGAAAATAAATTTTGCTGAAAGAAAATCCTACACAAAGCCTCCCAGCAGTAACACATAATTTGTACATGTTGAGTTAGAAGCTACTCAGACTGGAATAGCTATTGATTTATTTAACAAAACCTAAAAAATAAACCCTAAAACCTCTGTCCACTAATTCACAAGTACCTTATTTCCAGGGAACCTTTAGGCTTTAGAGTGTTGGAGAACAGCAGTTTTAATCCTCCTTACCTGTGATATCCACTGCAACGGGCAGGACAGAAGGGTTAGTGCATGGAAACACAAGTCATGGCAATATTAGAAAGCTGGAACTTCCCAAGAATGAAAATGCAATGGGTCACACCCTTCATCTCTACTGATACACTTAAACTGGCATAACCTACAGCAGCAATTAGGTCCTACAGCTTACCCACCCTTAGCTACCCCTCCACACCAGTGTGCCAGTCAGCAGAACACAAAAGGAACAAAGCAGAGTTTTTCCTGCTGCTTTCTCAGGCCTTAAGCTGCACGGAGCCACTGTCAGATTTGTCATGAGAGGATGTGAATGTTCATGCATGAACTCCTTCTAACACAGGAATTGTTACTGCAGAACCTGCAGAACTTAAAACCTGTAAATGGTTCTAAAACACTGAAGTGCAGATGAGTAGCATGCTCACCTCATGGGGGTTGGTGTAGCCCAAAAGCAGATTTGCTGCTTTAATGTCACCATGGACATACTCATTTTCATGGATGTATTCCAAGGTATCCAGCTAGGAAAGAGTGTAGAACAGAGGACAAAACATCATCATCTTTTCCACTTTGCCCTTAACCCTATCAAGAAAAATTTCTTATTTATGCAGTGAAATCAAGGGCTACACAGACTGAGCTGGCAAATTTGCTTTGAGCTGGAGCACAGAGACCATCCAGTCTGTCACAGGGCCTGTTCCCACCAGGATTTGCCACCAGCCACCAGCTAAACAAGCCATACTTTTCCATAAGGTGTCCCTGTGTAACTGCCTACAAGTAGCAGATGTTGAGAACACCAAGCTCTTGAAAAGAACATATTCAATCAGTTCTGAAGGTTTGGAATAAAACTCATCCTCCTTCAGCTCCTTACTGAGGTACAATAGCTCTAAATATTATTATTAACAAACATATTTGCACTTTGCAGCTCATACAAAGGACAACCTAATCCTGACTTTTGGAGCGTATAAAGAATGTTACAAATTTGCCAGCTGTGTGACTATGAAAGCCCTCCACTTTTTTTTTTTAAATATTTATTATTATTTAATTTAAAGGAAGTTTTGGATGTGTCCAGTGCAAATCCCTCCTTCAAAAGCAGGGGTAACAGAAATTAGACCATCTTAATCCTGGTCTGTACAATCAGCAAACACACTGAAAATGGGGCATCCAGGCATGCAACGAACTCTGACAAATATGGATGTCTAATACAACACCCCTCAGACACTGAAAAAATAAATCAATACATGTTGAGGCACAAGAGAACAGGCTTACACATCTCACTCTAGTGGTTTGAAGTACATGGTCTGTGTTTTAACCTATTAGAAAAGACAGTTGGGTTGAGGTCACCAAATTCCAGTCTTGATTTTCTACTAAAGGTTTTCTACTAAGGGGTCTTGATTTTCTACTGAATACTCACTTTATTTTAAAAAATATGAAAAATAAGAAAATACACAATGTTTACACTTGTTGAATTCTAACCTCAAGAGCCACCTACAGGAACTGTATTAGAAAGATAATTCTCTAGTTGAACTCAGCAATCTCCTCTCTTCTGTACGTACCATTCGTGCCCCAAGTTGCAGAACAGTCTCCTTCTTAAATCTGCTCCCACAGTCTTGAAAGATTCTCTGCAGGTCTTCCCCCAGTCTCTCCATGACCATGAATCTATAACTACCAGGACACATATAAAAGGGAGGAATCCTTTTAGACAAAACTGCAAGTTTGTGCCAGATTGAAAGGACTTAATCTCCATTTTTGAAAATGGATCTTCGGTCAATTTGAGGCTTAATTACAATTTGTCTTATTACCTTTTTCCTTTGTACTCAGCCAAGCCTGATCCCCAAAACACTGGAATTCCTAAACATCTTATTTTTTTGAGATTCATCCATTTTCTTACTGCAATAATAAGATAACATGGGGTTAGAGGTAGCTGGGGAACTTCAGGTTTGGTGTTTGTTCTGTTCCAAGGCTGGGCTGTCTCTGCAGTCCATTCACTGTTGTGCACATAATAAATTTGGCTCCTGTTCTCCCTTCAGATCAGAAAGAACAGGGATAACACCCAAGTAAGAAAAGACAGCAATCTAGAAATCCTGCAGCACCAACTAGGATTAGTTCAGTGGATATGAAATGAGTTGGCTGGGAAGCTCTAAAGCAACAGTTCTTATTAGAAGTAGTCAAACCCAAACTTGTCCTTAAATCCACCTGAATCAGAAGTGATACATTACTTACTGTGCTCTTGTTTTGCAGCCCTCTGGTAAAATTTCAGCTCAGAAAATAAGGGGCCATTTTCAAGATACTCCTGTTGAGAAATAAATAAACTTGGTGTCATCAAAGGCACTAGAAAGACAACAATTTCTAAAGCAAAGCACGTAAGAAATTCCTAGAGGATGAAATTCCTTTTCCCCCCACATCAATGCCATCTAAAATGTAATTTTAATAAGTAGCTAAAAAGAAAAGTTGTTTGGCAACACATTTTCATAAACAACACAGATTCTTTCAGGCATTATTTAAGACCCTATTTTCAGAAATATTGTAGATCAGGTGTGTTTAAGATCTAATTTTCCTTACTAAACTGTTAAGAGCTGCAATCAAGGAAAGGAAAGAATCATGTCCAGGAATACTGTGTGTCATGGAAATGCCAAATATATCCCCAAGCGGGAAAGCATGTTAAAAAAAAAAGCCACAAGCATGCAATGCAGACCCAATGCTGCAAATAAGGAGAGATAATTAAGAGAAAGAACTGCATGCAAGTTAATAATTTAGAAATGAGAGCTAAACATTACCACTTTAATTACATGAACTGCATCATCTTGTACAGGAACACGAGTATGAGGGGATGCTGCAAAGGAAGAAAGAGATGGAGATCAGGCTGTGTGCAACAAAATATCATTGCAAACAAAGACTGTGCTCACACTAAGGCAACCAAAAAGATGCACAGCATTTTGTCTGAATTCCTGCTTTTAAAGGTCAGAGCAAATAAAACTAAAACAACACACACGGAGAAGTTTTAATCAACAAGTAGAGAAGCGATTTTAACCCACATTTTCAGGAGTCTCTCCCTGGCTGTTAATTAAGGAGTAAGCAGGATGTCCTCCCTCACTGCAGGTTTGCACCACAATGAGGATTCCATTGTAACAGACTCCGTTTAAGTCGTTCCAGTCAACTGGAAAACCTCTGTATTTGGCTGCTGTCAATCCACTGTCGTGACAAAGACACCCCTTAGAAGTTGTGACCTCCACACGCTCCAGCCAGGATTGTCAGCTCTCCTCCCTTCCACAGTCATTTGGCCCCAGAGGTGTGATTTCTGTGCTGACATTATTCAGACAGTGGCCTAAGCTGGGGACAGCACAGCCACCGCCTCCTCGAGGGGAGCGAGGGATTGTGCTCTCGGTGCAAGTGGGGATTTCAAACCAATAATTGACCACAGGTGCCAATTACAGCCCAGGAGACAGAACCTCCCTGCACAGACAATGCAACCCTATTTTCTTCTGACCCTGAGAGAGCCATCAGTTCTCTCTGACACTACTGAAGCCACATGGAGCTACGCTGGGATTAAAATTTAATGAGACTAAATCATCTTTTAGAATCATCACTGAAAAAAACTAAAAAGAATACAGTTCCCGGGAAATAAGTGTCCCTTTCAAACTCCTTGTAATGATCAAATAGCAACAACAGTCCAGGTGTGAAACACTTCAGCTGGGAGCACACGCAAAACCAGACCACTTTTATCCACATAATACAATCAAGTAAACTTGGATCTAACCAAACCACCCAAGCTTACTTTTTTTTGATGGTCAGGGCATAAAAATATTTTTACAATAATCAGACTCCTTCAGCTGCCATCTCCCTTCAATTCTGTTCAGATCTGGGTTGAATTTGGCACTGTACACACTCCAAACACCCACAGGGTCCCTGCTGCCTTCTGTTTGGCACTTCCCCACCTGAATGAAAACATCCTAAAACAGCAGCTCTGGAAGGTGTGAACCATCCATAGACTCAGACAAGTAGCAGGCATGTTCAGGGCACAGATTAAAACTACAGCCAGGAAGGAAGTTTTGGTAAACTTTGTTCCTACCATATTGTTGTACTGAACTAGGAACTAGGGAACAGGCACTTATATCTTTACCTTTATTTGCCACATGTAGACTGTGTGTTAATAGCTGAAGACATCAGTTTAAAGGAGCACATCCCATGTGTTTTCATTGCATTCAACAACACCCCATTCCCCAAAGAGAATCAGATGTGCTCCCTTACTGACACAGACCAGAGCAGAACCTCTGTATAAACCTGTTTTAGCACCAACTTACTTAACAGAGCTTTGATAGATATAGAGCAGTATCAAATTTAAATGAATTTGAAAGAGTCTGATCTAACTTCCCTGTAGACTTCTTGACATTTTCTAGAGAGGCCTCATTGCTGGTAATGTGGAACAGGCAGCAGCAGCTGCCAGGGTAATGAAGAAGAGCAATTAACAGGAGGCAGCCCAGCAAAGGGGCCTGACCCCCACGGTTCTTACACTGGGCCACAGTGATGCTTTTTGGAGTCACACTGAAAGAACATCTTCAGGAAAAATCAACCCCAAACTAACTGGCAATTGTTACAATGTGAAAAGGGAGAACACTCAGACAAAGCTCAACACCCAAACGGGTGCCCCACAAAACGAGTTACACAACATTCAAACCTACAAGAGCAGAAATGGTATTTTACTGCACATACATGAAACAAGGCACAGCATTCCCCAGGAACAACACTCTAAACTTCTTACCCAGGCAGTGCTTAACCAATCCATCTCATACACACAGACAAGCAGAAGTGTGCATACCTTTTGTCACATCAGTAAAATGAACCGTTCGGATCTCAGGCAGCAACACTTCAGCCACAGTTCAGAAAAGAGACAGACTATTTTTCTGTCCATAAACAAACATAAATGGTTTTTAAAAAATTGTCTCATTACTATGTATAGTTACTTAACAGACTGGAAAGGCTCCCAAGGTTTAACAAACAGTCTGATTACATACCTCATAGCCCACCGCCACATACTCTCCTGCGAGTTTAGCTCCTGGTTAATTACTGCACACCCGTAATTAGCCATGTGCTCGCCTCGTTCTGTGTGGTGGCACATGGCTATTTATAATATTACAATCAGTGAAATGCCAGACTGCAGGACAGTGAGCACAGGCTCTGCAGGAGGCTGTGCTGACAGGCAGGAGGGCTCTGATGGCATAGAAGGACTAGATGGGCAGATTATGTCTGCAAAAAATCCTATAGCAGCTTAGCAAGTGTGAGAGTTCCCCGCTTCTGTTGGTTTTATCAGCTAGACGTGGGGGCACAATCAAAACCACCGTCTGCATAACTGCTAACTGGGAACACTGGTGCCAGGTGAAGCTGTGGAGGGGGCCGTGGCTGTTTCCACCTCATGCCAAGAGGGGTCTCACAAAACATTTGCAGAGGGCATGGCTCTGCCTTCCCTTCCTCCCTTCCATCCCACAATCACGGCCAGCTACACAAATTTAAAATGCCCCCTGCAATAAAGCAGTGCAGCAAGATCCACATCCTTGGCCATCATTTCCAACTGCTGAGCCTGCACGACACAGCAAATAACCTACCTCCAGTTATCCCATGTCCAGGATTCCCTGGTCTCGTCCAGGCACAGCAGTTTTGGTCTTATCACCCATTCAAATCGTAGATTTCATCCGTTTTGTTGCCACCACCTTCATTAAGGTGGCTTTCTAAATGTTAACAAGGCACAGTAACAAAAGGGTGTTTGTAGATGAGCTGCCTTTCCTCCAACCACCCAGCACAATTGCAGCCCGACAGAGCAACTGTGCCAGCTCCATTTGCCAGTTCAAACGTGCTTGTTGTAGTTTTAGCAGTTAATTTGTGGCAGCCACATTTGGAATATGGTGAAATATTTTCAATGGCTCTCACAGAACCAGTTTTGTTGACAAAGTTTACACAGTGGAAAAGAAAACAGCGTTGGTTTGGCAGTTTGGAAGAACATCCCCGCTCCTGTCCACAGCTGGTGTCTTTGCCACTGCTGGATATTTTCAGGATATATTTGTTTGGGAAACACGAGTAAAACTATTTTCATTAGTTCTGGGGTTGCTAGTATTTTATTTTTGCTTTGTTCCATTCATTAGCTGATCCTGAAGAGTGATTTACCAGCTTAGTTTTTGCAGAAATAGAAACAAATCTCAAAAATACCCCATTTTGGAGTTACAGGCGACCTATCAAAAAAGCTGGGAAAATTCAGACCCCGTTTAAGTCAAGCCAAGAGTTGTTAAATTTAATGGGTAACAAACAGGGTGGAAGTGTTGCTAACAATAAAATAGATAAAATAGAGTGTTATCTAACAATAAAAAAGGATCCAAGTTGCAGCAATAGAATTACTAAGAACAAAATGCACGCAAGTAAATAAAAAGTAGCATTTAACACATCACTATTTCCTGCATGAGGAGGGTGCTAAGATAAAATATTTAAAGGCAAACAAATCACATTGTTTCCCCCTCTCTGACATTGCAATATCCAATATTTCCCAAGAATTGAAACATTCAGTCCTTGAAGGGTGTTTAAACTCCACTTTTAATGCAGCCTAAGGAAGATCTGCTTCTCTGTTACTTTATAGCTGCATCATCATTTCCTGGACAGGCTCTTTTCTGAGCAGTGTTTCTGAACAGGTTTTATTCTGGATTCTTCTCCCAGGAAGCTTTATAAATGTAGAGTTTTATTATACAAACTACACAGACATAGCTCTCCATACCCTGCTTGTGGAGCCGTCTTCCACAAGACCCAACCAAACTGATTTTGGGAGAAAATCGTGTTCAACCGCTAAACTGTTTTGCAGATTACTCCAAATGCCTCCAAGTTCAGAGCATTCAGCACTGGTAGGAAATTTCAGAACGTTTCTGACTCATGTTTCTGGGAAACCTGAATCTTGACTCAGCAGAGGCAAAGTTTTGTGTTGCACAGCAACGAAGCCACTGTTTGACTTTCAAAGTTAACTCCCCTGAGCTGGGATAGGTGTGACACATCCTTTAACCCCAGGCAGAACAGCTCTGCATGCTCTGCTCTTACAGCACTCTCACATGGGAGTCCAGGCCTCTAATATTTAAAACTTGATGCACAAACTGTTTTCTGGCAAGGTTTTGCTCCAGCCCATCTGCTTGTCTGACATGGTGCCCACTCAGAAGATCCTATGCCAGTTCCAGCAGGGTCCAGGTGCCAAAGGCAGCTGAAGGAGTGCCCTCCATAAGGCAACAGGTTCCCTCCAAAGCTCCTCCTGCTCAAAAAAACACTCCACACTGATCAAATAAATAAAATAGAGAAGTCAAACCTGCTCTCTTGACTTTCTAGTATTAGTCAGCAAAGCAGGGTCCAAGTCCCTCTCAGAACTCTCCAAAGCTGGACTAAGAAGAGCACAACAGCTCCCAGATCACAGGCCACTCATAGGGAAAAAACCCCAACACATCACATGGCAGAACACTGCAGTGGAGCAGGAATGATCTCTGCACACTTTGTAACAGGCTTTAGAATATTGCACGAAAATGAGTTACACTTGCAGCGTTGAGACTTGTAGCTCACAGAGGACCCAAACAAAAGAAAGGGGGAAGATTCAAAGGGAAGCAGCCATCACCAGCTGAAGGAAGGAGTATTTTGTCTTTAACAGGTGGTGCAGGCTGGTCCTGCACCCTGTGCTCAGCCCTAAGTACCCCCCGAGTAAGCAAAATCAGGATAAATTTATAATTTGTCTGCCTACAGACAGTGTGAAAAATTAGGTAATCTGCTTGCAATATCTGTATTTGTATAGTTTAATATTAGTGACGAGACACAAACACTCCTTCCTGAAGTGCTGTTTGCCTGCTCACAAACTTATTTTCGCACTAAGGTTCACAATGAGACCTTTGATGAAATGCATTTTAACATCTGAGGGTTAAGAAAAATCCATCCCTAACCTGAGTTACCTGCCAGTGCTTTTAATTACAGAATTTTGCCATTAATATTCTTCTTTCCATTGAGCTAATAAAAATCGTGCTGAATTTATATCTTTTGGTATCATCTTTACTGCATTTTTAATTCATTTGCTTCACTCTAATAAATATTTTCAGTGAAGTTAATTTAAGCAAACTGCTGAAGTACTTTGTTTCTCCAGAAACAATTGCTAAAGCCAGCTTCCCAAGCAAACCAAGGAATGAACAGTAGGACAAGGACAGAGTGTGCTTCTGTCAATGCTTCTCTTCCTCTACACATGTACACCCCCACTCAAAGCTATACAAACTATCCATGGAAATTATTGGGTTTGAAATAGAAACAAACTGTCTTTCAATCTCTCAGCCTGATTCCCAGAACAGCCAGGGCAGAATGTACTATGATGAACACCATCTAACAACCCCCTGTGTACATAAATATAAAAAAAATACATTTTTTGCAGAACCACCAGTTTCCATGAGAAGGAAGCCTGCAAGGAGAGAGTGCTGTCTACAGCAGGTTCCACTGTGACAGAGGAATTTTAACAAAACATTGTGTGACCTTTCTGCACTTAAATTTTCAGTCCAAATTGTGCATTAATAGAGTGCTTGCAGCAGGACTAGAGAATGATTTATATAAAGACTGCTGCTAATTACTGACTGTGACAAATGAGAGAAAGTAAGGCTCCTCAACTCTTGGTTCATTTTCCAGTGTGCTGCCACTGTACTCCACAGAGCTACAAACCAGTTGTGAGACCACCAACACATCACGTTCTTCCTCAGCTGCTCTTCCCTCTGCTCCCCCTTATCGAAGGGACCTGAAACCTGAGGTGCCTGAAACCAAATCAACACCAGTTACATATATACAATAAAACTTCTCATGTACAATGGGGAAGCTAATTCCTGTTGATGATCCATATTGTTCTTGCTATGACAAAAGCAATGCTTCTGAGATCTAGAACATCTCTGAGAGGATTTTTGTTGCCTTTGTCAGCAACTGGGAGGGATCAGTATTTGAAAGCCTTGTGCTGCTGGATTTGCTCTGGCTGAGGTGAAAATGCAAAGGGAATCCAAGGGAAGGAACAGGTCAACAAAGAAATAAACAAGTTGCTACAGACTGGAAAGAGAAAGAATAATCAGAAAACATTTGTGAGGCAGGACAGAACCAGCAGACAGTGGTAACTTCCACGCACATGGAACTATTTACATCCTGGGTCTCAGGGTCAGTAAAGGGCTTTGAGCAGCTCTGATTTAGTGCACAGAACCTTCCTCCACAGAATGCACCCCTTGTAAATATATTTTGCAGAGATACTGTAAAATTCCCCAAGAACGTTGTTATGGATTAATGGAGTATGGAATAGTCTTAATGGGAAATTAAGCTATAACAACGCACATCAAAATCTTTACACTGCCACCGTAAAAATACTTATTAAAAGATATAGCTGGCAAAGTTAACCTTTACTTTCATAAAAGGGCTGTGCTCTTCATTCCTGGCAGGCAATCGAACCTGCCTCCCCTCTCCTGTCTGCCCAGCTCTCCACAGCTCTTTCTGGGTTATCTTACCCCTGAAAGTTAGTGCTTCTCTCACAACCTGCACCAAAAATTAGTCTGAACAGCACAGAGAAGGTGTCTCTCAGCACCAAGCATCCCTATCTTACTCTCAAAGATTTGTCATCTACTTCACATCCCTTGGCTCTCAAAGACAGTTGAACTGTTTTGTACCATCAAGCCCCCAAAAAGCTACTGAATGGTATGATTTATATGATATAAACACATATCAGAGATCAAGAGGTGGACAAAGAAAGACAACTTCAGTCAGTGTCAATACTTATGGATAAAATGTTGTCCATTTCCTCTTTAATTGCAGGATGAGCTGCGAGGGGAACTGAGCCTTCAGGAAATGCTACAGGTAACATTCACTGTCCCTACTGACAGAAGAGATTAAACGAACACAAATACCATTACAGAAGTGGCAGCTGCATTTCCTCAGCCATTCTGTCACTTCTGAAAACACACAGAACACCAAGGATCCCAGACTGTATTCTCCTTCTGAACTAATCCACTGACTGCTTTCCACCTCAGTTCAGTGGGAGCCAAACTGCAACACACACCACGATACATGAAATCACCTCAGTGGTCTGTGGGATCAGGCAGAAAACTCATCAAATCTACATGGAACTGACTGAATCTCACGTGCTAAACCACCCACAAGGTCCAGTGTGACCTGACTGCAGCAGAAAATGACAGAGCTGTATCCCAAGTGATTCAGGAACATCATGTTTTTTGGTTTATTACTCTTGGAGAACTGCACCCACTATGACCTTGCTTTCTGCACTGCACCCCCAGTTCCCTCAGACCCTTCTGTGGGAGACTTCTGCAAGTTTCCAACTTCCTTTCCTTTATCCTTGAATGGCAATATCCAGAGACACTTTAACTTCACTTCTTATCTCATGCTAAGGCCTATTTTCTATGGTTACATCTAATATATGCTCTATGCACAGCACCTCTCAAAGTAACCAACTAATGTTTCAAAGAAGGTCATAACAAGATAACAGATACCAAAAGGAAAAAGAATGTAAATATTCTAACAGTGCCCTATCTTTTGACTCCTCTGTATCTGCACTTAGCTGAAACCCCCATGGTTCCCACTGGTTCCATCTGCAGAGCAGTGAGATGTGTGGGAACTACAGGAATTCCAGAGGAAACCAAACCAGAAACTCCTCCACAGGAACCTCTCAGATGTGCTCCAACTACTAACAGCGACATCAGGATTCAAACCAATTCCTTCAGCCTCAAACCATGCACTCGGTGAGGCAATTCAGAGCAGCAGGCCACACCAAATCTAGCCCAAAGTAAAACAAGCCCTAGATTTCAGTAAAGGGGAGCTGTAGGGCCATACCCACTGACGGTTGCCATGTCCTCATTCCCTGCTTACACCAAACTACTCACAAGAACACACACAGCCTTAGTTTTCTCCAGGTTCCTCAGTGACTGAGTTTACTCTGTGGAAAAGCAGAAGCAGTGGAACTTAGGTCATTACTGAAACTGCTTTGCTCTGTTTGCACAAGCATTTGGTGGAACGAAGTGCCAGACTACTCCTTTTTCCCCCCCTAGAAAGTTTCTTCACTCAAACCTGAAGCCCAGGTGCAACCTCAGTCAGATGCACAGGTACTCTCCCATGGTTCACCCTCCTGCAGTTTACAGCCACATGTTAATAGCTGGAAGAACAGCACAACTGGGAAGCCCTTTTCACAAGCAGCATCTGGGAAACAATCACAACTGTATTTTCCATGGCAGAAACACACAAAAAGGAGAAGCTTAAACAAAGAGGATATAGCTGATTTATGCATAAAAGGAAGTTGGTTTGTGTATAGGACTGACTTGCCTATGAAGTTTTAAGCATTAATATTCCTAATAGAGTTAATATTACTCTAACTTAAATAGATCATGTTTGGCTCCAGGGACAACGTACTGAACTGCTTCTAGGTAATTCTTTACCGCTGTCTCAATACTAGCTCAATTTATTTCAAGTTCAATTTTGACAAGTTCAAGTCCTGAACAGTCACTGTGGACTAGTTTTTGTATGCAATGAAAAAAAGAAAAACCAAACCGCCAAACTCATAATATTGCCTTGAACACAGGATTTGCTCTTTCAGAGAGCCCAGCAACAGTAATATGCATTATACGGTCTCCAGTGACCCAGAATGCTTTACAAACTGCCTTTCAGAACTACTCACTCCTCATAAAGCACAATCTCACTGAACTGCAGCAGCTGCTTCTGAAGAAAACACAGAAGCATATCTAGGCCAGAGCAAATAAAGAACAGCATTTCCACCTCTGGTGAAAAGGTTTGAATTTAGGGGCAACACCCAGCTAACTATTGTTCCTGTTACATACCCTGGATGTTTTCTTGGCCAGAAGACAACATTTCCAACAGCCAAAAACTGAAAGAGTGCTACAGAGCATGAGACTGGCCTAAGCCCAAAGCAGTGCCTAACAAAAGCAACTTTTTCTTTTGAAAGCATCACCTGACAGTGCTCTTTGACAGCAGCACCGCGATTGCCCCACCCAAGATCCATAGAACAGTGCACTAGAATAACCAGAAACTGAGCGGGACAGGCCGTGGAGAACACGCTGCACCATCAGCAGGAACGGAACAGGAACAGCAGGGAAAAACCTCAGGAAACCACACTTCAGCAAGGATCACCACCAGCATGTAAACAACAGTAACTTTTAAAATCCTTTCTGCTTTATCCAGCTCAGAAAGTTACAAGTCACCCTCTTAATCACCACCGCTTTTTTACCTAAATAGATCAAGCCAAATCCTCCCTGGCCGATCTGACTGCCCAGCCTCCAGGTTTTTCCTTCGGTGTCTTTCAGGATCATGTCTTTAGGGAGAGGGACTGGCAGCTTGCCTCTGCCGGGACCCTTGGGCGGCATCGTACCTTGAGAGGGGGAGAAAATGAAAGAGAAAGTAGGTTGAGAAAAAGTTGCCAGAAGATACACTCTACCCCGGTGGGCTTTGCCCGCAGAGCGCAGCAGGGGCGCGAGGCGCTGCCCCTCAGTCCCGCTCCCCCTCACGCACCTCTGCAGAGCGCCCTCGGCTTCCCGCCGCCGCCGGCCGCAAACTTCCCGGCCGGGAACTTCCGCAGCAGCAGCAGGAGGAGGAGCGGGCGGCGGGATGCCGTGTTCCTGCGGGGAAACCCTGGGCGGGGAACGGGGCAGGGCCGGGACACCCCCAGGCCAGCCCCGGCCGGGACGGGACTCCCGCCGTCGCCACAGGGCCCTCAGCGGGGCGGGGCGCGCGCCATTTCCCGCCTCCCCTCAGCTCGCCCGTGAGGCGCCAACACCGCCCTCGCCTCAGGGCGACGGAGCAACGGGGAGATGGAGGCAGGAGAAGGAGCTGCTTGTTGGGAGTCAGAGCAGAGGGGAGATGGAGCGGGGAGTTGGAGCTGGGAGTTGGGAGACGGAACAACAGGGGAATGGGGGACGGAGCAGGGAGATGGTGCCCTCGAAGCCGCCTCAGCCCCCAGGCGCTCTGGCTCCTCGCCTCAGGGAGGTGATGGAGGACGGAGATGGCACCTGCCAAGCCGCCTCAGCCCCAGAGGCTCCGGCTTCTCCCCTCAGGGGTAAGGAAAAGGGAGATGGAGAAGGGAGATGGGAGATTGGAGATGGAGCAGCAGGGAGAGGGAGCAGGCAGAGAGGGCACGGAAGGCCGCCTCAGCCTCAGGTGCTCCAGCTCTTCAGCTTTTTTAATCTGGACTTTGCAAGTTAGAAACTTTTTCTTTCCTTTTTTGTTTGTTTGGTTGGTTGGTTTGGTTTGGTTTGGTTTTTGTTTGTTTTTTTTTAAGTTATTTAGTGCTTAGCAAAGTAGGTGATCAGAATGTTTCCTGACTGAGGTAAAAAAAAAAACTCAGCTCACAAGGGTTTTGGGGTTCAGCAAATCCCTTCAGGAGGTGCAGTGAAGTCACAGAGCTGACATGGTGCCACCCCTCAGGCAACTTCGATTTTACCTCAGCATCTTCCTGGCGGAGGACAGGGATCGCGATTTACACACAGAAACACAGGTACCCCAAAACAGCACAGGAAGGGGCAGTGGCCACCTCAGGTGGGTCAGCCAGTGCTCCAGGAGACATACATCTGACCCAGGAGTGAATCAGCCCCATCACCTTGGCAATAAAGGACACAGTGAGGTGGGGTTTAATTCCCCAAGATCCCAGGGAAACAAGCTGCCATCTTGCGCACAAGCCGCCATTTTGTGTCGGCTTTGCTTTATTGTCAGGGCCCGTTCCCCCAGGTGGTGGTCACTGGGGGCCACCACAACATAGTGACAAGTCCTTTTGAGGAAAAAAAAAAAAAGAGAGAGGTTTAAAACTTAAACTTCTAAGTCATTTTTTAAAAAGAAAAGTTTTTTAAAAAGTTCCAGAATAATCAAAATCCAGAACGTCTTCAGCAACCCCATAATTTGCAGGTGAGCTTAAAAGTAGTGACACAGATTATGACTGCAAAGTCTGTGTTGCTATCAGTACATTAAGCCTTAATGTAACAACCTTTTCTGCTTCGTCAGCCTTGCAGGCTTTGTGGTTTTATCATCAGTGAAAGGACCAGCTCAAAAATTGCCAACAGAAAGCTCGGCCATAAAGGGTAGAAATCCAAGATTGCCATAAAGCATTTCATAGGGTTTCCCCTTCTAGCAACAGCTGTCAAAACAGACTGTAAGAGAGTGGTGTTGGGGTTGTTTTGTTTATTTAAAAGAAACAAACAACTACAGATGCCCAGTCCAGCATCAAAGAAACCATCACCACTTATGGAGAGAATTCACACTTTTATTCAATTTGAGCAGTGCTTGGGGTATCTGTTACCTGGGGTGAAACCGCTATTCTGCCAGGGGTGAAGAATATTTTCAGAAGTAAATTGTCTCTAAATACTTGCCTGGGAATCAGAGGATAAGCCTCTGTTTAAGGAAACAGCTTTTTTTGCTCAGCTATTGCAAAGAGGTTTCCATGTGATTAAACTGAAACGAAAGTGTATTGGGGATCTTCCTGCTTCCGAGTTTTTTTCCCTGCCCACAAAATTTCACCAGAATAAGAAAGTGAAACAAATCAGATGTGGTTTATTTTGTCATCCAGATATCTAGCAGATACCAGTGATAGTATTACATTGCAAGCAGACATCTACATTGTTACATATCTCAAGACAGTTTGTTGTTGGTTTGTTTTTTTTTTTTGATCCAGGAGAAAACACCATAAATTAAAAGACTCAAAATTTGTAGAAATTGTATGGAGAAAAAAAATAGAACGAGTATGAATGAATAGTAAGAGACATGATCCTAAAGAAACAGAACTGATTAGATATTCCTATTTTTGTTTTATTTGTAAGTATGTTAGAACTGGAATTGCCTTTTGTCCCCACAAAACCACTGAGAATAGTTTAACATCAGCAAATTAGTAGGACACATTGATTTAATGAGAGGTTGGGGCTCAATGCAAAACTTCCCAGCTTGTAAATATGAGTTGTTTTGAGCTCATTTAGCTCTTTTTATTCATGAGCAAGATCACAAAAGAAGAAAACAAGTTCATGCAGTTCTGAGGAATAATGAAGTAATCAAAAAAAGGCTATTTCAAAAATAGCCATTATAAGCTAATAGCCAAACTAAAAGTAAAAATAGGTGCACAGGGGTCTATTTAATTGCTAATGGATACAGTAGCAAAATGCAATCTGTTACTGGTTTTGAAAACTGAAGTCTTTATCTATATTAATATTGTCCAGAAAGTTCTTTTCTTCCATTTTAGGCAACAAGACCACATGACATCCCTTTGACTCCCACAACACACACCTGCAGAGGTAGTTAAGGTTTTTAAATAAAAGTTTTCTCGTACTAGTAAAAGAAACTGCAAATTTACAGCTTCAACTTCATCCAGATGGAAGAATACCTGAAGCCTGAGCCATCCTTGATAACTTGCAGCTCTTTCACAGCTCACACAGTGTAACATTCTGTCGTACAAAAGGGTTCAAGGTATGTATGCTACAAGTCATGGAAAATAACTGTGGGGTTGTTGGATTGTTTGGGGTTTGTTTGGGGATTTTTTTGAAAGAGAATAGGTGTGAAGTTAAAGATTTTCAAGCTTTTATCAGTCATTACAAGAGTTCAAAACCCTTAGAGGCAATTGCACAGGAATGCAATAGAGACTAATAATATCACTCATTCAAAAAAAATACTAAAAAGAAAAGTTTCCTTCACATACCAGGCCACTCCCAAAGAATCAGTTTATTATTTAAATCCAGATCTTTATTAATAAATAACAGTAACTAGTAGGCTCACAAAAAATAGTATGTGAACGTTACTAGCAAATTTCTTGCAAGTCCATTTCGGACACTGCAAAAGACAAAATTCCCACATACATGTTTTTAAAAATCAACAGCCCCGAGGCTTTACCTGAGAAAGGCTCTAACCAGATTAGAAGTTGATAGCAGGCCCTTTGGCCCTATAAATAGCACATCCCTGTGTCTGTGGGTGGGACTAAGGAATCCTATTTTCCTGTGGGGCTGAACTGGACAGAAGGCTTTTTTCTCCTGCCCTACCCTGCTCAGCAGGGCATTAGCAACCCTCCCAAAAAACGTGAGCCTCATTTAGACTCGTTAAAGCCTCTGTTGCCTTCAAAGTTGCTACAAATTAGCAAATTAGGTGATGTAGGGGGCAAAAAGGGCCAAAATAATTATAGATACCAGGGTGGTTTTTTTGCTTGGTTTTGTTTCTTTCAGGAAAGCCTAATTATTGCAGAAGCAATTTCCCTTCAAGGTCATACAGCCACCACTACTGCCAGACTCAAGAATCCTTACAGGAGAAAGGTGTGTATTCTAATAAGAGTGAAAGTGTACAAATCCTACCAGTATCAACCAAAAATGCTCTCAGATTGCTGTTATTTGACTTCCAGTTGGCACATTGCTGCAAACAGCTGAAGGCCACAGGCCCTGCCCTGGAGGATTTATCCTGGGTGCAGTTCAACTGCGTTTGTTTCTGTCTTTGTTTTAAAGCACTCTGCGTTGAACATTCAGTCCATCTCCCCTTTAATCTTTTTTTCTTCTCACTGCTCAAACCCAAGCTTGAATATAGACTGTTGCAGTCAATTATATGAAATCTTGCAGTATCACGTACTCAAAGCCCCTCAAATTTGCTGCAGGAGGTGAGCACTTGTAGCTTCTCTCACTGTTGCATTGTGATGCTTTTGTGGTATTTAATGCTGACATTTTAGCCCTTCCACATTTAATTCCCCCCCCTTCTCCAGACCTCACTGTTGCTTAAAATACCATGGCTAAATTTACTCTAGAGATGTAACATCTCTGTATTAAGACCATTGACAGCCAGGCATCAAGTTTCCCAGTTTCTGCTGAGAAAACTATTTGTGTTGGTGCATCTGCTCGGAGTCCCCTGCTCTGGCTGTGCCTGTTCCGTTGTCACTGTGCTCGCTGCCCCTTCCTCAGAACTTTGGAAGTGATTACTTTTTGCAGTATCAGGGGATCTCCAACATCCAGGGGCCATGTTGCTCAACTCAGTCATTGTCTGGGTGCGCTGACACCCATTTCAGAGACTCCTGACTCCATTTGGTGTGACTGGCGCCCTGATTGAGATCACCTAATTACAATAATTAGGCAGCTCACCTCAGGATATTATGAGAGCAACCCACCCAAACCTAAGTCCATATGGTTTGCAATAGCTAATGAGTCAGTTAATGTGCTATGTCCAGGAGTAATGGACACTCAATATGGATGGCATGGGGACATCATTTACCAACTTCCTGACTGATTAAGGTTTTTCATGTAGACACTTCTTGTAGTTTGCATCTTGTGGTAAGTTCAAAGTATTAAAGGCTTTTACATGTTAAACAGAGCGGAGGAAAACAGCTGAGACTCTTAAAAGGCAGGTAAGAAAATACTCCTCTCTTTAAAGAAAATACAGAAGATTGGAAATCTTGGGAATTTCATCTGAAATATAATACTGGGAATTACTTGTAAAGTGCTGGTAAAGTACAGGAGATGACAATGGCAATAGGTGTGACATCTGCTTTAGTGTAAAGTAGCCTGAATGAATGACTCCCACACTTCTAGAGGGGGCACTTTAGCCTCTGGAATTTGTGTACCCAGTCTCCTTTAACAATCCCCCTGCTACCGATGCCGTGGAATTGAGCCCCAGTTCTGAACTAACCAGATCAGGGCATCAATACAACAAGGGCAAACCTGGCAACAGAAGCACCAAGAGCCCTGAAGCAAGTAAGGGATGTGTGGCTTTTGAATGAGCTACAGAATCTGCCCAGCCAGGGCCAGGATTCCTGTCCCCGAGCCTGTTCCTGCTCTCCTGGTTTTCATGGCTGTTGGGATGAGATGTGACTCCCTGTTCCTGTCACTGTAGCTGGAAAGACAGTCAGACCCTGGCTGTGTTCCTTATCTGTTGGGTGTCAGGGGTTTTCTTGCTCGTGCCTTTAGAAAGCACTTGTTTCTGAGCACTGAAGGAAAAGTGTTTTCCATGTTTACTTTCAGAAATGTGTGAAGAGGTGATATAAGTTTATTGCTCCTCTGGGAATGGCTTGTGTTTGCAGGGAGAGCAGGATGTCTAGTGGCTGGAGCAGAGAGGGGGATCAGGAATGATTTCCCTTATGGGACTAATTCCTGGAGTCCTAATCCTGGCTCTGCTACTGACTGACTTGATACGAATAATTTCATTTTTGTGTCGTTTTATCCATTTGAAGCACTCTGGGTGGCTTGGTTGGAGGCACTGAGATTCTCTGGAATGGGATAAAGAGATTACAGGAACATTAGTAGTAGCACACCAGTGCTTGTGGTCAACAAGAAGCAGTAACTTCTTTTGCAGTGTGTGTGAAAAGGTTTAGAGAAGCCAAGAGGAATTTGGCAAAGCACTCAGGGAGAAGGTGCATATAATCACTTCAGTCTTTCCATTTCTGAGATTAACCACATGAAGTTGTTCAAGAAGGGGAACTCATCTGTCATAGCATTCATTATTCACATATCAATGCTACTTTTTATGTATAAACTTAATTATGATGAGGGGATATATTAAATATGACTCGTTTTACTGCAAGATTGATTTTTTTTCCCCCTGACCTCAGAATAAATATTGATCTTCATGATCTTTAAATGTAGTGCAAAGGTTGTTTTATTAATGGCATATTAATAGAAAGTAGCCCTGACCATGCAATATTAATATATTTGCATTGTTAGTCTCAGATCCCATCCAGAAGGAAGGAGGCAGGGTGCCAATGCCTTCTTTCCCAGAACAGATCAGAAGGCTGTTGATTTTAATGACCGTTAAGACTCCTTTCAGTTTGTTGTTGTGTTTTGGTTTTGGGGTGTGTTTGGGAGTTTTTTCATTAAAAACAGCGGTGAAGTGACAAATCCAGTGTGTGATATGCCTGATAAAATAGTGCTGTGTCATGTGTCCAGCATTCCCAGGAAAGCAAGGCACTGTCCTGGCCTGATGGTGCTCCACTACCCACTGCCATGGGGTCAATTCCATGAGCAGAATCACAGTGGAGAGAAAACATGGGATAATTTGGTGGTTTGGGATTCAGTGTCTGGGGCTCTGATTTCTTCAATAATCAGGCTAGGAATTTTCCTAACAGCTGATTTTTAAAAGCAGTTGTCTTAGTCAAGTGAGGGTTCGCTTCAATTAATTTATTTTTCTCTTCTGATTTGCATTTATAGTGACTCTTGAAAATCCAGGCTTGGAGCTGCTGTTCTAATGGTTGGCTGAACCAAGGCAGGTGTGTTGTTTTTAAATACTCCTCACAGAGGAATTGTATGTGATTTTTTCCTGAAGTCTGCTCTATAAAGAGCAGGGATATGAGATCACACACTGAAATAACCTTTAAATAGTTCCTATAATTCCTGAGAAAACAGTGCCCACTTAGCTAAAGGATATCTTTTATAAACCCTGTGTTATCAGCAGTCTTTCTGTTTAATACATATTTTGAGTGGTTTGTGCCAGGTGACACCAGTCAAGAGGCAAGATGACAACTTCCATTCCATAGTTTATTAGAACCAAAGGAAATATGTGTGTCCAGTATCACACATTGCCATACAGGAAATACTTACAATTAAGAAAGGGCTGTGACATAAGCCACTAAAAATCTGGTAACCTGACTTCAAAACTTTGCAGCTTTAGAACTAATTTTGAAAGAAAGAATAATCACAGTCCATCATGATAACTGGAAAGTGGAATAAAAGGCACTACTGCTTTGCATCGTGCCAAAATAACTTGGTGTCTATCTTTGCTAAGAAAACTAGACAAGAGAAGTGTGATAGAACCAATTCATTTGGACTTCAAGGTGTTTAAAGCAGAATTACATGGGAAACTATTAATTAAGCTGGAGAATGTGTGAGTAAGTGCAAAAAGTAGAAAACAGTGGGCAAGGAGTAATAAACTGAAAGGGGAAATAGCAAATGACAGAGAGGTTACCAGTTTCCAAGGGATCTACCTCAGGACCTGTGTCATTCAGTATTACTGATTCCATGGGCAACAAAACCAAAATAGATGTCTCCTTAACCAATTTGCTGAAGAATAAAGTTGTGAGGCACTGGAGTACTGGTGTAAGAGAAACAAAACAGAATTTCATGATACAAAACTTATGGCTTTGCTTCTTGAAACTGCTGGTATGGAGGAAGAAGAGGAGAATCACAGGATGACCGTGAGCAGGTAACAGGACTTTAAATGTCTGAAGAAAAGTCAGACCTGATTCTAGGTTGTATCAAATCAGATATTTTTATGATGAAATTCAGAATACATTTTTGGTAGTCTTTCACTGAGAATTCACCTTTACAGTCCTGTCCACTCTGTAAGTGTTAAATCACAGAAGTTGTCTCAACCAATGCAGAGGGCAGTGATCACATCCAGTTTTTCTGTGAAAAGCAGAGCTAGATTATGGAGTGGAAGAGCAACTTTTCTGCTGGAGAGCAGTTCTTGTAAGAAACAGATTTGATGAGAAACTGTGAAGAAATTTCTTGCCAGAGGCAGAGTAAGCAGAATTCTGTGGTTTTTCGGATGTCAGGTGTGTCGAGGGGTAGGAGCACACAGAAACCCCTTTGCATAAACAGTAAGTGGTTTATGCAAATTAACTTGATAGTTGGATGGAGAGCTGGGCAGAGAACAGAAACAGGATATTTGTTTTGTACCTTCAGAAAGGTAATAACAAGGCTGAAGGTATTATGATGTGTATTATGGGTAGATATGAAAATATTTTAGGGTATTCAGGGCTAGATTTTGCAATCAGCCCATCTTTCTCTGCGTCATGATGTGAACACCTATTACTTGCATATACTTTCATCCCTTGCACAGGAGAAAAGGGCAAGAACTGATGAGTTTTGAGATAATTTTGGTTTTTCCCCATAGGATTTTCTAGGAAAAGAAGTGATTTTAGCCAATTTAAGCACTGTTATTAGTTTGGTGCTTCCAAAGTGTAGAGATACAATAATGGCTATTCCAGTAAATTAAGACAATGGCATTTAACTGGTGTTCCAGTAACATCCTGGGCTCAGTTTGTCCCAGAAGTTTTCAAGGGAAAATTGGACCTGTTTACTCGTTGCCTTAATATTTTGATGAAAATGTAACTTTTTTGCACTTTTCTGTGACTTTAAAAATTAGTAACTAACTTCCATATTAGGGATATCAACAGCCACAGTTAATGTATGCTACTGCAGAGGGTCCTGTGAATTTGCTTGTTTGTTTGTGTGTCTGCTCTTGGCTCGTCTGCTTCTGGGTGTGATATTTTATTGGAGCACATGATTTAAAGGAGCTGGTTGCCTGCTGGGGTATTTATCCTATATAAATTCCACATTAAATGACAAATTTTAGACCCATCAGATCTGGGCAGAAGACTAAGTCCATCCATTGAAATCGTGTTTGTATCATTACTTTCTAATGAATTCTGTACTACAGCAGGTGTCAAATCATATCTGTTGTTTTGCAATCGAGGACGAATAGAAGATGTATTGCTGTTGCAAATGAATCTAATATGAATCTAATGAGCAGTAATGAGCAACTGTTTTGTCATTATTGAGGCAACCACTGTGATGCTAATAAACTCTCATTTCTGTTCTTTAGAAAAAAGCACTGACCAGGATTTATAACGTGGCCTTAATGTCCCAAAAGCCTGAGGCAAAAGAGAAGAGTGGAACCCCTAAACTGAGCATAATTTAGTAATTTTCTGTGTGGCAGGCTTCTTATTTTCTCTTATTAAACGAAACCTGGTTTAAGTCTTTCAAGCTTTCTTACATTTGAAAGGAAAAAGATGAAGAATGAGTGTCTATTAAGGGAACATAAAGTTAAGGAGATGGGCATTCTGCCTTAATTTTCTTTAACATAAATGCACTAATTCCGTACTTCTACACTTGACAGTGCTTTTGTAGTGATAAAGGCAACTGTGTGCAACTGTTTTAAAAGCAGTCACTTTAAAAGTAACAGGCCATTAAATCAATATAGAACTATAATATATTTTGGGGGAAATATCACAACTCTTTTAATTGAAGCTTCATTTTTTTTTAAAATTTATTTGCATTCTCCATGGGTCCTAAGAGTGCTGAATAAACAGAAATACCTTTGACACAATAGCATCAATAGCTGTACCACATAACTGAAATGTAAACGAGTTCTGACTCCTGTGTGGCTCTGCCTTTCCCTAGTATCAATAATACATGGAATGATACATAAAGCTCTGGGTACACGGTGCTCACAAGTGGAGCACAGGAAAACCAGTCAGCACTGCTTCTCTAAAAGCTAAGTACTATACTTCCATCAAAAAATAATGCTTCTGTGTATACAGTCTTCATGGACTCATCTCTCTGTGCAATAAAGCTGGATGCACTGGAGAGATCATTCCAGTATTTCATTTGGAGCTCTGAACTGTTCTGTGTAGGGTGCAGCTGTTTGCTTTACTACAGTACACTGCAGACTCGCTTTAAGTGCTCAGTGGAGACCGTGTGGCCAATATTTAAGGTATTCTATAGCCACAGCAGTGGCACTGTGAATTCCTGAGCGAGCCAGGGGATGGGCAGTGGGGCACATCACAGCAGCCATCCCTCAGAGCTGCAAATAGAGCATCAGAGGGGGTGTGAAACCAGAAACTGTTCCTTCAGTGCTGGGGCATCCAAAGGACTTTGGGCCCTCTGAGCAGGAGCTCAGTTAGCAACAGTTCTCATTCACTGGCATTCCAGTTCCATGTCCTGCTGCAGGAGGGAGGGGAGCAGAAGTCAGGCTTTCCATCAGTTGTCCTGCCAGTGCTGTGCTGCTGTCAGGATGGGCCATTGCATTCAGCTTCTCCTCCCAGCATCAGGAATACATGGATCAGATTTACTCACCCTTCAGGGACACCACAGGATTGGGTTTCAGCAATGCTTGATGTGCAGAGTTGAAACTCAGCCCAACAGCATCAGTGTTCTAGAACTCACCTTTCTAGATGTATCCACACTCATTCCAAAATTCACATGGCTTCTTTCACTCCTGAGGGAATTAGTTCTCATACTCCTCAACTATTCTGTACCACAAACCAAGGCATGGGTGAGGGGAGACAATCAGGAGCTTTGCTTTGAAATTGTAACCCTGATCTGAACTAAACCCCTGGTGGAGATGCATCCATAGTGTAGAAGAAAAGGTGAAGCAAGAACAGGCCCAAGTCCAAGTCCAAGCATTACTATTAAACTACCACCTTTAGTCAGGAGAGTCTGTGAGTTGCACATGATGTAAAAGGATTGTGATTTAAAGTTTTTGTAAGAAACACCTGATTTCTTTGGGCATTATGGTGTAATGCACTGTATTAATTTCTTCATTGGGGATTTGATTCCTTAGATGATACAGAAATTTTTGTGACATAGCACATCTAATGAGGGCTTTTATACTGGTCAAGGAATTAATTGTACCATACACAGAAGTTACAGTTTGAAGGTGTAAATTGATATTGCATAAAAGTTCAAGACTATTTATATTTCACTTTGGTATCTACAATTTCACAAAATCCTAGAAATCGGCTGAGATCACTACAATTTTTCTGCCTGTATGAGATGGAACCGCCCTGTGTGAGTGTCTGTCCCCGACACTGTCATTACATCACTCCAGTGACCTGCTGTAATTGAGTGGTTCATCCCATCAGGGCTTTATGGAAAGTAGATTGGCATGGGAAGGCATTTGAGGAAATCCCTTAAGGATGTAAATATCACTTGCAGGAATCCAGAGGCATGTCTTTAAGAAAAGAAAAAAGATTTCCTTCCAAGGATCCCAGCCTTCATGTGCTACTGCTTTTTACATAAATAATGAAACAGCTGTTTAGCATAACCACTGAAAGCACTGAAAACACCAAACCCAGCCAGTCTCCAGAGACAGCCTTCCCTTTGCTTATGGCTCTCTCCTCTGTTCTGTTGCCTCCTCGGAGTAAATGTCAACAACAAATTAATCAAGGGGTCATTAAGCTCTAATAATCTATCCCAGTCCATCCCCTTGTTCACATAGAATGGAATCACAGAGTCATTTGGGTTGGAAAAGACCCTTAAGATGGTCAAGTCCAACTGTTAACCCAGCACTGCTGAGGCCACACTAAACCAGGTCCCAGATTCCAAATCTACTCCTCTTTTAAATCCCTCCAGGGATGGTGAATCCATGACTTCCTTAGACAGCCTGTTCCAGTGCTTGACAACCCTTTCATGGAAAAATTTTTTCCTAATATCCAATCCAAACATCCTGTGGTGCAATTTAAGGACGACTCCTCTCGTCCTGTCACTTGTTAGCTGGGAAAAGGGACTCCCCCACCCACGGTTCTCTGCCTGCCTCTGTGGGGCTGGAGCAGGGAAAAAACACACCTTCCAGGCTCCCCTGCTTCCCCCCTGCCTGTGTCCATGCACAGGAAGGCAGTAGATCTTCTCTGTTGTATCCTTCTTTTTAATGTGGCTCACTTCAGCGCCTGGAGGAGTTAATTCTTGGGGAAAGGAAGCTAGAAACCAACTGACACCCTAGGAATTTTGAGGAGAGGTTTTGGTTGGCATGTGCTAAATTTCTGGCAGAGGTGGGCATGAACCATTGTAAGGAGAAAGAAGTAGCTTTAGCTGTACAACAGTTGTGTGCAACGTGGCTTTATGAAGTCATATAGAGTTGTATTTGCATTCTTATGGAACCATTATGAGCTCTACAAGGGCCATGTGTAATCCAGCAAGGATGACCACCTGGATCCCATCCCCTTTGGATTGGGAAGTACAGCCTTGCACTTTTCCTCTGTTAAAGAGCTGACCCTGCTCTTAAGGAGTGAAGGGCACCTGAATCCAAATGAGAGAGACAATATGCATAAAGCAAATGGAGTTACATTCCCTATTCTAATAGGTGGCAGAAAATCCATAAGGAAGGTCTGGGTAAATTTGTCCCCAAGGCAGGTAAAGAAGCAATAATGCAGCCAAGGGGAATGTTACCCACACAGCAGAGCAGCACCAACACTATGGAAGGGCTGTGTGTAAGGGCATTGTATAAGGAGGCCATTCCAGATGGATTTCAAGTCACAGGATTGGGAGAGAGGAAGCAAATCTATACCTCAGCTTTCCAAACATGGCCTGACTTTAAAGTGTCCAGAAACCATTTTGCTTTGCTTTGTGTACTGACCACAAAATATGAATTACAGAAGAGGAGAAAGATTTGCAGGGATCTTGTGAAATTAATTCTTCCTGACAGGCTATAAAAGTAATCTTTGTTTCGAAATAAATTTCTATCAGCTCTTCCATCCCACCAAGTTATGACAGGCCACAAATTCGGCCCCTTTAACTGACTTGGGTGTGGAAATTACAGGGTGAAGTTTTATAGCTTGTGATTATTAGAACAGATGATCACAAAGGCTGTCACAGCCTTCATAGCTCTGGAATTTCTAGACCTTTCAACTGTATTGTTAATCAGATATATGCATTATTTTTAGTTTCATAGCAGTTGTGCTCAGTAGTTTTACATAATTTTGTAATCCAAAAAGAAACCAGTTCAGTCTGTATTAATGCCCTGCAGAAGGCACTTTTCCCCACAACTGGATGAATTAGAATTGCTTAATTTTCACAACACTTTCTTTCCGTTTCTAAGTTCTCAAAGTTTCCCTCAAGCTATCAATGATCTTGTCATTCTGTAGCTCTCATGTGCTTTGTTCCTTGCCTCTTTAGTGAAGTTCCACTGTGGCTTTTAAATCTCTTTTTTTAATAGCTAAATGCACAAGGGAGTGAGGTTCATTTCTAGTTTTTGCAAGTTAGTTATTGTCCTCAGTTTTTCTGCACTGATACAGGCTTAGTTTTTGGCAAAAGGAAGAGCAAGGTAATTCCAAACACACTCCCTGTATTTGATTCCTCACTACTGTGATGCTTTTGTATTTGTCTAATGCAAGGCTTTAATTTCATCACTGTTCTTACTTACTATTATTGCTGCCATAATAATAGCTTTTTAAAAGAAAAATGTTTAAGGGAAGAAAGAGTTTTATGGGTTAGACAAAGAGGTCATTTCTAAACAGGGAAAGCATAAAAGCCACCTTCCTATTGTAGCTGGGGACAAAACAGCCTAATGAGACCATTGCAAGCAATAATCATGGGGATAAAGCCACAGATGAGCCTCTGCAGAAGGTTCTGGTGACAGTCATCCAGCTCCTGATTCCTGCAGGGAAATCCAGGGAACACAAGGCAAAGGACATCCAGTGTAGTAAGTGGAAAAATGGTAATAGATATTTTACATCCCAGGTTTAAAGAGATCGTAGAAAAAGAAGTAAGAGCACCAGGAAAGAACACAATTGCTTGTTCTTTTGGGCAGGAACGCTGGAGACTTCTGTAACTTCAGGGAACTTTGTTTTCAATGCCTGGGATGATTTTTCATTTATTTTCCTGAGGGCTCCCCAAGATGTATTTTTAAGGTGCAATGGATAAACAAAACCTTATTTGCAGTTTCTCTTTCCAACTTTACAGTGAAAGCATTGTAATAAATGCAGAATGCATGCAAAACATCTGTCAGAACCTGACATTATTTCCTCTTTATGGCTCAGAGTGGGCTTTCATTAATTGGTTGTAAAATGAAAATATCAAAAAGCTTGTTCAAAATGCACAGTAAAACCCACAAATGCTTAGAGGGCCATGTTTATAAGGGTGATTTTCATACTGGCATTTGCATGAGTCGAGGAACACAAGCAGATGAAACAGAAACGTAGACAAAGCATTGGAAAGTCCAAGAGTTCCGTGAATTATTCTTCTGCTGTTCTTCAGAGTTTTGTTCTTGTTAGAACAGGCAAGTTTGTTGCATGGTTGTCTTTTATTTTAAAGGAGCTCCTGTGTTAAAATGTGCTGTGAGCTGGTGTGGGAGGGACTGTCCCCAGTGACACATGATGCTCATACACAAGGGCATTTGAGGTTTGGCACTTTTGCAAAAAAAAAAAAAAAACCCAAAGCTTTGTAGTTTATGCATCAATCTACTCACAAGTCCCTTGTCTGCACCAAGCTTTAGAGTCTGGATTATCATAAAAGGGAGGGGGGAAACCTGTTAAAGAACTTGCACTGCTTTGAAAAGGCAGCAGGTGAAAGCAGAGAACCAGCCCGTGCTTTTAGTGGTGTGATCACAGCACTGAAGTCACTCCCAGCCTTTAAAGGTCACCTCAGGTCTCTGCTTCATCGAGGTACCACAGACAATTACTGTGATGACTTAATTAATGAAAATTTGGCAGTGTGAGGTACTAAAAGGAGCCAAACAAACTCACCTGTATCAGTGTTTAGGCTCTGATGAGACTTGCATGTTTTGCAGGTGCCTGTCCAAGTTGTACAACAACCAGTCCTAAGAATGTGCATTTTTTTCCCAGGGTATCTCAATCCGTGTGGGGTTTTGTTTGTTGTAGTTGGGTTTTTGTTTGGTTGCTTTCTTTTTAATAAAAGCATTGATTTCCAAGAGAAGCTCAGGATCATAGCGAAATACCAGATGATCTCTAGATTCCAAGGAATGTGTCTAAAACATATTTGAATGTTATATTTTTATATTTTAATCCATAGAATTGTACCTTGTGTGAGAGACGTGTAGCATTCCAACTCACAACCAAAATAGCTTTTCACAGGTACACTTTAATTTAAATCAAGTGAAAAGTCTTTCAACTATTTTGCTTTCTCCTCTGGTTTTCCCCCCTTGTTAAAATTGTCGTTTAGGGATTATAATTACTAATGATTTGTCATTTTTCTATAATTCTGAACAAATCCACTGAGTAAATTGTAACATACAGAACAGCATATCTAGAATAACTTTAATTTAGTCAAGGTTTGTATAGCATTCTATTAGTGTTATGAAATCTTAGTTCATTAAAGAAAAGGAAGGTTTCCTGCACAACTGATTCTTGCAGAAGGTTTTCAAAGATTCTTCCAAGCAATTCTGTCAACAAGACCTTTGTCATTATACAAAACCATCACAAAATATGGTCCATATCTCTTCTTCTTAAAGTGTTTGGCTCTTCAATTCAGAAGGAAACTCAGCTGAGTCTTGGACACAGTTTTTTTGACAGGATTATCATCCCTGGGGCAGGTGTATTTACAGTCTGGTTCAGTTTTTCATGTTGCAGAATTTTCATTCTTGGAAACTGCCGTGGTGATGGAGCTGTTGTGTGTAATGGCAGCTAAAAATTGCATCCCAAATTCTCTGTGTTTCTGCTGCCTTTAGCCTGCTTTCTGAGAGCTTGGCTTAGAGCATCCTCTTTTATTTTAAAGGTTATTTTTGTGGGCAGTTTTGTTTGAGTCTTGGAGGTGGCTTGGTTGTTTGTTTTGCTTTAAAGAAAAGTTAATTTCTGAAAGCAGTTTATCCATTAGTACTTGTTAGTGTTTCACATGGTAAGCAGTAACCTACAAGCACAGGCTGGAAAGTTAGAATTCTCAAGTTCTAATCCTGGCAGAAGTGTGGGCTGAAGGTGTCCACAGATTCTTGCTGTGTTCAAGTATCTTCTTGTATCTGCTAGACTAAAGAAGGCCTATAAGGACCATGTCATAAACCTTATTACCTGTGTTATGGTCTTAAGGAATTTAAGCCAAAAAAGCGCCAAGCGTTGCCTCCTGTCGCTGGAGCAGAGCTGCAGTGAACCAGGGCTCAGGCTTGGAGCCTCCCCTGAGGAGCAGAGTGACAGCAATGGCACGGGGCAGCTCTGCCCAGGGGTGACACTGCAGCGTGAAGTCCTTAATGTTGTAGAGACACAAAAGGAAAGCCTGACTTTGGGGCTCTTCTGAAATTAGAAAGCAAAACACAAACGTAAACTCAGCTGAACAAAAGCCCAGCCTGTACAAGTGTGTTAGTTCCAGGTTTTGTAAAAAGAAGCTGCTTTGGAGTAAACCTGACCTGACAGTGACCTTCAGAACAGCCTGATCTTCCCAAAGGAGCTTCCTAATTTGTACCTGTAATGAACACATCATCCACACACCCCATTCCTGCATCGGAACACGCCGGGTTTGTTCCATTCTGTGATGAAATACAGATGTATTTCCAGACGCACCAGGAAGCTATTTCTAAATCATCTCTTGCCCCACTGCTGACTAAATAAAGTGATTCCAGGCTTTCAAGATTTAAACCAGGTTCCTCTCTAAGCAGTTGTTGAGGGTTGCTTTACAGTCCCTGTGACCGCAGAGAGAGTCCTGCTATTTCCCAGGATCCTTGCCCAGCACATGCAGAAAATTACCAAGTTAATAGCTCACACTAACCATTTTCTCCCACAGCTTTCAGAAGCTTTACTCTGTGCTGCAGTGTGCACAGTCCTCACGCTGACAGAAGAGCTGAAGCCTGTCCCTTTCTAACCATATGGTCCTCGTGTTCTTCCTAGCAAGGCAAAAAACCCTCTTCCATATGCTTGTTTCCCTGGGCCGGCCTTTAAAAAGCTCAGGGAATGGAGCCACAACACCTCTGAAGGGAAAACTGGGACTAACTTCCCCTGTGGGTAGTTACCTAGAGCAACAAATTTCGGTGTTAGCAGAGGCTTCTGGCTCTGTGAGCTGTTGTGGCTGTGCAGAAATGTGTGGGTGACTTCTCCAGCCATCGTGTCAGGGGCTGACTGCTGATCATCCCATTCTCGTTCTTTTTCCTTCCTTCTCCCTTCAGACACAGACTGCCTGAGCCACCCAGCTGCAGTGAAGTGCCTGATGAGAACTTCTTTATGTTAAAATAAGAGAGAAAATAGCTTTCAGTATTTTTGATATTTAATGAATGTTTATGTGTCTCACCAATGCTGACAGAAATACCTGGAGCATCACCCAGGTGGCTGCATAGCAGCCTCTCCTCCTTTCCCACCATTTAGGTCCTGCTTTTATGAGCAGTGTTGCAAGAGGAACTGGAAAGATCCTCTGTTTCCAATACTGACTCTGTGCATTTGAATGGTGCTTCATTTTGAAGTCCTGGACTCCATCCCCTTCAGCTACAACCTTTCTTATGGAAAAATCCCTTTGCTCTGTGTAAAATCACCAACCATGACCCTTCTCAGGGCTGTGGCTGGGCATTGGTGTATTTTGGCTAGATTGGAAAAGCAAATTAGTTCTCATGGAGTGTCTAAGCCAGATCTTCTAAACTGCTGCAAAGGGAGTTTAAAAGTTTCTTTCAGGAGTAGCAAGACTCTCTTCTCTCTCTCTCTCTGGCAGCAAGAGGAGCAGGAGGGTGATTTTTCCTGACCTAAATCCATGTTTATTCTGTGCCATTCCTCTGTGGCTCCCCATTCTGGGATAGAGCAATAGCAGACAGTTTTCATGGCTCTGGTGACCTTCCTGATGCCTTTTGGCTTTCCAGAATCATTTGGCCTTATGTGGATGATGGTGATGAAAGGTTAGAAGAGTTAAGACACTGAACTTAAAAAAGACAAAACTTAAAAGGAGTGAATTTATGGCTTGGTAAGCTTTTATTTTGCCTGAATTTTATGTGATACATCAGGGAAATACATGAATGAAATATTAAAAATCTAATTAGGACAAATCCAAAAGGTTATATAATGATTTTCACTGTTCTCTGGAACAGTGACAGAAAAAGTCACACTTACAATAAGTGATACCCATATCAAGAGTTCTTAGACTAAACACTGTACAAGCACAAACTCAACTGACCCATTTTTGGTGCTGGCAAAGTTTCCTCTGGGAAAATTCCTTTTGGGGTACTTTCTCTTCAAGTACTGTTTTCACCTGAAATTCTAAGTTAATTCAGCCCCACCACACTGACAGTTTGGGGATCTTTTAAACCACTGTTTGGAACTTTTTACTGATTAAAGCAGATACACAGACACCCTATTTCACATATATAAGAATGTACAAACTGTTTTTGAGGGTTTTTTTTTGTGTGGTAGCATTACAGGCATGTAAAGGTGGAAAAGGAGGGGCCTATGACTCTTTCAAACTGCCAGTTCCAAAGCTCTCAATAAAAACAAACTGATCCCATTGCAGGGAGCACAAATGAGCTCTTCCTTTTATATACACAGGGACAGGCACAAGTTTAAGACTTTTTGAGCTTAAACAACATTAAAGCTCAAGTCTCCTTCCCCCGATGAGCTGAGACAGCCCCTCAGCAAATTGTTGCAGGGAAATAACTCAGCGTCTGGTCATCAGCTCCACCATATTTTCCTCACAACACCATCAGCAAGCAGATGCTTTGTGTAATCAGAAATTCCTGCTTACTAACAGAGAAATCACAAATATGACACATTGCCCAACATTTGGGTGTTGTGTTTTTTTTTTTTTCATTGTGGGATGGCTACAGGAATTTTAAATATGCAGTATAAAAGTAGTGAGGGAGTCTGTCTTCTGTAACTTTCCTAAAAACATTGAGTCTCCTCAGTCACAATTTCTAGGCCCTTTCTCTTGTCTCATTGAGCCAATATCCCTTTAGAAATAAAGTAATAAATCCCTTTTTTTTTTGGAACCTGATGACTTTTTATTAGCCTACTGCTGTGGCCTTGTTCCCTGAGTCTTTATCCAAGTCATTTGTGAGGTCTGGCCAACCCACCCTAGAGAGTTTTCTCTCTAGGCAGCTATCTTATTTTGGATATCCTGGTTTTCACTGATTTAAAATTCTGTTCCTTTCCTGTGGATAGGACATACTTTTGGACAGCCATCCTTTCTTTCCAGAGGAACAGGATTTCCCCAGGACCTGAACCAGCTGTGGAGGAGCCTCTGAATCACATTTAAGAGAGCAGAAAAAGAGCATTAGAGTTGTTCATCCCCTTCCTCCTTTATCTCCTCAAGTTCTTTGCAGTCTTGTGACCTTCCCTCATTGGTTTCCCTGGCCTTCAAAGCAAGAATTCGTGTGTGTAACTTGCTTTTTAAAAAATATTTTAATTGTATTTACCCCACGTGATAAAATATGTCTTTGTTGTCGAAGGTTTTTGCATCACTGACAATACCAACCCAGCTGGTTTTCAGAATTCCTTTGCAGGATCAAGGGAAAACTGCCACCAGGCACAGAGTAGGTTAATTTTATACATCCTCTTGTACCCTCCAACTCATTTTAAAGCTGGTCAGTAAGGTGGAAGCCACTCTTGATTTCAGAATCCTGATATGTTCTGTAATCTCTCAGGGCTGGGAATTAGACACTGACCTCCTCAGGATGCCAAATGCTGAATGTTAAGAACATCTAAACATTGTATAAAGCTGTGGTTTGACCCACTAAGGATATGCAAGAATAGAAAAACCAGTTTATCAGCATTTTATCACTCAGGAAAAGCTGTTTTTTCAGGCATATCTTGAAAAGCCCAGGCAAATGTGCCCCTAAGCCTGTGAGTGTAACCTCGCCTGGGATGCCCGGGAACACACCAAATTTCAAGGCAATTTGAGCGAGTGTGTGGATTTTAGAGCACTTACAGTGTCGACCTTTAAACAGAAATAGGTACTCAACCTTGGAGAGCCTGCACTGCCTGATAATTAACAGGAGGATTTAGTTTTTAAATTGTATTGTGGGGCTGTAAAACTCTTTGTTGATATTATTAAAATGGAATTTTGGAGGTGTGTCAGATTTAGATTTTGCTCTTACAGATTCTAATGAATAACACTGCTTGGAATATGTCAGAGCAGGGCTCTCCTTGAGGGTCTGTACCTCCTGTATAAGCACAAAAGAATATTGTGGCATTAACTACAAATGTTGAGATTGTTGTCACACACCCCACAGCTGGTCAGATGTTGCTGTGTTGTGGTTCCAGTGAGATCAGGTCCTTACAGTGGTAAATAATGCAAAATAACCCCAAAACAGTAAAAAACAGAAGTAAAAAGGCAGTATAGATAAAAAGATAATGTAACAGGAAAAACAGAAACAGAGGTAGAAAAAGAAAGTTCCTTTCATCCCTGAGCACCTCAGCACCTTTCCATGGACATACACGTGTACTCTGAAGTCAGAAATCTTCATTTATTTAATGATATTCGAGCAGTAATCATAAATCTTTCTTTCACATATCTCAGTCCAGTTTCAAGCTTTCCTAAGCTTGATAACATGTTTAGCAATGCTTCTTTTATCCTTCTTGATGTCACCAATCTTGGATAGCCAGCTGGATTCTGTGGTCTTTCCAAGCGTGTTCTGGTTGGAGTCCAAGCTGGAAGGAAAGACTTCTAAAGCAGTAGGATGTTTTCTCAGATTCTGGAGACAGACTTGCAGTTGGTGTAAGTGGCCATAAAATTTCTTTTCTGTCACCTACTTATGTCTTTTTTTGTTGCCAATTCATCTGCAAAACCCTCTTCTCGTGGAGAGTGCAATGTGCTTGTGCTGAAGATGGTTTCGCTCATGTGAAACTGCCCTTTCCAGGAGGAAGTCCAAGTTCTTCATCCACAATGTTTATTTTTTCTTGCCTGTCATTAATACAAATGTGAGAGGGACCCATCCCAGACCCTCCTGGCTCCCCAGTAGGTAGGAAAACCCCAGGTTGGAATGTGTCAAGTGTCTGTCATCACCCTTTGCTTGCAGACCTTCAAGCAGCATCTTCCTCTCCCTCTGGCAGAGTGTCTCCTACAAGCTATCCTGAAAAATTAATATCTAGTTCCTTGGACAGGGGGACTGTGACATAGATACATTGAATAATTCTGTCAAGGGCTTTTTGTGTGCCATTTTTCTGAATGTGTTGATACAAGAATCATAAATATAGTCTGGCCTGCTTTTGCTTTTTTAGAATCCTCACTGCTTGTTGTTCAGCATTTTCATCATAAATTCCTGTGCCTTGAGTGGTTATTGAAGATGAAAATGTGGATTCAGAGCTGCACAGGTAATGTCACAAGTCTTCAAGTGTACGTGTGAGTGTATGCAACGATCTGTGCACACACACATAAAAATCAAACTTCTGATTTGATTTTATCTGCCTAATGTTCCTCAGTTCACCACCAGAAACAGTAACAAAGCAGTGGAAAGGAAGTGGTGTCTGCCCTGCTTCCTCCAGGGAGAGTTCACTGTTCCCAAACAAAAGGGGCAGGTTTTCATCCATTAGAGGAAGTAAATGTAAACTGAGCAAGATACATTTACATGCTTTAATTGAAATAATACACATTAAAAACTAATGGAAATATAGTTAATATTTTAAAGTAGTTAATAGTATAAATAATTTACCTGAATTCACAGGCAGATTTCAATGTGAAAATTGCCAAGCCTCAGTGACTCGAATATTTTTTCTTTCTTAGTTGTTCTCTGCATGTCTTAGAAGATTTCCTTAGCTTGAAAAGAGCTGTGGAAGGAAAAACCCTTCAGCCTGTTGGCCTGACATTGGAGACACAAATTTGAATATCACATCAGACAAGTTCACTTCTTACTGGTCTGTCACCCCTGGCAAGTTCTTTGTCTTCTAAAATGTAGGTGTTTTGGGATGTGGAAAATTACCTTGTCTGTACTTTTCATGGCCATGTGGTATTAAAAGACAGTAAAAGTAGACAACTAACAAGGGAACATCTTTACAAGAGGGCAAAGAAGCATTTAGACCTGTGGGAGATGACTCTTTCCCCCTCTCTCTTTTTTCCCTGCACACACACACACACAGCCCAGGCCGTGAGTGATCAATGCTTTGCCGGGCCGGGCTCCTGCTGCACTCACCAGCTTCTAACAAAGCAGCTGCTTCCGTGGGCTCCTGGAGCAGCTCCTCAGGACAGGGCAACATCCTCCCAAACCCAGGCTTTGTTTGCATCCCGACTGCAACAGCACACGAGGGGGAAATGGGAATTCAGAGCTGCCAGCTACACTATCTCCGCTATCAGCTCACCAATAAGGCCCAGTACAGACCCGCAGAGCCTCTGGATAAATTGTATTTTCCAAGGGTTAATTAAGCTGTCTTGAGCTTCTGCATGAAGGGGAACAAACTGGCACTTGCAGCGTTTTCTGAAACCTGCTGTCGACATTGCAGTCCCTGCTGCTTTTAGCTGTATCGATCCGCTGCCTGACCTGTGAAATCCTTGATGGCTGCTAACACTGGAAGCTTACTGGAGCTTTCCAAGGGAGCTTCAGGACAGCTTGTGTAGTCAAGTACAATTACCTGTCCCTCCAGGAGAGCCAATTAGTTCACAAAGAGCTGGAGCAGAACAAATGTTTTGTGTGTGATTTAGAATCTTTAAAAAAAAAAAAAAAGGGCTTTGTTCTGTCTCATTCTTTTGTTTCTAATTTTATGATTATTGCTCCGCTCATGACAATCCGCACCGCGTTTCCTTACGTGTCTCATCAAGGACTACTTGGGCATGAGAAAACAGATTTACAGTTATTATTTTTCCGACAGAAAAAAGCCTCATGTGCGATGCAAAAAGCCAGCCTTAGCCATTTTAAATACCATGGACCTAAAAGTAGAATGCTCACATACTGGATATTTTCAGAGCCGTAGATTAATGTGTTTAAAACACGCAGCATATGCAGATATTTGTGCTGTAGTTTTTATAGCACATATATACATATATGTATATATAGTTATATACAGATCTCACTTTAAATTCTGGGGCTTGATTTGCTGGGAGTGAAAAGGCAGCAACTGTTGTACCAAAAAACAGACCATAAAAAGAGTGGAAATTAAAGAGATCACCGTCTATAATATAACCCACTTAACGCAATATTTATAACTTTTAAAAATAAAAATTAAAGACAGGGAGCCAAAATTTTGTCTCTGTTACTCTGAAGAATGGTACTATTTGGCTCGGGTTCTCTGGGGCTAAAAGAGCAGCACTGGCTTGGGAACAAACTTCTTCGATTAATCTGAACTAATAATTCAAATAAGTAAGGACCCAATAATTTAAGTGGTCAGTTACAGTGGACCGATTCCAAACTCTGCAATGTTCTACATATAAATCAGAATACAGCAAAGGTGGTTGCTGTAGGAAAACATGGAATGTCATCAGAGGTGTCCTGAGGTCAGTGATGATGAGTTTTGTAGGAATTGCACAGCTCAGCCCGTTGCTGAAAATGAAATCCTTGGGGGTCTTGATTTTTTGGGGAGCTTGGTTGTTTGTTTTTAATCTTCCTTTAGAAGAGTGGTAGAGAGTAGTTGGGCAGATAACTGTAACTTTAATTGTAACTTCTTTTTCCTACCAAAATAAATGGTAAAAAATCCTTACCTTTTATTAACCGGAGTAAATTATAATGTAATTTATGTTAGAAAATTGGGAGCAATTAAATTCCCAGCTGAAGAAAACTCTTGAGTCAGTCCGTATGCGTAAGAAAAAAGGCTTCCATGCTCCTGTACTGGTGAGGACTTTGTGAGAGCTGGAGTTTACAACCTTTCCCTAAAGCACGAGCTTATGCAGGAGGTGGCTGTTGTTTACTCACTTCCAGAGTTTTTTTTATTGTCACCCTGAATGTCACCAAATCATAGGCATCAATTTGGGGGGAAAAATATAAGTTTGGGCTCAAGTGTTTTTATGAGCTCCTTTTCATCAGGGATAGAGCAAGTTCCCACAACTAATTCAGCCTCTGCTCTGATCAAATGGTTGGTGAGGGAAGGAACCACATGACCAAAGCTTGTCTGGCCTCCACTGAGTTGCCAACACACTGCACCAAGTGTCAACAAGTGCCTGTTCCCCTCTGCATTCTGTGCTCTTGTGGTAACACTGCTGAGCTATAAAGCCATCAATTATTTATTTGGGAAGCGTTGCAAGTGTGAGTGGCATTTCTGGAACCTGCAGCTTCACAATTAAGAAATAAAGCAATTTCTTCTACTGTCAGTGGCCTGTATCTCTGCTTGCTGAGCTGCATGCTGGGCAGCCAGAGGAGGAATTGTAGGGGCACAATGCCATGGATTTGCTTTGCTGGTGTAATTACTTGGCAGCATTGTCAATATTATCTACCTCACTTAGCAAAAAAGGGATATTACTGTGAAAATCTCAACAATTATATTAAAGGAAGCCTTACTCAGAAAGCATCAGAAATTGTATTGCAGCAAGCCTGCAGAACAATTGCTTTCCTTGGATTTCTCCCTCTCTTCCTTGCTGCTTTATCCAGAAAAAAAAACATGATGTGGTGGGCAGAAGTAAGGGGTGAGTGTTAACCACCACAATAGCTGCAGCATTCCTGGCAAGACAGTGATTTTTGTCCTTTGGGTCGGGGTGAAGCCCAGCACAGCAGCACTTTCAAACTGACTTAGAGGAGGAGAAGCTGCAGAGGAGATGGGCTTGGGAAGGGTCAGCAAAAACAAAGTGCTGAGGTGTAATTGTGTGGGGGAGGGAAATGTTTACCATGGTGGTGGTACCAAATATTCTTGATAGCAACAGTCAGGGTCCAATTCTGGAGGCTCGTTTGTGCCTCTTTAGGTTTCTGACTCACATCTCCCTCACAGAAGGGCAACTCGTTAAGGAAAGATAAGAAGCAATTCTTACCATCAAAATCTAGCAAATATTCACTGATTAGGTTTTGCCCCTTGATGCCAGAGCAGGCTCAGATCTTTGGGTCAGGAAAATTTAGGCACTGGCTGCGTGCAGGAGGAGCTGGCAGTGGGCCAGGAGAAGCGTCAAAAGCATGGGCAGAAATGGTTTCTGGGGCTTCCAGGTGCAAAAGGCACCTTTTGTACTGGGACAGTCACTCAAGAAGATGCCACATTCCTGTGAAGTGGAGCCTTTGCCTGGCTACGCCGTGGATTGAAGGATTCTGGTACTGAGAGGTGCAAAAAGTCAAATTTGGGTTGGTTGAGTGACAGAGGCCTTTTGGGAAATTCTCGTTCCCACACCAAGTGGTTGGAAATCAGCAGCAGAGTGGCCTGGAGCCTGAGCACTTCATCTTTTGGACTCTTTTTTTTCCATTCCTTTTTCCCCCAGACTGGGTTTCTCCCTGCAGGTCATACTTTCTTCTTCTATCGTTTAAGCAGTTCAGTCATCTTTTTATTCTTTTACTACAAGCAAGACACAGAAAAAAACAACCAACCCCAAACTTCTGTTTTTCTGTAATTGCAGCAGCAACTTTCATTTGAATATTTCAGCTGACTGAGGAAATTTGACTGAATAGCTCTCGTGGAAGAAAAGTATCTGTGCTCCACAGTTCAGTGAGCTACTGAAGTGGTGCCTGGGGGATGTCCTGTCCACTGGTATTAAATTTGTAAAGCCTGGCACTACAGAACCACGTGCAGCTAAGTTAGAAAGAAAAAGCCCAGTTAAGGTGTAAGTGTAATATAAGCCGGGATGTTTATTAATTAAACATTTCTGTTCATTCCTCAGCATTAAAATTGTTAGAGCTTTTCAACTGCAGGGAATACTTCATTTCACTTATCCACAGTAATCATGAGCTTCCTGGCCAGAGAGGTGGTCACAAAAAAACCCCCAAACTTAATGTGAAGTCTACAGTGTCCCTACCCACTGCTGCAGCTCTCCAATGCTTTTTATAAAAAAAAAAAAAAAAAGGTTTTGGGCAGATTATCACCCTTCTCCCAACATCTGTGAGACAGCACTGTCCACAGAACACTTGGGCTTTAATTGTCTGCAACGCCTGTCTGGAAATGAACCTTCTCAAAGCGAGCTGGAATCTTCCCTTTTCAATGTAAGCAACATTTTTATGTTCTCAAGGAAAAAAAAAATCCCCCAGCATTGTGAGGAGTGCTGTGTTCCACTTTATGAACCCTGAGGTAATGGCTCTGCTCAAGGGTGTGCAGGAGCCTGTTAGTGCCTGGGAAGACATTTGGTACCGATTGACTGGGAACTAAAGCATCGTTTTCCCTCTCATCCCAGCATCAGGATAATATTCCATTGGAGCCCCTGGTTTGATTGATACATCTCAGCAGCAGGACACTTAGGCTTTTATGTCAGAAAATGAAAATGAAATATTTTCTGTCGCTGAGCACAACAGCCTGGCACGCAGTAGTTAAAATCCAATGAAGTTCCAATCAATCCTGTAGTTACTAAAATACCTAGAATGTTGCATTTTTGTTCTTCCAGGAAAATGCCATAAAGTTAAAATGGTGACTAGTCAGTATTTGGTCTTTTAAGGCTCTAAAATTTCCCAGCCTGCCAAGCTGCTAAATATAGACAAGCAGTTGCATAAAAAGCAGCTTGGAATATACAATATCCAACTCACCCTTTCTGCAAACTAAAAACTCTGTATTTTACAAGCATATTTGACCTGCTGATAGTCAGACAGATACATTTTGCCCCTTACTCAGCTAGGGCATCAAGTTCTAAAAAGCCCTTCCTAAAAATTCTAATAATCTAGAAAATATTTAACTTGAATAAATCCCCTCAGCATTGGGATAATCTTGGATTTTTTTAAAGCAAAAAAAAAAAAAAAAGTAAAGGTTGTTTCAACTTTTTATATGAACTGCCTGTCTTGACAAGTTCTTAACTTCATTATATTGTGCCTCATTAGTACTTTAAAACCTGCTGAAGCTAAACTGCATCTTACTTGCCTATTAGTTCAACCTTAGGCCCATCAGCAGAGCATTACCCAATGTCTTGGGAACAATTAAGGCAATGCCTTCCCTACCAAACAGTTCCTAAGTGGACAAAACATATTTAACAGTAGAGTTTGTGGCACATGGAATGGAAATGCAATGAAAGCTACTGGGAATATGCATTAATCCTAATGCTGAACAAGTTCCTAATAACTCACTTGAAACTCCTGGGGATATAGTATCAAGTATGTACTCTCTAAATGCTACTAATGAAACATTTACAGTCTGCAGTGATAAAAGGGAAATAGAGGAGTCTGTGGCCAGTTAAAGGGCTTCTTGAACAACACCCAGAATGCAAACGTAAGATGTATGTGATTATTGATCTTTTCAGCAGAAAGACTTTATGAATAATATTCATACCATACCATTAGAAGCTAAAGTAGCCTGGGAATGAAGCATCAGCAGGAGAGCAATTGATGGATTTAGACAGGTCAGACAATGTCATTCTGAAAGCAGCTAATCAATATGGACAAATGTGTCAGAAAGGTGATTTGAAAAATGACTTTATAATAAGGGAAGGAAAAAAAGGCAGGTTCCTTAGGTCCCCAATTTTTCCTCCCTCAGAATTGCATATTATTGAAACAAGGTTGTTAACTGTTTCACATTTCCACAAGCAGCAAAAAGAAAAAAAATTAAACTAAAAAACCCCCCAAGGACAAAGCTCCAGTTTCACCCACTGACAAGAAGTGACTGGGCTGAGCCCTGGGGAGTTTTGCCCAGTGCAGCCACCGTGGTGTCCCTGCTGCCCAATTTTCAGCTGGGCCACACGTTATCCCACCTCCTGCTGAATCCTCTCTGAAGCTGCAAACTTACCTCCAGGATCTGGGCGGCATTTTGTTGGAAAGGGTTGTTCCAGCACTCCTGAGGAGGCACAGCTTCCTGAGCTGGGTTCTTTTTGGTCCGATGGCTTTACCTTGCTGGCCTGGGGAGCTTTGTTCTCATTCCAGCGGTGCAAAGCGGTCAGAGAGATGTGCTTGGTTTCCAGTTGGACGTTTTCAGGAGCCAACTGCCAGCCTTTGGATATTGTTAAGCTTTTGTCTTCTAAATTAAGAAGTGCACATCCCACTGAAGTGTGATGTTCTTTGCTCCTGCAGTTCCCCATGGCCCATCAGCTGCCTGAACAGCACCTGCTTGTCAGGGCTTGTTTGATTCCAGACTCTGTTGGCCAAACTTCTGCACTGGCACCTCTTTTCTCCAAACCCCAAAGAACATCCAGTGATGTTCTCACTATGTTGAAGGCTCCAGGTTAATGCTGAGAAACCCTTTCTACTTCTGACAAAAATTTCCTCTGTGACCTATTGGACAAGTAGCCAAACCTGTCCTTTGCTACCATTTCCACCTCAGTAAAATAAGTAGAAATGTACTTCACCACTTGAGAAGTTCATACTTACAAACTCCCCTGAGACATTCCAATGGAAGGAGTAAGAGAAAAGGTTTTAAGTACTTGGTGGATTGTTGTTATTCCTGCTTTTGTCAAAAACATGGCTACCTTCAATTTATTTAAATCTCAAAAGTAGGGAAAGTAAGCCATTGAAAAGCAAGGGATGTGGAAGTTTGGCACCAGTTCCTTGTTGCTTTTAGGCCCTGCTGTGTCAGAAGGCACAGTTAACTGCTTCAGCCCCTCTCAAATTCTTCTCTATCATCCTTCCCTGTGTGACTCCCCTCTCTTTGATCCAGTAGTTAATTGTGTCAGCTGAGGGATGATGTTTTCTTCCCCAGAATGGCCTTTCTTTTTTGAGGCCCATCTGTGCCATGTCACCTGAGCTGGAGTTTTGGTTTCAATATCCTGGAAGTATTGTACCGCATCCAAGATGACTCTCCCCGTGTCCCTGGAAGAAGGAATACTGACTTGGGTATCATCAGTAACCTCTTGACAGAGTTTTTATTACCCTTTGCAAACATTCCCATGTCAGGACTGGGGATGAATGTGATGAGGATGAATGTGGTCCCTTCCATGCCTGCAGGAACGAGGGCTCTGGGGGAAGGTTGTCCATTGCCGCCCTCTGGGCCTTCCAGGGAGGAATGAATGGAGCCATTGTAGCGTGGTGCCATCTGGAAGCAATCGAGGCAGGGAAAAGAATGAGGAACAATGCAGGCACATCCAATATTCCCTGGCTTGTTTAGGTGCTGCGTCAAGAGGTGGCAAATGCATTGCAGTGTGAAAAATAACCGGGGGCTGGGAAGTGCAGTCGGGATTATTCACTAAGCAGGACATTTCCACAGCTGCTGAGGAGGAGGAGGGCTTTGCAGGTTGCAGTGGGGCAAAGTAAACAGAACTCAGCCAAGCCTTAATGTATGGGAATGCTGGTGCCACTGTACTTAGAGGAGTGGAGATTTGCTCAAAGCTTTCCTTTTGCTGCTGGTTACAGGTTTATTAGACATGGACTTGTTTGCTCAGTGCTGACTCTTGGTTTAAGGACTGAACAGATTTACCTGTGGTGAGGTGCAGCTCAGGCATGGCCTTGATGTCAGCCTGGAGAGCAGACCTTTAGCTCTGGAGCTAAACCTGGGACAGTCACAGAGCTCATAACCAGAACCTGATCCCTTCCCCTCCTCTTCTTCTCTCCTTCCCTCCTGATGACAGAGTTCCAGAGGTTTGGCATCAAGGTTCCTGTTTCTCCTGTTACTGTTGGTAATTATTTAAATAACACAAACTCCCCAGAACGTGCATTACGAGAACGTCAGTTGTTAGTTCTGTGATCAGGTTCAGAGGAAAAGCCTTCAGGAATATCAGTTTTTCCTTCCCTCCACAGTCCTGCCTCTTTGGCTGGGGTGCTCACAGCAATTCCCACTGGTAGCAGTAGATATTGAATAGGGGGTTTTCTCTCCCCCTGACGCTGCTCCAGCAGCGCGAGGTCAGTGCTGCTTTCCCTCTGGTGTTCCCACCTCAGGAGAATAACAGTGTTGAACTGCAATCCCCAGTGTTTAGAGCCACCAAGTCCCCACTCCTGAAGCTCCTCTTTGCTCCTGAGAACAAAACCATATTCTCCACAGTGCAACGTGCCCGTGCTATTAACCCTGGCACCCACTGACCCCCCGGCCCCATCTGCCAACCCAGACCTGGAGTCTGTTTACAAATCCTACTGATGCTCCCAGGAACGCTGGGGTGTAAAACAACAGTTTGCCTTGAATGCATTTTGATTTTTCAGAACAGTTTTATCTTGAAAGCAATCCTGTAAAGCCTTATCAAGCAAAGCCCTGGCTCCACTGTCGCCGTTTGCTGAATTAAACAGCGCCAAACATTTAACATTCTAAATGAATTAGGCTGGGAGATGTGAAGAAAGCTGAGCTTTAAGATGAAATGTAGGACAAACTCAAAAGGATGTTTTGCCTGTTTCATTCAGCATTAGTATCTTGCCCATAGGCCTTCCTTTGAAATAATCTGTGAACATGGTTCCCATATAATTAGCTGAGCAGTGAGTTAGGTGTTTAAAAATATTTTTTCAGGTGCTTTTTTGTATTCATGATAGCTTCTCAACACCAAAAATCAATCTCAATCAAAGCTGCTACCGAGTTTATCATAAATTATCATGAAAAGGTTTTCTACTGAGTAGATGGTTAATTACTATCTAATTTGAATAATTTTGCATATTAATGAGAAATGAATGAAAATCATTTTTAGATTTTTAACTTCAGCTGAGAAACCCATGGAGATAATGGCCCCCTTTTAAGATGCATGTGATCCTCTTACTAAAGGAGACTGAGAATTTTTTTTCATTTACCAACTTGTTTTAAATTGATTAATGGATTAGTGTTTTTGTCATTAATAAACTATATCCAAATGAAAGACAAGTTCATTATTTGACTGCGTGGCCTTATATCTGCTGCCAGGAAAGAAAAAAAGTGACTGACTGAAAACAGATTAAGGCTTTGCTTCGGGAGGATGGAGCCTGGCACAATCCTTTGTAAATGCCAGAACGCTGGAAAACGGGGAAGTTACGCAGGGCTGGTTGGAGGAAGGGAGCAATTCCTGTGCTCTGGTATGTGACACATGGAAAGGTATCCCAAATTTGGGAAGGTAACCCAAACATGGAAAGGTAACCTAAACATGGAAAGGTATCCCAAACACAACCCCCTTTCTTCTCCTCAGCCCCCACAGCTGACTGTGAGTGGGCGAGAGCTCTGCCTCTGGAAAATGGGGGGGCAGCCTTTGTGCTTCCAGTGGGAAGGACCAGAGGAGAGCTCACTCAGCTCGTTGGGAGCTCACTCAGCTTGCTGGGAGCTCACTCAGAATTCCTCTGCCTTCAGGCTTCCTTGAGCACCAGTTTGCAGGGAAATTATCTGAATTATTGTTGCCTCACTGAATCAAACCAGTTCAGCATCTGCAGCAAGAGGCTTGAGACCCGAAATACAGATTGGCACAGCAATGGGACTGTAAGGCCATTGGGAGCTGGGACCTGTAAATGACATCTGGAAAAGCTCCTGGATTTTCTGTTGTCCTTTCCTGTGGCCTTTAGGAGGGGCCAGGCTCTTTGCAGAGTGCCTGGAACAAACAGCCCCAATTCACAGTTGTGTGGTTCTCTGCCTACTGCAGCCACATGAACAGTAAATAAGGATAAAATACACCACTGTATGAAACCACACACTTGTTCAGGGATGTTAACATTGCATCTATCAGGATTTGGGTTTCTGGGATTCTTCCCTGCTGATTTTCAACCACGCAGTGTTTATAATATGAGCAAAAGGAACTTGCAATGAAAGTGAAGGGTTGTGTGTTAAAAACGAGTATACAGTGTGCTCTTAGAATAAATAATTCATTGCCAGAAGATATCGGGGAAGCCTAAGGAGTGGCATTTATATAAATATAACAAGACTATCCAGATTTCTAATGGCAAATATTTAAAGACAGGAGGAAAAAATTTTGTAGGGAAATAAACCATCCTGCTTCAAAGCATATGCCAGACATTACCTAACTGAGCTGGGGAGAAGGGCACGTGCTCATTGCAGGAGGTGTCTGACTGCTCCTCTGCCTGCAGCAACTGGGGAGAGATAACCTTTGTCCAGAACAGAGTAGGAAATCTTAAGCACACCAAACCCGTGATCTGCCCAGTCATGCATATTTTTGTTTAATTAGTTTTCTTTACTTTGATAAATGGAAAGGAAAAATTACAGAATCACAGAGTCTTTGAGGTTGGAAAAGACCTCAAGATCATCAAATCCTGATCACCACCTCATCAACTAGACCAGGGCACTGAGTGCCATGTCCAGTTGTTTCTTGGACACAAGAATTTTATGCATTTATTGACAAGCATTCTATAATAATTCTATAATCCTGGGGCTCTTTAGGGCTGTGATCCTTAGTCCTGATTGCAAGGCAAGTGGTGCCATGTTTGGTGGGAATCTGAACTTTTCTGGGAAGAGGCTTCTTAAAATAAAATGTTGTGATTGCCCAATCTGCTCAAAATAAGAGGTTGGAATTCTCGAGGTGGAACAGGGTATTTAGCACACAGTTTCCATTCTGGATAATGATGAACATACAGGTCAATCTGCTTAAAGGTTTGGAAGGTATAGATTAATGTGAAGTGCACCCCAGACTGTAGGGAGGTGATAGACTATTTGGAAGTTCTGCCACTGAAGGATCTCATGAACCATTTTATTTTCAGGTTTTCTGGTTTCTTGCACTGTAGAGGAGACTCTACAGCTTTTACATTTTCTGGTGGCTAAAGTATTTACCATCATCAGAAGCATCAGCAGAAGGTCAGACTGACTGCATGAGATTGTGTGAATGTTTTTGCAGCTTTCATTAGCAAAATTATTTTAATTAGTGAAGACCAAAGTAATTGAAGGAGAAGGTCATTTTATTTGTTTGGGATCAATGCCTCTACCACCAGCCTGGTAGAATAGATATTTCCAGTTGTGAGGACTAATTCTGACCTGGTGTAAATCAAGAATAACTCCACTGAGGCAAAATAGAGCCCCTCCACTATGACACTTGAGTCCTAAACCCTGCTTTGGTGGTGAAGAGTGCAGCTGGGGGTCTATCTACATTTGATCCTTTCCAGAAGTACTTTGTCTTTCCAATAGTCTGTGGACTAATTAGATTTATAGGATCATCTACAGAAGCGTAGTAAACTTTTAAATACAAAATGTCGAGAGGTGTCTTTCCGTTATATCCAAGATATTGTAAGAATGTAGCAGGACACTGACCTTGCTCCAGGTGGAAGTTGCTCCCCCTGTGACCACGGGCTGACAAATCATCCTAAAAGTTGTAATAAGGTGGAAGGGTATTGCAGGTTCCTTCATGCTGCACCCAAAAGTAAATGTTTGCTCATCTACTTTTCAAATACCCAGTTCTTTTTCCAAGAAGACCACACATAGGGAAAGTGAGAGGAGTAAAGGCAGCCAAAAGTTAAGAGCTCTGCTGGCATTACATTTTCTTTAATTTTGTGATGTTTTCACCTCTCCACTTTGTACGTTGGTTCATGCACAAATTCCCAGTGCACCTTTTTCTGAACTCTTCTCCTGAATGGCACAGCTCTGGCTCCAGAAGCAGTCAGAGGAAAGGGGATATTCCTAGAAGGCAGTGAGAATTGTAAGATCCAAATGCTTCAAACACCATTTGAAATGATCAAGGGCAGGGACCACTCATGAAAATTACCACGCTCCAAGAAGCCAGGCATTTAAAATAAAAACACCACAAATAATTGCTGGGCTTGTTCTGTAGCATAGGAATGGCCAAACTGTGGCACAGTTCCAGTGCCACTTATGCTGAGGGTAAATTTATAGTAGTTGCAGTGAAGTCAATAGCATTTCTTTGGTCTTCCAAAGGTTACTGAATGTCAAAATCTGCTTTCAGGCTGGGAACAAAATAATTCTAAAGATATACCGAGGGCACGATCCTAATTTGCTTCAGCAGCCCTTGGCCTCTTTGTCATGTAGAAACCCAGGAAATTAAAGAAACTTGAGGTTTGTGTTCCTTTTGGAGCCTGGGTGATGCTCCCAAGGCCGTGTGAGGAAGCAGAGTGAGGCCCTGGCCTGGTTTTGGAGGCCCGGTGGGTTGGCATGCCCTCGTCTGGAACGGGGAGCGTTCTCTTGCTCCGCTGGAACTGGGTGATCCTCATTTCCTTGGCTAGAACTGCCAACCTCAGGGCAGGCAAAGCCCTCCCTCTGCTCCCTGCTGTGCCCTGGAGTGCACGGGCTTGACATACTTTAAAATGATAAAAACTTCCTGAACTCCAGGCACGGCTCAGCCCAGGGCGAGCTGTTGAGGAGCCGTGGAGATGTTCCGCCTCATTTCAACAATTAGTGGATTATCCTTTTGCTGTTTGATTATCTTTGTTATAGCCTTGTGTGTGTTACTGAAGTCTAATTCCCACTGATTTCGATGGGTGAGATGTGCTTTTTGTTTTAATGATAACTCTGGAATCTGGAATTAACTGTGCCAAATGAGGTTGCATATGGAGGTCTGAGTTAATTCCTGTTTAATAGAAATAAATACAGGTGACTCTCCCTCAGGAAAACAGAGGCTGCAAGGTCGTTTGGCTCACTGAGCCATGGGGATGATGCTTTTAAGCCAAGCCTGAATGGTGGGCACAATTAGAGAAGTTTCAGAAGGGCATTTTGGATTTGCATACGGGCAGATGAGGTGGCCTAAAACAAAGCACCTTGAGGAATGAGAGGGATGTAACTCCCATATTGGAGCATTCCTGGGACAGCTGGGGCAAAACCAAGGTAACCCACACCGTGTTCTGCTTTTTGTGGAGACGCAGTGACCAATCACACGACTCTGTTGGCTGAATTCTGTGTTGACAGGGATCCAGGTGAAGCAGCAGAGATGACAGGGAGTTTGGCAGGAGGGGTGCAGTCGGCATATGAAAGGGTATCTCTAACATATGGGCATCAGTGTATATTTGTGGATTAATACATAGCTACTCTCCTGAAAAATAGCTTTTAAAATTGTCCTTTCTGCTTAAAATGTCAATGAAGATTTAATTATCAACCCAAACATACCTAATACATATGTAAGAGAGATCCTGGGAAAAAAATGTTAGAGGACACAGAAAGAAATCCCAGCCAAAACTTGTCAGTGTAACCATTAACTACAGTGGATCAGTGCCAGTTTACACCGCCCGAGAATCTGGCCACAGTATCTCTTTAGAACACACTGTCCTACATCTCCTGTGATATTTATTTGCAGTCATTAGGATACCTTTGGCAAAATCAGCTCCAGCTTTATTCCAGGGGCAAGTCTTGAATGAACTCTAATGCTTAATGTTCTTTTTCAGATTTCTTTTATTTGTGTATGTAGAATAATCCAGCTATACACAGGACCTTAGAAACTCTGTATTTCCACGGGTTACAGATTTTCTGATATATTTATAGTCTAATTATAGAACTAGTTTTGTAAACTTGTACTTCTTAGGTAAGATATTCCAGAAATCAAAATAGTCAACATTAAACACCACAAGTACAGCTGCAGTTTTAAATATTTTATAATCCAATCAAATTGTTTGAGTAGTAATGCATTTAAATGTTGTTATGGAATCCCCTCTAGACTTTTTAAAATGGTTACTCTGTTCTTGGCTTTGCTATTTATGAAATTCATATGGGATGACATTTTTAATAATAGAGCATTTGACTTACAGAGTAGCAATTCCTGGAGTGTCTCGGTATAATCTATAATTTTCTGACTGAACTTTCAGAGGGACACAAACACATATCACACTTTTATTAATGAACATATACATCTGTTGATGTTGCCATAATTGAAATGACCTTAAGTGAGAAGACCTACATAAGTCATTTAGCATTTTTTATGATGCTCGGGTGAAGATGTTGTACAGATGCAGCTTTAGGGTGCTGAAGCAGGAGCTGTGGTTTGATTTGGAAAGAGGCACAAAGCAAAGCACAGCCCCACATATAATTAAGCAGCATCCAGTGCTCCTGAGTGGGACAGAGGAAAGCTATCAGGGAGTCTAAACTACCTCTCCTCCCTGGAGAGGGTGGCACTGGCAGGTCAGGGCTGTGCTAAATGCTGGGTAACACCAGGCCATGTGATTGCAGCTGCTTTCGCTGGGCAGAGGTTGGGGATAAACTGAGGACATCTTTTCTGAGAGGCAGAAGTTCCCTGACCCCCTCAAGCACGAGTGTGTGTCAGAAGGGCAGTTCTAAAACAACAGCCGGGCTTGGGAGAGGGAAAACCAACCAAACAAAAGGGGAAGCCCTGGTTCCTTCACAGAGTTAGGCTCTCTTCCACTGAAAGGCACGGACAGAAGCTAAAAAACTGCATCAAACTGAGGCAAAAAGTTGCAAAACGTCTGGTGGGAAGCAGGATTCCTCTGGGCCCTATCCAGCAGTGCCCAATTCACCCGGCAGCCTGGGCTGGTGGCAGGAGTGAAGGAAGGCTGCAGGCAGGGAGCCTTCTCTGCCTGTAAAACCTGGGATTTCAGCTTCTCCATCCTTAAAGGCTGGGAATTCTCCTTGCTTTGCTCTCCCAGGTGTCTCCTGAGTGAGAGGCTGTGCTGTGAGATCCCATGGCTGGGGCTGCAGGGCTTCCAGCGAGGGAAGGGTGATCCAGGACATCCACATAAGCCTCCAGGATGAACATCCTGAGATCCAAAAAAACCTAGCCAGGGTTCCCTGTTTCGTTTTAGGAGCCTTCTGCCCTTCCTGCATATTTCTTCCTCTGCTTGAGCACGTGGAATGATTTGCTAATGGCTGTGGCCAAACTGGAGGCTCCCCTGGTGAAAATCAGCACATGGAGCTGCACGGGCTTCAGAAACCTAAGCTAACACAGTGCTGCTGATGGTTTGCATTTGCTCAGCACTGAGGGAGGATTTGATCTGGAGTTTAGACCAGAAAAACTTCCAAGAAAGAGCCTGCAGGTGAAGGGATAGATCCTGCTCCCCTCCGAGCTGTAGATCCCGCCACATGAAAGCTCTGGAGCTGCTCCAGATGAACTTCACAAAAACGAGCCTGGAATGGGGCCCTGTGGTGCCTGAGTTACCTCAGACTGTTATTAATTTGAAGGGAGAAAATGAATTCTTGTTAAGGGGAAATAAGCAGTCTTTATTAATAATAATTAGAGATGGAAGACATTAGTCTTGATATATTGGCTTAATTTCGTAAATAGATCAGTAAAACCCGGAATTAATAATTTTACAAACTGGTAAACATTTTCTGTAGTTTAATATTAATTGTGTTTAAATGTTTCCTTAAATTCCACCAGAAGCCATCCACTAATGTCCCAGGATTATTGTGTTCTTCATAGTCAGAAGGATTGTATGTAATTTTACATGTAATGTTCTTTGAACATATGGTTCATAACATAAAACCCCCTTCATTTTAATTGACACAATAGGCTGGAATGGCTTTTTTTTCCCTTGCCAAAGTACTTGTTATGGTCTGTATCACCTATAATGTGCATTCTGGAAAGCTCCTAACTAGGTATTTGGATGCTGGAATGCAAAAGATTGCTATTTATGAGACCATGAGACCACCTAGTGGGTCAATGATTTGCATTTTAAAAGTTCATTAATATGTACTAAGATCATAATAATGCCAGTGTTTCATCAGATCAACCTTCATCACATTCTAGTAATAAATATCTTCTGAAAATGTCTTTTAACATAAAACTGAGGAGCAAACAAATGTGTATTTTTGTGACCCTCGAGTTGCTGTAATTGAAAGTTTAGAGGGCACCGGGCAAAGTGTTTTTCTGCCAGCAGTGGATAAAATAATCTTTTCCTCCGTTGTTTTTAAGAATCCACCAGAGGCTTGAAAGTGCAATCTGTTTTTTTATCTGCTCCCTTTTTCTTCCTTCATGGACACATATTGGTTGGCCATTGTAAGGCTGCTTATGAGTGCACGTCTGCCTGGCATTGATTTTCTTTTCTTATTTAGGAATAGCACTGCTGTGTATTTGTTTAGGAGAAAATACAAATATAAAGAATTAGGTGGGTTTTCACACACATTACAAAAAAATGTAAACTTTCTTCTGACAACTGTGTACCAGCCCTTGTGCTCTGTGCCCCATCCAGATTTCACATCAAACTGTTTTACATCTCTGTACCTGCCTTCAGGTGAAGTAGCCTTTATTAAGCATAATCAGAAACACCTTTTCCTCTCAGCCCTGTGTTCATGGTGATCCATATTCTTTTCTCTTTCATGGAGAAAATTCAGAGTAATAATAATAATAATAATAATAATAATAATTCCCCTGACAGAAGTGTTATGTTTTGATTTTTTGTGTGTCTGTTTCAGAACCACAGCGTGGAGGAATTTACTTTAGTTTCCTTTTCATTAAAGTTTAATCACAAAGGCATATACGGAGTTAGGTGAACGCCTGCATGACTTGTCTGAAATATAGGTTAATTAAGCAAGCTAAATATACTTTACAGAACAGAACAATAGAGCAAACCGTTCTGCGACTGAATTCAGAGGACTCGGAGACAAAAGTGATCATCCCCGCGTTTGTGCCGAGTTTCCCGCAGCCGGTTCGAACTTTATCCAACAGCATAGACTAGTGGCAGCAGGAAGGATTGTAACCGGGGCGCCTCTAAACGTGCTGCTGGGCTGGGACCCCTCTCGGGTTTGAGCTACACCCACAGCCTGGGAACACGGGACCGTGTAAACAGGGCCTTTGGGCTTTTATAAGATCCAAATCCAAGTGATAACTACCTTCGTTATCTAAAGATCTTACTTTAGGTAAGTGCAAAAGAAAAATCTCTAGTGAAATAACTCCTGTGGTGGCAGTTAAAACAACTCAAAGACTGAAGCAGGTAGGGGCACTTCCTTCCCCTTTGTTTGATCGTGGAGCAGTCAGTCTTGTGCAGTTCACCATCTTCTCTCACTCTTGATTACAATGTGGTGCTTTCCCGGCTGTATTGGCATCCCTGTCCTTTTGTGGGCTCTGAGGTGGGAGGTGGGGAGCTGACAGCAAACATTTAATTCCTTAGTTCAGTTTGATTTCATCTTCATCCATTTGTTTTTGTTTCTCAGTGGGTTCCCTTTGTCAGTGCCTTCAAACCCACATGATGAGCAGACTGGAGAGAGAGGGATTTGCCTGTGTGTCTGGACTGGCTGCCTCTTCTCTTGTGCCATTTACCTGTATTTAATTCCATGGATTGGCTTCTAAATACCTGCCTAGGAACAGGTTCTGCAGGCCTCTGAAAAAGCACATTTGCCACTGATTCTGAGAGGGAACTTGTTCAGTGAGTGAATGCATCCCTCAGCCACAGAAACTGTAACAACAGCTTTGTTATCCATGGTGCAGAGGAGATCCCAGGCAGATTTCCCCTGGAAAGAGAGGAAGAGCACACATAGAACCCAGTCTCCTGCAAAAGTCTGGATCATGGACTTTGGCATTTTGCTCATCCCTTCCTGTCTACCTTCTCTAGTCAGTCACACCTCCACAGAGTGCATGTGAAATGTGCAGGAGAAGTGACAGGCCCTTTCCTGGTCAGAAAAGACCAACCTGGCAGACCCAGAATAACACAAGGGCAGATTTTGAGTAAATCCACTGGACTTTTCTCCCGCTCCTTAGCTAAACCAGACAGTTTCACACAAAGACCTGATGCTGTTGCCTGATCTACCTCTGGACTTCAGAAGAAATTGTCCTAGCCATTAGTAAAATGGGTCCTGTCCTTAGTCTGGCCTCAGAAAGTAGATAGTTTGTCCTGCCAAGGTGTTGGACTCAGCCTTTCTAAGCTGTAAGGTCCAGACATCCAGTGCTGGTCTGTGTGTGACCGGGCTGTGCCCAAACAGGCAATTTTGTCTGCTGTCAGTCCCAGGGGAAAAGCTGTCTTTGCGAAGAATAGGAGGTAGCACTGGCCTAAACGCCTCTCTTGAGCAGTCTAAAAACTGCATGGGACAGAAGAGGCCACCTCTGCTCCCTCCTCACTCTTTAAAATATCACAAGAAGTTTGAGAGAGATCTTTTCTCATAATTTGCTTTTTTTTCCACTCTGATGCTTTGGGGTGTGGTCTGTAAATGTTGCTTGCAGAACATAAGTTAGTTTTTAGCAATTTATTCAAAGTGAGTAAGAGCTATGTACTTACATGACCAGATATATATAGTATCATTCTCTGCTCCAGAAAGATAACTCAGAAAAAAAATTACAAAGAGAGAAAGAGGGTGAAGAAAATGGAGGGCAGGAGGACCACACAGGCAGGCACTTTGCCATTTGCTACTGCCAGAACTGGCCTGTGGCTCTGGATTATACGAGGCACTTGAATGGAAGACAAAAAATTGTGTTTGACTATTTAAGGGTGACATTAAAGTGAGATTTGCAGCAATCCTTTTGATTAAGCTAACATTTCCCCTCCTAGTGTCAGGAACCTTGTCAGACTTTAGCTGCCTGTGCTCAGCACTGCTGGCTGTGCCATGGCACAGCTGCGTAACCTTGGACACGGCTGCTGTGAAAAGAGCTGCGGGAAAACCGGGCTTGGGGCTCCTCCACTCTGCTCAGGAGCTGAAAAGAGCTGCAGGAAAAGTGGGGCTGGGACTTCCTCCACTCTGCTCGGGAGCTGCTTTAGGCTCAGGCACTTTCCTGGCTCTTTGCCTGAGCTTTGCTGCAGGTGAGCCTGTGCTTGGTTGAGCCTGGTCTGGCCCCCGAGCTGCTGATGCACCTCTGGACTCACCTGAGTGTTCCTCCACGAGCTGGTCTGGCAATCACCGAGCTCTTGGCTGGTGCCAGTCGCTGTCACAGGACCTTTTTTGGGGACTGTGATGAGGGCACTGCCCTGCCCACTCCACTCTCACCCTCCTCCCTCATCTCCTTTGAGGAGCAACCCACAGTTGCTTCTCCCTGGCACTCAGATCCTTCGATGCTCAGAATCCTTAGCTGTGGTAACAGCACCTTCTGCAGGGACAGAGCTATGGAGTTACTAAGAAGTTCCTAAGAAATTCCCTCCTGAGGCAGAACAGTGGCCCGTCTCTCCCCTGTTCCTGCAGCGCTGAGGGCAGGAGGTACCAGCACTTGTGTTGCAGACAGACCTGCCTCCATCAGGTCTACGGGATGCAGACTCCTAGAAGGTGTCCTCAGGCAGACAGTTTGAGGATAAGAGTCTACTCTTCTAAACTGAGGAATACTGTGATCACACCCAGAAATAAGGAAGCAGCCAGAGGGAAAAAAAAAAAAGCATGTAAAAATGTAGAAAGCAGGAGTAAGATAAGGACTGCGGGGTTCATGAAAGGGATGGAGGAGAAAAAACTGGCATATTTTCTGCCCTTATATCTTTATTTCTGCTCTCTTATCACTCCTAGTTTTGCACGTTCTTTTTTCTTGCCCCTTCTATATCCTTCTCTTCTCGTGCTCCTTCCCTGGCATGATGTGACACACTGTAGCTTAAAATCTTGGCACTCTTTTGAACTGCCAAGTTTAAAATTCTTTGAGTGGCTTTGAGTGGTAATAGCTGAAATATTTCATTTTAGTGAGAGGTTAAAGCTGGGTCACCAGTTCCCAAGTACAGTTGGAGAGAAAATTAAAAATGCTCAAATTTGCTTATTCCTTAGTCCTCCAACTTCAGCAAACATGTGGAGTCAGTCTCTGGTGCTTTTCTCAGAAGAAAGAAGGCAGTGAGAGGGGCTTTCAGTGCCTCTTTGCAACCCTCAGTTTCCAGGGCAAGGGAGACTTGTGTGGGATTTCTGTACTTGGGCACAGATTGCTTTTTTCATGAGCCCAGGGTTGGCAAACAAGGTGGGTTTTGTGCATATGGGGTTACCTGGTGAATTCTGAACAGAGGAAGCACTGTAGCTTTGGGAGTTTTTCCCTCCTTTGGTTGGCTGTGTGTGCCTTTACAGGGGCTGGAAGGTGAGTGAAATCATCTGTATAGGAATTCTTTCACAAGTCAGAAAAAATCACCATGATGACGTCATTTTTTGTCAGGACCAAGGGTTCCTCCACAGTGGCTTATGGAATGTGACTCTTCCTCCTCTTTTGGGGAATTTGGAAACAGTCTTCTCATTTTCGGATAGCTTTCTGTACTTTGATGGAAGAGAAGAATCCTCCTGCTCTCCTGGTCACTAGATTGTGTCAGTCCAGTTTAGCAGAAGTTGAAGGGTGGGGTTTTTTCTTCCTTTACTTACTTACCCACACATGTCTTTAGGTCAACTCATTTCCTCACTGTTGGGGTGTTAGCAAGGGAGTCCCAAATCAATGTGTGGCCACGTCATCTTTTGGTGTAGGAACTGAGGCTTGGTCAGGGGGTTACAGGGAAAGAATGACACAAAAGGGCATGTTTTCAAGCAAAGTTAACACTCTGGAACTGGCCAGATTGACACTGATCAATAAAGCACAAGGGGCTGGTGCTTAAGCCTCTTCTAGAATGACCATTTACAAGGGAAGGTCATTCTGATGTTGTGCTGTTGTGTGTCCCAGCCCTGCCTCCTTGGACAGGCAAACACTTCCCTGTGCCCCTTCCCTGGCTCTCAAATTAACTATTAATGAAATGGCTATTGGATTACATTGGTATTTATTACTGCTGTGCTTCCCAGTTACTAGAACCTTGGAAATGATCCTTCCCATACTATCATCCAAGTCATTACTGTGAGTAATTAGAAAGCTGGGCTGTACCCTACTGGTAACCTCTTTCCACCTTGAAATAATCCCATTTACTTCCACTGTTTGTTTCTTGCCCTTCAGCCAATTTTCAGTCGATGGAGCCTGCCAGTTTTCCTCCTATTGTGTGAGCCTGCACCTTAGGCACTGGTCTCCCATATGGAAATGTTTTCACAAAATAGGAACTGAATTTCTCGTAGCCAGTCTCCCTTTAATCATTCTCTGTTACACTCTCATGCTTACACATTCAGCATTCCTGTCCTTTCCTGTGCTGGAAAGGTTTGCCAAACTGTTCCATTGCTGGGTCCTTTTTTGGATGTCTCTCCATCGTTACCTTCCCCTCGTAATTCCAAATGACATCCCTGAATAGAGATTCCAAGTCCTTTCTATAATTATCCCTGGGCTGGGAACCCTGTAGGTGGATAACTGCGAGAATTCCATAGGTAGAGGATGAGGCCTCTGGTCTCCATCTTGGAAGGGGCACTAGTGTTGCACCATCACCGTTTTTGTGGGATAAATGGGGGGATTTTGATTGTACAGGAAATGTAATTAGATTTAATGCTAATTAAATTCATTTTTTTCCATATTAACATGTTCACAAATATTATTGCATCTCGTTAGATTTCATTCTTCTATCCTTACTGAACAATATTCAGTGGTAGTTTCAGATTACAATAAGTTCATTATGAAGATAAGGTGGAATTAGTGTAGGAAGCTCAGCTGGTTGAAGGGGTCTGTGCTTTAATTACTGCAGAGGGTGTGCATATTAATTACAACACAAGTGATATTTACTGTACCTCAGGAACATATGACAGGGTAAAGATACTGACAGCACCAGCTAATAAACTCAGTATGATAATGAGGAGAAAAGACCATAAAAATAGAAGGAAATAAAATTATTCATAAAGTATATTGATCCCAAAGTAAAGACATTAAGCTCTGATGAAGGGCAACAAAAGGGAAGCTCCTCACTTTATCAAACAAATAACCAAAGTAGAGAAATGTTAGCAGAGAGACAGATTGTCATTATCCTGGTCATGTGACCACGCTCCCGAGAGCACATGTGAGCAGGAAAATAGAAGGGTTTCTTAAAAGAAATCAGCAGAGAGCCAAGGCTTTACCTGCAGGAGGCCAGGGCACGGTGGTCCTGGGGGGCTGGGGGGCTGGACACGCCCCGAGGTGATGTTCCAGGGAGAGTGACAGAACGGATCGTTCCCGGGCTGAGGGGCCATCCCCAGCTCCACAAAGGAACCCCATGGCTAATTGGCTGAGCCTGCAGTAATTGCTGCCGTGTTTGTTAGGAGGTTTTTTTCTAGCACTAATGTCGAAGCAGTTGTGTGAAATCCTTTTGGAGCCACCTCCCAGGAAGCCTCCCGTTCAACAGGCATTTGAGCACAAACCAAACACGAAATACAGTGGAAAGAGCGGTGGCTGTGGGGTCAATCCTGCCTTCCCAAGGGATGGATTCCAGCTCCCTGCGCTGTCCAGGCTGGGGGACCTGTTAGAGCTCTACATTTCCCTGGGGTATACCACACTTCCTTTATACCTCCCTCCCTGCCTGGCAGCAGCACATGGAGCAGTGCAGGAGGGGTGACCTGTTGGGGTGACAAACCATCAGGGTAGATTGTCTAGGCTATTGTATTGATTTTTGTATACACTCAGCCTTTGTTTCTTGGCCTCCTTGGGCCTGGAACTGGTTGCACACTTCCCTAAGACTGGTGTCAGGACAATTCTGCTCTCTAGAGCAAACTAAGGCTGTGCAAGTGAGTTGGGGAAGGGGGGGAATAGTGATGTAAATAATTTCTTCCAGACCTTATCTTCCCAAAGTTTAATGTGTCTGTATTATCTGACCTTTGACCTAAGGCTCCAGGCACCAAAATGGAAAGGAAGAACCTCCTGTTTTGCATGTATCTCTTGTACATGCTGGTAACTGTGTAGCCATCATTTTGCATTGACTATTTCCAAAGATTTTGCCTAAATAAAACCAACAGGAGCAGTTCAGTCCGTAGTGGTGTCTGAATAAGACCACAGAGTGCAGGGAAGTTTGAGTACATATAATCCTTTTGACTGCAGATATTGTGCTCCATAATGTGTTTTCCTCTCAGGAATTGTTGTGGGTTGGGTGACAGAGGTGAAGCTGGCAGGCGAGTCAGCTTTGCCAGCCATTCATCTCTAAAGACCCACATTGAAATCCCATTTACTGAGAGCTGCACAAGTTGTGGCTTTGTTGTCATCACAGCCTTGGCAGACCTTTGTTACCAATGACAAAGCTCCTGCATGATGGGCATTTGTGTCAGTCTTGGCTTAATAAAGACCCCTGGGTTAAAGAGCCACTCCTGGTGAGGATCTCTGCCCTCCAGGGAAGCCTGGAGTGGTACCTATTGCATTCAAATAGTCCTTTCACTTTTTTGTTTTGCTTTTTTCTCCTTTCCATCCTACAATTAAGATTCAGCATTTCTTGCTCTCCATTCTTGACAGGTCAAGGAAATAATGTAATACTTACATTTTCAGTGCACTGGTTAACATTAAATTCAACAGAACAAATGGAAAAACTCTATTGTCACCAGTATTACCACAGTGCCCCTAAGCTGAATGTTTACTTCCATCTTCTGTTCAAGTTTAGTTTAACTGACTACTGTTAAAGATCCTAAACTTTCCACTCTGTCTGTGTTAATTTAGCTTTCTGTGTGGTTGTCCCCCTGACTGGTGCACTGTAAAGGCAGAAATTGCGCCTTTTTTTTTTTTAATCTGTTCCTTTTTAAAGGCAGATACTAGTTTTATGCATTGGGCAAACTAAACTGCACTTTAAATATCCAAGCCACTTGAATCTATAAAACAGATTGAAAGTGCTGCAGGAGCAGTTGGTATCTTGACATTTCAGGTGCTTTTATCCAAAGCCAGGAAGCTGAAGAATATACAAACCAGAAAAAAAAAATGATAACAAAAGTGTATGGCAACTTGCAGAGCTTCAGAAAGGTCTGGTTTGTATCTGATAAGGTTTTGGGTGGTTTGGGCTTTATTTTATTGAAGTGAATTTGCCTCTCCCTGGTTGTAATTCAGTGAGTAAAAGACTAATGGCTTCCCAGTGGCTTTTGTGAAATGTGTTGGTGTTCTTGGTTCCATTCCCAATTTTTGTAGCAGTAAAACTCCTGCTGCTCTGGGCACTGGTGCTCCTGTGTTTGACAGGGGGTGGAGGTTTCATTTACTCTCTCCCCTTTAGAGCTGGTCCTTCCAGGATTAGGACTGAAGCAGATTTGAGGACACTGGGAAGCATATGTTCTTTCTGTGCATGCTTCACATATCCTTAAATTTCACAGTTTCTGGGCTCTGATTCAGTGTCTTTCAGTGATGCATTTATCAACAGATTTTTAAAAGAGGAAAAAAAGACAGAAGAGTTAACCTCTATCCTGGTTCCTCCTGCAATTGCTGCTTGTGAGGAACAACAAGTAACAAAAAGCAAGACAGTGATATCTTGATGTTTTTGATGAGATGAACAGGAAGAATTGCTGACCTAAATGCTGATAATTAAGGGCTGATTTGAAAAATTTCATTAGAAATAGAATTTTAAACCTCTCCTTTTGTACCCCACTGTAAATTTATTCTTGGAGACACTCTCCACTTAGGCCTTTAGGTATTTAAGCCTAGGAAGTCATGAGTACCATGCACTAAGTAAGTAAAGGGGCCTACAGTGCAAACACTGAAGTGTTTCCCAAATTCCCAGCCTTAAGCCCAGGAGAAGTTCCTCAGTAAACTTTGTGTCACACTGACTCAAAGCCGAGCCCTGGGCTGGGCTGTGTTTGTGTGTCCAGGCCATCAACAAGGTCTGTTTAGGAGCTGTAGCACAAAACAGTATTTGTGGGATCAGAAGGACCCTGATTTGTGCTGAGCCAGCGTGACTGGGAGGTTTGTTTGAAAGGGCTCTCAAAGTAGGGCAGAGAAGAGTATTGGTGGATTCAGTGTTTTCAGCCTTGCAGGGTTTTTTACCTGAAGACCTCATAAGGAACCTGAGGCACTTCAGGGCAGATCCTGCTTCGGGTTTAACACCTCTTAAAAGAGGAAACCAAGCACAAGAATAAACTGGCCTTCCTTGCATCCTTTACCTTTGTCTCCTTCCCTACAAGACCCCACTACTCTTTTCTACTTTCTGCAGGACTGACATGACATACTAAATAATTTTGGCTAATCAGTGCTTCATAACATTTTGAGGAATTCCAGAGCTAATCTGACTGTGTACTTGGCAAATATATTGAGATGGTCCACAGTGAAATTCAGGTTCTTGGGTGTGCTTTTACTTTTTGAATTAGTGCTCACTTAAGAGGCAATGAATTCAGCTCAATTAAGGAGGCTTCTCTTCAGGATGGTGCTGGTTGTTATGCCAAAAGAAACAGAATATAACAGGAGGGCGGTTGAAGAGGATAAACCACAAAGAAGAAAATATTTTAATGCCATACATTTATAAATCAATGGCATGTCCTTACCTTGAGAATCATGGTCACTTTTGGTCACTGTATCTCAAAGACATGACAGAAATAGAAATGGTCCAGAGAAGGGCAAAGAAAATGAGTAGCACCCTCTGAGAGCCTTTCCTGTAAAGCTACATTAAAGAGGGCAGGATTATTATTTAGTTTGGAAAGAAGAGGAGCTGGAGGAAATGTGGTGGAGGCATATAAAATAAAATAATGAAGAGCATGGACCAGGCCAGTCTGCTGCCTCTCATTACATTTGGCTGTAACAAAAGAAAAAGGGAGAACTCAAAATAGAACAACAATGGGCCAAACGGGGGATCATTAGTGAGGGACAAAGGGCAGCACGTGGCGTTTAACTTGGGGAACCCAGAGCTGCAGGAGGAAATGAACCCAAATTATTTACAGTCAGAAACTCAAGTTTTAATACTGGATTCCAGCTTATAGTCCTTCCAACCAGGATTTAAATAAGTGCTCGTGCACAGAAGAGATTTCCCAGCTGGGGTGGTGGGATCTGTTCTTCCCCGTGGGTCTGTATTGCCCAGGTTAGGTACAGAGTGGGGCGGGTGGGGCCATACACCTTTCCTTGCTGCAGGGAATACTGGTTGCTGTCAGAGACAGGATGCTGGAAGGACAAGATTTATTCCATGAAAATGTTGGAATTATTGCCCACTGGCAATTTATCAGCTAAAAATTCTCTGTGCAAAGAAGCACCACTTCTTTTGGGGGGCTGGGTTTTACCTCCAGTTTGTGCACTTTGCTTTCTGTCAGTCTGGTAACTTGGTTGAGGCAGTTAGTTCCTGCTTCTGGAATTCCCTTCCTTAGCTGCCTTTAGTCTCCTGGTGATTGTAGGGTAAGAATCAATGTACTACAGGAGCTTTTAACAGCCTGATCATTAGAAGGCAAGCGTGATCATTAAGTGATCCTCACTTTATTAATGCACTTTATTAAGTGTCTTCTCCTCTGTGTCTGGCAAATGCACTCGAGGTAAGTTAGGAATAATTACTATGCTGAATAAATAAAAATATTACAGGTAAGTAACAGCAAAATGTTAGTTATATCCAGGGCGCTCTGGAAAACAGACACACTCTATTGCTCCTAAACATCATGTTTAGTCATTTGGGTTCGTTCCTGTTCTCCACTTCCTTTTCATTTGTAAATAATGCAAAAATCTGCCAGGCTGCCTCAGTGCAAAGAGAGACTTTAGCTGAACTCAGTGCTTGCTTTTCTCTTAATTCCTTCTTAGATGAATTAAAATAATAGAATGTTGTGAACATACTGAGACTCTTTCTTAGCCTCTTCTTTGGATAGTCAACAGTTACTTGTCAGCTTTCTGGCATTCTTTTTGTTTTCAGAGAAAAGGCAGGATGTCTTTGTTGTTAGTAATCTCTGATTTGTAGAATACAATTGCCTTTAAGGATATTTGAGTGCACAGACTCGGCTCTTGCTGGAATGGAACATTTAAGCACTTCCCTCCTAAGTGAATGTGAGCTGAAGAGTCTGAGCAGAGTATGGAAAAAATCCTCCCCAATATTCCCCATATGGAAATAAAAGAGCTGCCACTGAAATACGCAGCGACCTTGTCATGTTTGCTTCACCTGAACAACGAGAGATCAGATCCCATTAACACAGCTCCTCACAAATAGGAAAATTTACACTTTTATTCGGAATATTCGCGCTGAAGGAAATTCTTCTTCGTGCTGAGGCTTTGCAGCGTTCAGGCATCACCCTCAGCCCTGCTGGCACTGCCCTGGGATTGTACAGCAGGTCTGTGCTGTCCACATTTCACCCTACGTGACCTCCACAAGCCACCCCCCGGGGAAATTCTCCCTTTCCCTGAGAGCCGCTTTCCGAGGGTGCTCCATTGTTCACAGGGCTGGTGTTTGGCTCTTGTCTAGACCAATGTTCCCTCCTCACAATACCCCTGTCAACACCGTGCTCTGGATGTGTGAGTGCACTGCATTACTGTTGTCAAACGGCTCTGCTGTCATGTAGTGTTTAAATGGAAAAGATATAGGTGACGATGTGAGGTTGGAGATTTGGGCTGGAAATCCGGATTTTAAGTTGTCTGCGGCGCAGAAGTTGAAAAGCTGAGACAGCTTTACAATAAATGTAAGCAGTTCCAGCAAGCTTGTAGCTATCAAGATGTGGATGTATGTTTTCCCCTCTGAAATGTGCTGCCTTTCAAGAACACAAGTGTGGCATTTAGGTGACACGGTGCTGCTCATCCCTGTGCCCTTTCCGGGGATGCCTCTGCCTCGGTCTCCTCCTGTCTGCACTCACTGCAGCTCTGAGGGGCTGCTGTGACCCTGCCACGGGCTGCACAGCCAGGAGGGAAACTCTGAGGGATACAGGAAAAGATGACAGGGAAGAAAATGCAGTGCACTCTTTCCCTTCCACCAGCTTTATTTCAAATCTGGTGTGGGTTGGTTTCCTGTGTGCTAGAAACGCTTTATTCTGGATTATCTCCCCCCAGTGTTACTTCCCTACCTGTTTCCTTTTTTTTTTCCTGTTTTGGCCCAATATTCCTAGATATTCCTGGCTTCCCCCAGACCGTGTTGTAGGTGAACTTCCTAAAATCCAGCGTTTGAGAATAATCCCGAGTTTCTGACTTAACTAGAAACAACAAACAAATCAGGAATAAGGGAAAAGGCTGCTTTGCTTCCTCTTTCTCTGTTACACAGCACAGCCCACAGCAGCCCTCAGAGGGAACTGGTGTCAGAAGGCACTGCTTTTTTTGTTACCCTAAATTGGAGCACAGGTTTAGCCCCATTCAGAGAAGTAAACAATGTCTCTTGGTCCATGGCCTGTAGTTCCTGGCAGATTTAACTGGAAATCCAGCTTGATTAAAAACCAGGTGAAGTCCCTTGTGTGGGCTCTGCCAGTTTGGGTGCCCATATTCCTTCAGAAAATATTACCTTGCCCTAAAAAAACCAAAAACCAAAACCCCCCCAAACAAAAATCCATGGAACAAAAACCCCCCTGACACTTGCAATTAGTCATTACCTACTGTTGCTTGCAATTTGTTGGCAGATCAAGCTCCAATCTGTTGCACTATGACAGATCAAATTCTGCAATTCATTCCAGAGCTGAGCCAAAACACAACAACTTTCTCTCTCCTTCCCCACTCCCCCTGGAAAGAAGACACCCCCCTTTCCCTACCCTTAGTGCTGCCCTAAAATTGCATTTCAGTCCCTGAATCCTGTACAGAATCCATTAATATATTTTTGTCCTTGTGTCAGAACCATTCTATCCTGACAAAGATTTGGTCAGGGCTGGGTGGGATGTTTTGTGCTGAATTGTTGGTTACAGGAGGGTGGCAGGGACCTGCCAGTTGTGCTGCAACATGATTTTCACTTAGAAAATCTTTGCATTACCTCCAAGAACGCTTAATTAAATAGCACTAATGATTATGACACGAAAACTAGACTAGAAGAATTTTCTTTTTTTTTTTTCCCTACTACATTTTGTAGCTTTTGTCAGCTGACTTGGTAAGCACACCTTCAGTGAAAAAATAGCACAGTGACATTTTCAAAACATGCAGTCCCTTGAGCCTGGAACCTAACACAGACAAGAAAGCTCAGCTTGATTCCAACGCTGCTTTGTGATGTGTACTCCTCTTCTTCAAGAGCTGGGCTGCAACAGCTGCTAAATACAGAGAAGGGGGGGGAAAGGTTGCTGTTAGACAGAGTTTAGCTGTATAAAAAGATGTTTGTATGGATTTTGTAAGTGAACACACTTGGCAATCCAAGGTGTCCTGGGCTTGCTGCTCCTGCTGCCTTCACTAATTTTGCAGAGTGGTGAGCAGCCACCAGATTATTTTCTCTCCCTTTTCCTCAATTCCCAAACTACTCAGACCTCTGTAACACCATCAGATCAGTGAGCACTGGTATCCAACAGCTTCTTGCAGGAAGCCCTGAGCTTCCCAAAGAAGGGAGGAAAAACCAGCCAATCCTCTCGGTGTTTGAAAATTACATCCTTGTGTGGGGCCAAATTTGGAGCAGTTCTCTCATTTTAGCACCTGAATAGAGCAGGCAGCTTTTTGGACAAGTGCTGGGAGCTGAGGATAACAACAAATTCCCCTGGACACAGAAAAAGGAGTCTCCTCTCTCAACAGGTTGGAAACCCCTCATCTTCCCTCAGTTTTTTGCCTCCACCCATGACACACGCTATTTTGCCCAGCAAGTTATCCAGAAAACTTCAGAATACTTAAAAGCCCAATTTTTTTATTGCTAATATTTCTGTGGCTCTTTTTGAGAAAAAAAATTTGAAGCTGATGTTTGTGGCAAATAACATCAAGATTCTGAATGTAATATCCAGCACAGAAATTGAGATTATGACAGATTGTCTTTAAGCACCTTTAATCCCTGCTGAGAAAGGGACTCTTTATTATCTTTTTAAGAATAGTCTAAGACATTATAGTTGTGCTCTTGCCCTTTAAGAAAGCTGTACTCAGCCAGTGCCTGTGCATATTGAAGAGTTGTCTGGAGTTCAGCATATCAGGGTGTTTGTCATCCTTTCCTGGTGCTGTCCTGGTGATGGAGCTGAACTTCTGAATTCCAAAACCGAAAGGAAAATTCTGAAATCTGAAATGCACTCCATAGAAACTGTCTTGGATATGTGCAGAAATTCAGAGATACAGATGGGAACTGGGGCTTTATCAAATTATTTGGCTTTCATTAGAGCTGAATAAATAGTAACACATGAAACCTAATTCTATCCAATGTCTTTGTTCTGGTAAATTACTACCCACGTCTCTGGCTTTTCCAGTTCCTGTGTTCCTAGAGCAGCAAGTGCTTTTTCCCTGTGGAGCGTTTTGTTGAAGGATTTAACCCCTCTGTGCCCCGTTTTCCCTCCCCTCAACAACATAAAGACATTTCAAAAGAAGAACATTTGGACCCAAGTATTCTTCAAGTCAGCTTTGAGTGCAGCTCCTGGACAAATTGTCTTTTTGGGGTTTCAGTGCTTTTGGCATCCTTCACGTCCTGTAGGATGCTGGGAAGAGGATTTATTTGAGCAGAACAGTTGGAGTGTGACAGAGCCATGTTCTCTTCCCTTCCAGAGTGGGTCAGATATTAATATTTGCAATTAGTGTTGATGTGCAGGTGAACCACAGGCCCGGCCTGGCAGTCCTGGGGGGGATCGATCCCGAGAGGACCAGCCACGGACACAGACACACAACTGCAGAGAATACCCCTGATGTTAAATACAGTATAAAGAATCTGTTTTTCCCCCTTTTATTATTCCTATTGTTTTATTTCCAGCCCTCTTGCTAGTGGCTGCCTTTGTGGCACTTCAGCTGTGATTAGATGGGCGGGCAGGCAGCTTCCTCTGGAGCTGGAGCCAGCTGGGGGAAAAGCCTGGCAAAGCCTCAACTCCTCGTCTCCCCACTGCCTTCACGGCAGTTTATTATCTCCAGAGCTCTGTGACATGCCCAGCCTGCCTGAGCCAGGGCTCGGAGCCCCAGCAGTACTGGGGAGTCACAGCTCCCTCATTACTGCTCTGGTACCCTCCTTATTTTGATGTAGTCGTAACCTAAAAAACTGCCTCATAGCCAAGAGGCTGGGGGGAAGGGGGGAGGAGAGGCAGAGAGAGAGGGTCATCCACTTCTAATGCTGGAAACCCTGTGATAATCTGTTCCATGCATTCAAATGAAAATATGACTTCTTGGCAGAGAATAGCATTATAATGTAAAATCCCATATGCTGTTATACAGTATGTTGCAATCTGTTTTACTGCTGCCTCTATTCTAACGAGTGAATACTGCCAATAAAGCAATTGAAGATAACACTAATTGCTTATTTCTGTGATCCATAATTTTTATGACTGCCTTATAGCTCTTTAGTCAAATAGATGTTTTTTGGCCTCTCAGATCTAGAACTCGTGTACTGTAGCGATTGAGGCTGAAAATCTGCACGCTGGCCTGGGAGGGTTTTCTGAGCTGATGAATAGTGTGTGTGCGAGGGGGAAATAATTGAAAAGTGTTAAAGAAAATAGAAGTCTTAAATCAGTCATAACAGGTCATAACACTGGATTCCATCGATATTTTTTAATATAAATTGGGCTCTTTCTCAATGCCTCTTGCTTCTTCAGAATTGTCTTTGGTGTGGAGTTATCAGGCACTGGTCTTCAAAAATAAAACTCTGTTAAGCTTTTCAGAGCAGCGGTGGCTGCCTGTTCCAGGCACCTTCGTGTCTCCAAGAGACAGAAATGACACCACTGGTGGATGAGGGCAGTCAAGATCCTTTATGGATGAGGGCAGTCAAGTCCTACTCTTGCAGCTTCAAATCTGGGCTAATCTCGTGAATGACCCGTTCTCTCACTTACAGGGCAGGTCCCGCCGTCTTCTAGTTCCTCCTGTGTCATTTGAGTCATTCCAAGGCTGCAAATCCAAAGTGCCACGCTAAAGGGAGTTTTGAAGGACAGTTAAGAACACATTTGGGGTTCCTTTGGGTTCTTGGGGTGATCTGAAAGGTTTTTGGCTTCCTGCAAGGGCCAGCAGAGTCCCCTGTCTGGCCCTTCCCGCACAAAGCTGAGGTTGTGCTGCAGCTTTTAAAGCAGCCACTGCAGACCAAGGGATGTGCTTTGCTGGGTCCCAAAAACTCCTGTCTCACAGTTGCTATTAGGAAACTGAACTCCTTGTTAATGGGAAGGTC